>NC_041383.1:538602152-538730259 GCF_002162155.2 Triticum dicoccoides | reverse complement strand
TATATGAGGACCTGATTCCGAGACAGACGTGTATTCTGACTGATTCTTGATTCTGACCAAAATGTTGCGGATCTGATCCTTGGGATTCACTGCCATATGCTGTCAATTCACAGCATACTACCTTGTACCAATGTCTTACTGAGGAAAGCTGACTTGTGCTTGAAACTTTCATCGGACAGCTTGCTCAAGAAGACTGGGTATCATGCTTCAGAAGCTTACCCCCTTAAAGACTTTGCTGGGGAAAGACTCGGTACCTTATGCTGGAAGCTTTAGCGGTTGCTTACTGAGGAAGGCGGAGTACCTTGCGCGAGAAATCACCCATATATCGTACTGAGGAAGATAGATGAATCTTGGCTTGGAAGCTTCTCCGGTATCTTGTGAGGGAAAAGTGGGTTGCTTACACCAGAAGCTTCTTATTGTGATATGCGGACCGATTTCCACATATACATACCATCTTATTATTTCTGATGTTGATTTCTTGCATGAAACAGGGTTTTGCTGGACTATCCTCCTTTCTGAGTATATGCCATATTTTTGCTTGCTTCAAGTTACATCGAGTTCCAAAATCATCCTCAATGAAAAATTAAACTTGTATCTGAGCCATACCTTTGATAATATTCTGTCAACCTTGCACACTATTTATCTTCCTGCTGATTTAATCATTTTGTTGTGATGAGTGCACGCTAATGCAAACTTTATACTGACGGTCCATCCAGGATTTCTTATGTATCCGGATAAGATATTCCCAATTTCACTGTAGTCTGCTGATAATTCCATTTTGTTTAGTTGAATTTCCAAATATATGCATTTCTTGCTGACTCTTCGGGTCCGGTGTCGGCTAACGAGCAACTTTAATAGGGGAAAAATTTGTAACACCGAAGGCCCAAAGAAAGGAACAACAGAAACGACTAAAGCACACAAGCATTCTACTAATATAATTAATCAAGCAATCATCACATATTATTGCTAGTCACACGATATTATGCATGCACACCTAAGCACTCAAATCTCGCGGAAACTCCGGTATTGCGGTCTAATATGCAGTGAAGATGTGCACGAGGACGAATAAATGTGTGGAAGAATTGGTGTAAACAGCGCTACACCAAGTGCTAGCTTAGCCAGGTAGCAACCTGAACTAGTTTGGAGGCGAAGACGTACTTGGTAATCCTGCAGTGGGACATAAAGGTCGCGACCACATTATTATCAAGCGGACGGAAAAAGATCCGTACTCGTCCAGGAAATAGGATTGCGGGGAAAAACTGAGGCTGGTGACATTGCCCTTTCTTGATACTAAGATCATTAAGGGTTGCCAACACGACAAAATAAAAGAACGATCCAGGATAGAAACATGTCCATCACCGAAACGATAGACGGGACTGAAGGAAAGACATCGGTGCGATACCTGAGCACCATTTTTGCAAACAGTGTCGGGATCACTTGGCATCACTCTGCTGGGACAGAAATGACACCAAACACCAAAATAAAAAGGGACTGGGGAAATGCAAAGGTTGAGCTATAGTGGATCCGAACCGATGCCAGCTACACTCACCAGATAAACCATTATCACAAATACTAAGACTATATTCATGCTATGCGAAAAACAAATGCAGCAGTCAAGTGCAACAAACCAACTGGGGTCTATACTACCGCTTTCTAACGTTCGCGCGGTCTAGGGCGTCCTACAGCCATACCTGCTCTGATACCAAGCGTTGTGGCACCCCAGCTAAGAGAAATCGGAACGCCCCGTATTCCAGCCCAGAGATCGAGGGAAAGGCTTATGGAATACGGCACTGCTTAGCATAGAACAAACCAGCTTTCTATTACTACACGAATATGAATACAAGGTCTCCGATATTACAATGAATAACATTGGTACAACGACACTACGCCATCCTCAGTTGCTCTATGCAAGCAGCAGAACAACTCGAAGCAGCGGAATAAATCTTGCAACGGAACAATGACGACGGTGGTGAACTCCACTCCGCAGGGACTCTGGCTGGAACGCTTATCCTAGCTCGCACGAACGGAAACCACGACAAGCAAGCAATCAAATCCGGCATGACCTGCAAACTGGCATGACACGTCAGGTCAGTACATTGAATGTACTTGCAAGCTCACAATAAGCAGATACATTCAAGACAAACAACGACATGGCAATTACAGGTTAAACAGGAATTATAATGATATCATTAGAACAACATGGCATGACCAACATAAACATGATACAGCTAACACAACATAAACATATTAATCCGACAATACTAGCATGCAACATAATGACACTATATGCACCACTTATTCTGCTCGGCTACCTCGTAACCAACACATGCATCACTTACCAACCTGGGGCATCACCCGAATATACACAACTCGGTATCTTCGATACCGTCATGATCCTTACGGCGATCACAACCCGACCAACACTTGGCCCCAAACCGTGATCCTTACGGCGATCACAACCCGACCACTACATGGCCCATGATCCTTACGGCGACCACAACCAACTTATCTCACTGTTATTACGCACATTATTCTTATTACTGTTGACTCATGGTCTGACCTTCTCTCGACCTGGGCCCTTATCCACGGGCGCGGCTATCAATAGATTAATATACACTATGTAGAGGTTAGTACACTGTACCCACACTACGGAACCCATGGCCTCGCACTCCCATTCGGGTGGACCAACAACGTTCCGACGAAACCATTTCACTGTCATGACACTCTCCCGGCCCTTCCGACTCAGACCCCACCGGGCTAGTCCTGGGTGGCCCCGTGTCTACCTCCAGACACCTCGACCATCATCTTGGCCACGATCCACACTGGTATCCGGTACCAAAATTAACTTAACAACGGTCTCACAAGGTTATGCTTGCCTACCGGGCCAGGGTACAACATGCCCATAACCTTCCCTAAATTTAGGCACCGACCAAAGGCACGACAATGAAACGCATTAAGGTCGTCCCATACTGGCAAATGTGGTTGCACTGGGAAAGACTCGTTTCAGCGGTACCACGACCCGATCAACAACATGTTCAAGTTGAATTATTAATCAGGTTCAACTTTAATGTGAAAAGAAAATGACCAGTGTCATACTGCCATACCATGCATCACTTAACATATGCATCATATAACCGTGCAAAGACTGCACCAACCACGCTCCTACGGAGCCATCAAAAACTCATGCTACTATACTGGTTAAACCTCTCTTTACTTATACCAGAACTATTTCTAGCATTATCATCATTATACCTCATGCAAAAATAATATCTAAATTACTCATCAAACTCTTTGACCATATTATTTATTTATCACTTACAACTAAGTTCTCCTTATCTTGCCAACAAAATTTACTTCAAACATTTTGAAATTTAAGTATTTTAACATAACAAGCATATAACAGAATATATTTATTATATAACTAATTTAAATGCATCAATATTCATAAGTTCAAGTATGAAAATCATAAATATTGAAGTGGCACCATGAAAATGTTACTGTGGCTTGCCTGGGGATGAAGAAGGCACCGGGGAGAAGTGCGGTGAAGCCAGAGAAAGAATCGCCGGAAAACGTTCTCTCTTGGAGGGGGCTGAACAAGGGCAAGGGCATAATGGTCATTTTTAGTATGCCAAAACATAATGAAAGTGACACTAACAGAAAGGGCTCGACAAGACAAAGAAGTGAGCATTGGTTTCACCTTATTTGGAGTTACGGTTAAAAAGATATGGAAGTTTTTCTGCCAGGGACCCATCTGTAACGAAAATAATTTCATCCAGGGGCCAGAACAGAAAAAGTGAAAGTGCATTTGACGAAATACGTCTCCACTTACGCTAACGTTGCAACGACTGGTCAAAAGGGGCAGAGGCGGGGCCGGCTTCAGGGTGGCTGACGCGCGGGGCCCGCGGGACCCACGTGCTAGTCAACGCCTTCCTCTCTCTCCTCCCCGCTCCTTTCCTTCTTCTTCCCGACGGGGTGCTGGACAAAGGCAAGGCAGAGGCGCTGCCGGCGCCGGGCCCGGTGACTCCGGTCACCTCTGGTGGAGCTCGGACCACCGGAGTGCTCAAGACGGAGAGGCGCACCCGTCCAGGCAAGGCGCAGCCGCAGGGAAGGGCTCGGCTGAGCGAGAGGCCAGCCGCGGCAGACGACGATCTTCGGGCTCGGGTGGACTCGTGGCCATAGGCCACCGGAGAAGGAAGGGGAGCGCTGGGGTTGTTCTAGGGTGGTGGTGGAGACCTCTGGTGGTGCTAGAACGAAGGGAGTGGCTCGCCATCGCCGGAATCGTGGAGGACAGAGACGGCGGCCATGGCGGCCAAATGCGGAGAGGAGAGCTCCTGGAGTTTGGGCGAGAGGCTGGGAGGGATCCAAGGAGTGGTGTGAGGCTGGTGGTGAGCTCGAAAGGCTCGGGGAAGGGCTATATATAGCCGGGGAAAGGAGGGGAGGCCGTGGCACGTCCGCGGCTACGGGTCCGTGCTCCTGTGACGGGCACGCACGGCCAAGGGTCACGGAGAGGGGTGGCAAGGCGACAAGGGAGGACGCAGATGAGGCTTAGGGGTCACGGAGACAAGGCAGAGCTCGGGGACAAGCGAAGAAAGAAACCACGACGCAAACAGAGACGGTCGGCTACAGATCTCTCGTGGGCGCTCGTCGGCGAGCGTCGGTGAGGAAGAGGACGGAGGGTGAGAGGGGTCCGGGAGAACGGCGACGACGCGGGGAACACGCTGGACATGATCACGGGCTCTAAGACGACAAGAGGAGGAGGGGGTCCAGCACAAACAGTGCTCTAGACGCGGCCACTGCACACAGAGTGCGCCAACAGGCATGCCAGCTGCATGGTCACCATGTGACATGGCACATTAAATGATCTACAGCACCTAAAACGTCGTCTAGCTGATAGTCCATCCAAAGTAGGTTTGATCTGTGGTGGTAACTAAGTGAAAACGTCTCTGGTTAAATAGTTAGTGAGCTCTGAAGTTTACTGCAGTAAACTTTGCCAGCTCAATGTGATCAACAGGGATATGCTATGGGCCAAACAAGTGTTCTGGGGTGTTTAGGATAGGAAGGACTATGATCCTGGAGGTTGGGAGGGTAAATGGATCAAGATTTACTAAAGTTGCTTCACAACTACATACTTGGTCCAGAAATGAAGATCAGCAAGATGCACTCACATGGAGTGTCCACTTGAGCTCAAATTGGGCAAAGCTTGATAATTTGGTCATATAATGATGCTGTAAAAAGCTCATGCCAAATGGACAAACCAAAATGGCACTTGCTTCACAAACATCATTTATGTCCAACAACTTGAAATAATTATGGTGGTCAAATGGATCAATGAAATGATGCCAAAATGGGTAGAGAGATTTTTTATGGGTATAAGAATTATCTGGTAATTTATCAGGATTTTTTAAGCAATATAAAATATACTTGCTTCACAACCTGAAAATTTTGCTAGAAACAAAGATTTGCTCCTGTGCTCACATAAATAATTGGATGGGGCTGCAAATGGGTGGAAGGGGTTAATATGAGCACATTAAGGAGTGTGCAAAAGTTCAACTCATTTGGGTACTCCTAGCTAGTACTTCCTTCACAAAGCCTTCTGTCTGACAGAAACTTTGAAAAATCACTGAGGAAGCTTGGCTAGGCAAATAAATTTGAACTTGTGCATGGGGAAATTATTTGGACATATAAACACGCCCTAAAAGGTTGGGAGTCAATAGGAGAAATATAAATGACACTTCCTTCACAAAGTGCCATTCAGGGCAGAATGGGAAATGAATTATTGGAGGATTATTTTTGAACATAGCAATGAAACGTTTTTCCATATTTGATCAAGATATGACCCAAACAATTTATGATAATTATTTGGGAATTTTTGGAGTGATGGAAATATAGGTTGCTTCACAACCTAGGGCAATTTGAGTTATTCCTTTAATGAAAAGGAATATTCCCAATAAAAAGAATATTGGGATTTGGTCCAAGGTGGAAATGGAAAGGTCTAGGGAAGGATTTGGGAATGACAAGTCACTCTAGAAACAAAGAAGAGGGCATCTTCTTCAGTTTCCAGACCACAAAGCCACGGAAAAAGAAAACTCAGGCAAAAACCTCAGAAAAACAAAAGAAAAAGAAAGGGCCAAAAATCAGGCTGTCACAGTTACGGCGGTGGAAATTGTTTTTCGTTGGCTTCCTGGATGTTTTCGGGGTACGTGGGTATACATAGGAGGAAGAAGTATGTCGGTGGCTGCTCGAGGGGCCCAAGAGACAGGGGGCGTGCCCAGGAGGGGTGGGCGCGCCCTCCTATCTCCTGGCCGCCTCGTTTGCTTCTTGACTTGTACTCCAAGTTCTCCGGATCACGTTCGTTCCAAAAATCACGTTCCCAAAGGTTTCATTCCCTTTGGACTCCGTTTGATATTCCTTTTCTTCGAAATACTGAAATAGGCAAAAAAAAATAGCAATACAGGTTGGGCCTCCGGTTAGTAGGTTAGTCCCAAAAATTATATAAATGTGTAAAATAAAGCCCATAAACATCCAGAAGGGATAATATAATAGCATGGAACAATAAAAAATTATAGATACGTTGGAGACGTATCAAGCATCCCCAAGCTTAATTCCTGCTCGTCCTCGAGTAGGTAAATGATAAAAACAAAATTTTTGATGTGAAATGCTACCTAGCATAATTCTCAATGTAATTTTCTTTATTGTGGCATCAATGTTCAGATCCAAATGATTCAAGATAAAAGCTTATAAAACATAAAAAATAATAATGCTTCAAAGCATACTAACAAATAATCATGTCCTATCAAAATAGCATAGCCAAAGAAAGCTTATCCCTACAAAATCATATAGTTAGGCCATGCTTCATTTTCATTACACAAAATACTCCCATCATGCACAACCCCGGTTTCAGGCAAGCAATTGGTTCATACTTTTAAACGCACTTCAGCTTCTTCAACTCTTACGCAATACATGAGCACAAGCCATGGACATAGCACTATGGTGGTATATGGTGGTGGTTGTGAGGACAAAAAAGAGGGAGAAGATAGTCTCACATCAACTAGGCGTATTAACGGGCTATGGAGATGCCCATCAATAGATATCAATGTGAGTGAGTAGGGATTGCCATGCAACGGATGCACTAGAGCTATAAATATATGAAAGCTCAACAAAAGAAACTAAGTGGGTGTGCATCCAACTTGCTTGCTCACGAAAACCTAGGGCATTTTGAGGAAGCCCATCGTTGGAATATATAAGCCAAGTTCTATAATGAAAAAATCCCACTGAGTATATGAAAGTGACAACATAGGAAACTCTCTATCATGAAGACCATGGTGCTACTTTGAAGCACAAGTGTGGAAAAAAAGATAGTAGCATTGTGCCTTCTCTCTCTTTCTCTCATTTTATTTTTTTCCTTTTTTTTCTTTTTCCTTTTTTCTTTTTGGCCTTTCTCCCTTTTTTTCCTTTTTCTTTTTGGCCTTTTTTTTCTTTTTCTTAAAGTCCGAAGTCTCATCCCGACTTGTGGGGGAATCATAGTCTTCATCATCCTTTCCTCACTGGGACAATGCTCTAATAATGAAGATCATCACACTTTTATTGATTTACAACTCAAGAATTATAACTCAAAACTAGAACAAGATATGACTCTATATGAATGCCTCCGGCGGTGTACCGGGATATGCAATGAATCAAGAGCGACACGATCATGCAAAGAGCAATATGACAATGATGAAGTGTGTCATAATAAACGGAATGGTGGAAAGTTGCATGGGAATATATCTCGGAATGGCTATGGAAATGCCATAATAGGTAGGTATGGTGGCTGTTTTGAGGAAGGTAAATAATGGGTGCATGATACCGACGAAAGTTGTGTGGTATAACAGATGCTAGCAAAGTGGAAGGATGAGTGTGCGTATATCCATGGACTCACATTAGTCATAAAGAAATCATATACTTATTGCAAAAGTCTACTTGCCCTTGAAGCAAAGTACTACTATGCATGCTTCTAGGGGAAGGGTTGGTAGGAGTTAACCATCGCGCGATCCCGACCTCCACTCATAAGGAAGGCAATTAAAAGAGCACCTCATGCAACAAATTTGTCACACAACTTTTACCATACGTGTATGCTACGGGACTTGCCAACTTCAACACAAGTATTTCTCAATTTCATAATTACCCACTAGCATGACTCTAACATTACTACCTCTATATCTCAAAACAATTATCAAGCATCAAATTGATCATAGCATCCAATTCACTTCCTATGATACTTTTTATTATACACAACTTGGATGCCTACCATTCTAGGACCAATTTTATAACCATAGAAAATACCATGCTGTTCTAAAAGACTCTTAAAATAATATACGTGAAGCATGAGAGACTAGCAATTTCTACAAAATTAAGCCACCGCCGTGCTCTAAAAGATATAAGTGAAGCACTAGAGCAAAAACTATCAAGCTCAAAAGATATAAGTGAAGCACATAGAGTATTCTAGCAAATTCTACTCAAGTGGGCTTCTCCCAGAAGGTGTGTACAGCAAGGATGATTGTGGTAAACTAAAAATCAAAGAATAATATAATACACGACGCTCCAAGCAAAACACATATCATGTGGCGAATAAAAATATAGCTCCAAGTAAAGTTACCAATGAACAAAGACGAAAGAGGGGATGCCTTCCCGGGGCATCCCCAAGATTAGGCTTTTGGCTATTCTTGAATATCTTGGGGTGCCATGGGCATCCCCAAGCCTAGGCCTTTGCCACTCCTTATTCCATAGTCCATCAAATCTTTAACCAAAACTTAAAAACTTCACAACACAAAACTCAACAGGAAATCTTATAAGCTCCGTTAGTGAAAGAAAACAAAACCACCACATAAGGTACTATAATAAACTCATACTTTATTTATTTTGGTGTTAAACCTACTGTATTCCAACTTCTCTATGGTTTATAAACTTTTTTACTAGCCATAGATGCATCAAAATAAGCAAACAACACATGAAAAACAGAATCTGTCAAAAACAGAACAATCTGTAGTAATCTGTAACTAATGCAAACTTCTGGACGTCTAAAAATCCTACAAAAATAGGAAGTCCTGTAGAATTTGTTTATTGATCAGAAGAAAAAAGAATCAGTGCAAAAGCACGTTTCTGTGATTTAACAAAACTATTTTCGTGCGTGCAAAGTTTCTGTTTTTCAGCAGAATCAAATTAACTATCACCATAGGTTATCCTATAGGTTCTACTTGGCACAAACACTAATTGAAACATAAAAACACATCTAAACAGAAGGTAGATGAAAAATTTATTACTAAACAGGTACAAAAAAACACAAATAAAATTTGGTTGCCTCCCAACTAGCGCTATCGTTTAGCGCCCCTAGCTAGGCATAAAAGCGAAGATTGATCTAAGTAGTGCCATCTTTGGCACTCAATTCATAAGTAGCTCGCATGATAGATTCATAAGGTAATTTGACTTTCTTTCTTGGAAAGTGCTCCATGCCTTTCTTTAATGGAAATTGGAATCTAAACTTCCCTTCCTTCATATCAATAATTACGCCAATCGTTCTAAGGAAAGGTCTACCAAGAATAATAGGGCAAGAAAGATTGCAATCTATATCAAGAACGATAAAATCTACGGGCACCAAATTTCTATTTGCAACGATGAGAACATCATTGATCCTTCCCATTGGCTTTTTAATGGTGGAATCCGCAAGGTGCAAATTTAAAGGGCAATCATCAAGATCATGGTAACCTAGAATATCACATAAAGTTTTTGGAATCGTGGAAACACTAGCACCCAAATCAAACAAAGCAAAACACTCTATCTTTAATTCTAATCTTTATAGTAGGTTCCCACTCATCATTAAGTTTTCTAGGTATAGAAACTTCCAAATTAAGTTTTTCATCATAAGATTGTATCAAGGCATCAATAATATGTTTGGTAAAAGCTTTATTTTGACTATAAGCATGAGGAGAATTAACAATGGATTGCAACAAGGAAATACAACCTTCTAAAGAACAATTATCATAATCAAATTCCTTGAAATCCGAGATAGTGGGTTCAATGCTATTTAAAGTCATGACCTCTCCAATCCCACTTTTACCAAATTTAGCATCAAAATCTAAAAACTCTGAATTCTTGGGACGCCTTCTAACTAAAGTTGACTCATCTCCAGTCCCATTATTATCAAGATTCATATTGCAAAACAAAGATCTAATAGGAGACACATCAATAACTTTAAGATCTTCATCATTATTTTCATCTAACTTTTCTGGTTTGGTAGCCATCTTATTGACTAAGGTAGCGTGCTTATCAGAAATTTGGGCTACATCATTCTCAAGACGGGTAATTTGAGAGTTCACACCATAAAATTCTTTATTCATATCATCGAGCTCCTTATTCATAAACCCCGAAAAACCTTTTTGTTCTTTAAGCTCTTTTCTGAAGAAATTATTATGCTCAAATTGCAAAGTCATAAAGCTTCTAATATTCGATTCAATCTCTTCCAACCTTCTAAGAAGGAGGTCGGTACTCTTAGGCAAAGCCATAAGGACAAACAAGCACACAAGCAAACAGAAAAAGGCAAGCGAAAAAGCGAGAGATTGGGAAAGAGAGGGAAAATAAAATGGCAAGGGTGAAGTGGGGAGAGGAAAACGAGAGGCAAATGGCAAATAATGTAAATGCGAGGGAGATGAGTTTGTGATGGGTACTTGGTATGTCTTGACTTGAGCAAAGACCTCCCCGGCAACGGCGCCAGAAATCCTTCTTGCTACGTCTTGAGCTTGCGTTGGTTTTCCTTGAAGAGGAAAGAGTGATGCAGCAATAGTAGCGTAAGTATTTCCCTCAATTTTTGAGAACCAAGGTATAAATCCAGTAGGAGGCTCCTCAAAAGTCCCACACACCTACACAAACAAACAAAGAACTCGCAACCAACGCAATAAAGGGGTTGTCAATCCCTTCACGGCCACTTGCAAAAGTGAGATCTGATAGAGATAGTATGATAAGAGAAATATATTTTTGGTATTTTATATTATAGATGCAAAAAGTAAAGATGCAAATAAAAGTAGATTGAAAACTTATATGATAAAAGATAGACCAGGGGGCCATAGGTTTCACTAGTGGCTTCTCTCAAGATAGCATAAGTATTACAGTGGGTGAACAAATTACTGTCGAGCAATTGATAGAAAAGCGAATAATTATGAGATTATCTAGGCATGATCATGTATATACGCATCACGTCCGTGACAAGTAGACCGACTCCTGCCTGCATCTACTACTATTACTCCACACGTCGACCGCTATCCAGGATGCATCTAGAGTATTAAGTTCATAAGAACAGAGTAACACATTAAGAAAGATGACATGATGTAGAGGGATAAACTCAAGCAATATGATATAAACCCCATCTTTTTATCCTCGATGGCAACAATACAATACGTGCCTTGCAACCCTTTTTGTCACTGGGTAAGGATACCGCAACATTGAACCCAAAGCTAAGCACTTCTCCCATGGAAACAAAGATCAATCTAGTAGGCCAAACCAAACTGAGAATTCGAAGAGACTTGCAAAGATAACTCAATCATACATAAAAGAATTCAGAGGAGATTCAAATATTTCTCATAGATAAACTTGATCATAAACCCACAATTCATCGGATCTCGACAAACACACCGCAAAAAGAGTTTACATTGAATAGATCTCCACAAGAGAGGGGGAGAACATTGTATTGAGATCTAAAAAGAGAGAAGAAGCCATCTAGCTAATAACTATGGACCCGAAGGTCTGTGGTAAACTACTCACGACTCATCGGAGGGGCTATGGTGTTGATGTAGAAGCCCTCCGTGGTCGATTCCCCCTCCGGCAGAGCGCCGACGAAGGCTCCAAGATGGGAACTCGCGGATACAGAAGGTTATGGCGGTGGAAATTGTTTTTCGTTGGCTCCCTGGATGTTTTCGGGGTACGTAGGTATATATAGGAGGAAGAAGTATGTTGGTGGCCGCTCGAGGGGCCCAGGAGGGGTGGGCGCATCCTCCTATCTCCTGGCCGCCTTGTTTGCTTCTTGACTTGCACTACAAGTTATCCGGATCACGTTCGTTTCAAAAATCACGCTCCCGAAGGTTTCATTCCGTTTGGACTCCGTTTGATATTCCTTTTCTTCGAAATACTGAAATAGGCAAAAAAATAGCAATACGGGCTGGGCCTCCGGTTAGTAGGTTAGTCCAAAAAATGATGTAAATGTGTAAAATAAAGCCCATAAACATCCAAAAGGGGTAATATATAGCATGGAATAATCAAAAATTATAGATACGTTGGATAGTTTATCATAGCGGCTTTGGAATGTGACGGGTTGAATGCCACACAAACATGGGTAAGATCTTTGCAAAACTCCTTACTCTTGCATGCACGGTAAAAGTTTGCCACAAAATGCCTCATGCACCAACGGTGTTGGAGTTTTGGATAGCCTGGAATGTCAACTTCTATTGCTTTGAGAATCCCATGATGGCGATCCGATATGATGCACACCTCTTGTAAGTGCATCTAGTGCCACCCCTAGTTGGTTTTGGAGTATTGACGACAAAGTTGGTTGAGGGACTAATGCGTTTGTGAGAATTGCAGGATAACGCAGGTAGTGTCCCTCATTGATTCGGTTTACCTACCGGTGATGACCCCTAAAAATGTATGAAGACATTGAAGACAATGGTGGTATGAGAAGATATTCATATTGAAGACTATGACATGAGAAGACATTGCGTGAAGACTATGAAGCGCGAAGACTGTGTGGTTTCGTTCTTTCCTTTTCTTCTTTGTTGAGTCATAGGAACCACCGTACTGTTAAGTGGAGTCCAAGTGAACTAAGTCAGAGTGACTGAAGTGATGCTCAACCCAAATCCTATGTCTTCGAGCGAAGAAAATGAGAGCAAATCTTATCCAGAGCTTGATGAGTCAGCTTTGCTTGTATCCCAAGTAAAGTTGCCGTGTGTGTTTGAAATTTGACCGTTGGAACACGTGTTAGTTCCTTAGTGACCCAGGGTCATTTCGGACATATTAGGTCGGGTTGCCTTGTGGCTATAAATAGCCCACCCCCTACACCATAAATTGGTGGCTGCTCAGAGTTAGTGCACGGCTTTTGTCGTTTGAGAGCAACCCACCTCGAAGCCTTTGAGAGAGAGAAATCCTTGCGAGGACCAAGCCCAAACACCCAGAGCCAAAGAGTGTTAGGCATCACTGAAGTCTTTCTGTCTGTGTGACTTGAAGACTTATTACACTTGAGGACTGTGTATCCTCCAGCCGGTTAGGCGTCGCGTTCTGAGCATCCAAGAGTCATTGTGGATTGCCGGTGAACGAAGTCTGTGAAGGTTTGGAAGTCTACCTTGGAGACTTACCAGAGTGATTGGGCGAGGACTGTGTGTCCTTAGCTCAAGGGGAATAAGGTGAAGACGCGGTCTTCTGAGTTAAATCTCAGCCTCCCTAACCAGACGTACAGTTTTCACAGCAACTAGAACTGGTCCAACAAATCCTGTGTCTTCAACAAGTGACTGGTTCTATCCTCTTCTTTCCTTTACTTAAGTTTGTCTTCGTGAAGTCATTGTCTATCTGTCGTACTTGTTTGACTTCATTGCTTGACTACTACTATTGATTGGCTTCATACTATCTTCCATCCTAATCCTTACTACCTTGCTGCTATTAGTCCTGTACTTTCACATCATTGCATACTTGACTATGGCTTGCTTATGGTAGTTTATCTTCCGCTGCATATCAACTAGGTCATTTCTATTGTTTTTCTTTGAAACTTCCAAGTTTTGAAGACTTTCATAAAAATCGCCTATTCACCCCCCTCTAGTCGATACTAGCACTTCCAATTGGTATCAGAGCAAGGTACTCCCTTGTTCTGTGTGATTCGGTTTAACCACCTGGAGTTTTAGCTATGTCGACTGCAGGATTGAGGAACATATCTTGCCCCACCTTTGATGGTGATGAGTATCCCCGATGGAAGGCCATGATGAAGAAGCGACTCATGGCAATGGATAGCAAACTGTGGATCGTCACTGAGATTGGCCTCACTGATCTATGCAAGATGGCGGAGGCCGATGACATTCGCAAGTACACTCTATTGAACCTTACGGCGAAGGATGTCATCTGCTCTCATCTGTCCCAAAATCAGTTTAGGAATGTTATGCACCTCAATCACGCGAAGCTAATCTGGGACCGGCTTTCTGAGGTCTATGAAGGTCATCACACTCGTCATGATCCGTGGTTTGAGGACTACAAGGAGTCTCTTAAGGAGATGACCTTTGCACCTGAATTATCATCATCCTCATCATGCCTCATGGCAAGGGGTGATAAGGTAACTGAATGCTACCTCTCTGAATCTAGCGATGATGAATCAGGTGATGAATTTGGCCCCAATTATGTCAAGCTTGCTTCCCTTGCCACTAAACAACAAAGAGTCTTGGAAAAGGTTCAAGACATGCTTAGTAAGAGCGATGATATGTTGGGTGAAGAAATGGGTCAGTCAAAAGCTTTGGCTGAGAGTCTTCAGAGACTTCATTCCAAGTTTGACGCCCTTCAAGATCAACATAATGCTCTCTTGTCTGATCATGAGAAGCTTTCTTCTGAATGTCTTCAAAGAAAGCTAGACCTTGAAAGAGTGGATTATGAAGATCTTCAGAAGGATCGTGATTCATTACTTGCTCAACACATCAGCGTTACAGAGAAAGAATTTGAACCACCATGTCTAAAATGCATTGAGCGTGATAACGCTACATCTGTTGCTGAATGTTCCACTTCTGCTACTGTTTCATTGTCTTCACCTACTGATGTGGTTACTAACCCCTCTGCGTAGGATACCACTACTATCGCTGATGAAAATGCTATGTTGAAGACATTGCTTGAAACAGGGATGTACAAAAGTTTAAAGGGACATCAGACACTCTGCGATGTCCTCAAAAAGCAGATTTTGAACCGAAACCCTAGGAAAGAGGGTGTTGGGTTGGAGAGGAAAATGAATGTTGATGGCTCGTACTGGAAGCCTGAGCAGTACCCCAAAACCACATGGGTTGCTGCAAAGGAACCTTCAGTAGATCCATCCACTTTATCTGGCTTTACCTGTGCTAATCCTATTATCATTGATGAATCCTTTGATGCAAACTATAAGCTGTTCAAAAATCAGAATGGTGAAGTGTTTGCCAGGTATATTGGTACTAACTGCAGGAATGGACCACCTATGAAGAAGATCTGGGTACCTAAGCAGTACATTGAGAATCTTCCTATGAATGTCATCATGACACCACCAAGGAAGAAGACAAACCCAGACATATGGCTTCATATGGCCCAAAGGCTTCATACAGATACAGGACTCACATGGGTCACCCTAACGCCAATGTTTTGCAGGGAAATCATACTCAGACTCATGAATATGAGCGTGTGTCTTCGAACCGCTATGTTCATAGGACTAAGAACTTTTCTGCTTATTCATATGAGTATCATTCATCTCCTGCAAGGCTATTTGCTAGGGCTCCAAAGCCAAAATTCTCAGATGCTGCACTTAGACTCATTGCTTCTAAGCCACCCCTGAAGATGTGGGTGGCGAAGAAGAATTAACTTTCTTTTGCAGAAAAGGGTCTCCAGCCTGAAATCAAAGGCGTCCGATGCTATTGCTGGGGACCTAAAACACATTAAGGACGCATGATAAAATGTCTTACTATATACCTCACATCTGATTCGCTTACCTGTCATACTATGTATCCTAATCTTGATCTAAGCTGTGACAATCCCTATATGCGCCAAATGCTTATGCTTTACAACACTCTTGTGAAGCCTATCTTCCTAACTGCACTATAGGGTACATCACCAAAAGCTTCAGAATGGATTATGGACAGTGGATGCACAAATCATATGACTGGTGATTGAAGTCTTCTCATGGACTCAACCTTACGTCCATCCGACAAGAGTCACATCATGTTTGCTGACACTGGTAAAAGCAAAGTATTGGGTCTAGGTAGAGTTGCAATCTCAAAGGATCAACACATGGATAAAGTGATGCTTGTTGAATCCGTTGGTTTCAACTTAATATCTGTCTCAATGCTTTGTGACTTGAACATGATTGTGCTATTCGAAAAATATTGCTGCCTTGTACTAATGGAATCTGACAAGTCTCTAGTCTTTGAAGGGTATCGAAAGGATGATCTATACATGGTAGATTTCTCAGTAGGTCCACAACTTGTCGTATGTCTTCTCACAAAAGCTTCAGAATGCTGGCTCTGGCATCGAAGGCTAGGACATGCTGGCATGAGGAACTTACACTCACTCGTCAAGAAGAAGCATGTCATAGGCATCGAAGATGTCAAGTTCAAGAAGGATCATCTGTGTGGTGCCTGCGAAGCTGGAAAGATGACAAGGGCAAAGCACCCCTCGAAGACGACCATGACAACATCTCAACCCTTCGAGCTGTTACACATGGACTTATTTGGACCTATTCACTACTCCACCCTCACAACAACTGCTTGTCTCTATGGCTTCGTCATTGTTGATGACTACTCAAGATACACATGGGTTCATATAATTCTCTACAAGACTGAAGTGCAAGATGTCTTCAGACGCTTCGCCAATCGAGCAATGAACAATTATGGTGTGAAGATCAAGCATATCAGAAGTGATAATGGCACTGAATTCAAGAACACCGGTCTTGATCTTTATCTGGATACAATGGGAATCACTCATGAGTTCTCTGCTCCATACACACCTCAGAAAAATGGCATCGTTGAACGCAAGAACAGAACCCTCATTGAGATGGCTCGAACAATGCTCGATGAATACAAGACACCAAGAAAGTTCTGGCCTGAAGCTATTGATACAGCGTGTCACATCATCAATCGTGTCTACATACATAAGCTTCTGAACAAAACATCCTATGAGCTCCTCACTGGCAAGAAGCCAAATGTCAGTTACTTCAGGGTATTTGGAGCTAGATGCTGGATCAAGGATCCCCATCACAAGTCAAAATTTGCACCTAAGGCTCACGAAGGCTTCATGCTTGGCTATGGAAAGGACTCACACTCCTACAGAGTCTTCATCCTCTATCTCTACAAAATCGTCGAAACTGTGGATGTGAGATTTGATGAAACCAATGGTTCACAAAGAGAACTCCTGCCAAGTACACTAGATGAAGCTCCTCCAAGCGAATCTATCAAGCTGATGGGAACTGGTGAAATCATGCCATCTGAAGCACAGCCTGAAGAGGAACTTATCATCTCTGCACCAAATCAACCTGAAGACAATGCTCAGACCGAAGACAATCCTTCCAATGAGGACAATGATCATCTAGAGCAAAGTCTTCGTCTAGTTCATACTCGTGTTGCAAATGAAGTACAAATTGAGAAGATAATCGACAACATCAATGCACCTGGTCCACTGACCCGCTCACGAGAAATACAGTTAGCAAACTTTTGTGGGAACTTTTCATTTGTGTCAATATCAGACCCAAGAAAGTTGCTGAAGCTTTTATGGAACCTGAATGGATTCAAGCTATGCAAGAAGAACTTCAACAGTTCAAGCTGAACAATGTTTGGGAACTTGTCAAGCGACCTGACCCTCGCAAGCATAACATTATTGGAACAAAATGGATATATCGAAACAAGCAAGATGAGCATGGTCAAGTTGTCAGAAACAAAGCACGTCTTGTGGCTCAAGGATATACTCAAGTAGAAGGAATTGACTTCGATGAAACATTTGCTCCTGTGGCTAGGCTTGAAGCTATTCACATACTGCTAGCCTACGCAAATCACCACAACATCTTGCTATACCAAATGGATGTGAAGAGTGCATTTCTCAATGGCAAGATTGAAGAAGAAGTATATGTAGCTCAACCACCTGGCTTTGAAGATCCAAAACATCCTGATATGGTGTACAAGCTAAACAAAGCACTGTATGGCCTCAAACAAGCTCCTCGCGCATGGTATGATACGATCAAAGACTTCCTGAAGAGCAAAGGCTTCAAACCAGGATCCCTCGATCCCACACTCTTCACGAAGACATATGATGGTGAACTGTTTGTGTGCCAAATATATGTGGATGACATAATCTTCGGTTGCACCAACCAGAAGTATACTGATGAGTTTGGGTACATGATGCAAGAGCAATATCATATGTCCATGATGGGTGAGCTGAAGTTCTTCCTTGGTCTTCAAATCCGTCAGCAAAGGAATGACATCTTCATATCTCAAGAAAAATACCTCAAAGATTGTCTGAAGAAGTTTGGAATGGAAGACTGCAAAGGCTACACGACGCCAATGCCAGCCAAACACCATCTTGGTCCCGACGACAATGGTAAAGAGTTCGATCAAAAGGTATACCGCTCCATGATTGGTTCTTTGCTTTATCTATGTGCATCTAGGCCAGATATTATGCTTAGTGTTTGCATGTGTGCTCGATTCCAAGCGGCACCAAAGGAATCGCATCACTTAGTTGTGAAGCGAATTCTTCGATATTTGGCTTACACCCCAACACTCGGATTATGGTATCCCAAGGGCTCAAAATTTGATTTGGTTGGATTCTCGGATGCTGATTATGCTGGTGACAAGGTGGATCGCAAGTCTACATCAGGCACATGTCACTTTCTGGGTCGATCACTTGTCTGTTGGTTTTCAAAGAATCAGACCTGTGTATCACTCTCAACTGCTGAATCTGAATACATTGCTGCTGGATCTTGTTGTGCTCAGCTTCTATGGATGAAGCAAACTCTCAAGGACTATGGCATCAATCTGAAACAAGTACCTCTCTTATGCGACAACGAAAGTGCCATCAAGATAGCCAACAATCCAGTTCAGCACTCGAAGACAAAGCACATTGAAATTCGTCATCACTTTCTCAGAGATCATGTCATGAAGAAAGATATCGACATCATTCATGTCAACACTGAAGAGCAACTGGCAGATATCTTCACAAAGCCCTTGGATGAGAAAAGGTTTTGCAAGTTACGGTGTGAGATAAATATCTTGGAATCCTCCAATGTCCTGTGATCAGGCACACATCCTAACACTTATGCATGTTGATGACTTAGATGTGCAACACACGAAGTACTGTATATCTTCAATTAATGAAGACTTACATTCTGAGTGTGAATACATTAACATGGAATTTGACTTTGGAGCGCCACGATAATTGTGCGCCGTGTCTGGGTCTAATACTTCCTATACGATGGGTAACGCCACCACCAAATTTCTCTGTTTGAAGTGTTTCACTCATGGCGTTATTTTTGCAATGACTTCGCATTTGGTTTGTCTTCAGTTTCAATTTATCTTCATGATTTTCTTCTCTATGATGATTTGATTGCTTTTTGATATATATATACAAGTGTTCTGTCCTCTATAGCATTCGCTTATAGCTATGTCTTCAAGTTGAATCTTTTAAACAAAGTGAATGTGATCAGACCATAACCTCTCTATGCTTTCAATATCAAACTCTATCTGTCCAAATCATATGCATTCTATTGAAACTGTCGAATGTCTTCTCTGCGTCCTAGTCAGCAGAAGGCACAGAGACAAACATTAAGTCTGTTTAAATAACTTATCTTTATTGTTGAAATCTGGAGAAGCCGAAACAACCATCCGACATGCCTGGCGGGCGTGGGAACGTGGGACAACTCTGAGTATGTTGCATGCTTACCACGTGCCCCTCAGATGAGAACCGCCAGGGGCACCAGCGTAATTGCGCTGTGCTGCACGCCTACTTATAAATACTTGTCCCCTGCGGTAAAGAAATCCTTCTTCCACCTCTCCACCTCATCAAAACCCTAGCACCACCGCTAGCTCTCAACGACGCCGGCGACGAAGCGCTTAGCTGCCGCGACTTCTCCGACGCTGTCCTCACGCCGGCCGCGGACATTGTCCTCTCCGTCGTCGCCGTAGGTGTCCTCCGTCGCCAAGTTAGGGCACGGTGGGCTGAACTGCCCGGTCTCCTATTCATCTCATCTAGCAGTTCTTCGTATGGTAATTATAACTCTATTTTTACCATCATTTTGATCTTCAAGATTCATCCTATTTACCAAAAGTGGTTTTGCCTACATAATGTTAGATCTATTATGTCTGCATCTCATACTGCCTAGTCTATTCACTTAGATTTCATATCTAGTTTGATTCCTCACTTGTACTTATTCACAGATTGGTACAAATCTGGAACCAACTCACCCCGTATAAGTGAATGTCTTCGCATCATGAGGTCAATGTCTTCAACTGATTTATCTTCAAAATCTTCTGAGAATGCATATGACCTCTTCCCCTTCCCTCGCATCTCTAATGCTATCACAGGTACATGTCCGTGGGAGAATCCCTTGGTTCTCATAGTCTGCATTTGTTTGCAGAATACTTACAACATCACATTAATTCTCCAGAAGCCAGTTCCTGCTTGACCAGCAAGCGTAAGTCTCTGAAGCCTTTGAACATATTGAAGCCATTCAGTTTGAAGTTCATGGCTGCAGAAAAATCAGCAAGGAAGGGTGGCAGACAGCGCCAAGAAGGAACATCCAAAGATATGCCTGATGACCTAGCAGAACACTACAAGACAGATCCTGAAGAGACTTATCATCAGCGCAAGACACGAATCCAATGGATTCGACGCTATTGGGATGAAGAATGGTTACAAATTCGTGACCAAGGAATATACAGAGAAGAATGCTATCAAGATTCCTTGGGGTGATATTCTCTATCGAGGCCTTCAACCCAAGAACAGAGCTGAAGCTATTGCACAAGGTTTCTATCCTTGCATGGCCCGTGGACCTCAGCCTGAGAACGCCGATCCCACATCATTACTCTGGTGTCGTGATGATGCTCTCTTCAAGCGCAACTTTCAGCACGCCAAGGCTTCGGCCAAGGAAAACAAGAAGTCTTTGGGATTAGACTTTAACCCTGGCCCCTCTGCTCCCCGTGCCGATGGCTCTCGTGATGCAGAACCTAATGTCATCGGCCCCTTCTCCAACCTCGATGGCCTCATCACCTACATCTTGGTCCAAGGTGCCAGGGTAGATCATTCTGATAATGATGCTGACACTGATGAAGCCCCAGCTCCTCCTCCAAAGCCGCAGAAGCAAAAGAAGCTAAAGGCTTCTAAATCAGCACCTCCAAAAGCTTCACGTGCGAAGCCTCTGGCCACTGCACCTCCTAAAGACAGTGTGCAGTCTGAAGATCAATCCCGTATATCCAAGAAGATGGAGAAGAAAAAGCAACTTGTCAGGCATACTGATCAAACCTTGACTCCTGCTGCCATTCTGCGTGAAGAACCCATCGATCTGTCCAGTGATGAAGATCTTGTAGATGATGCCCTTGAGAAACTGATAAAGAGCAAGGAAGAAGCAGAGATCTTCAACAACCTGCCTCTCTTCGATGTGGCAATCATCCATAACTTCATTGATGAGTGGTTTGACACACCAAATCTCAGCTTTGAAGATCTGCAGCTTCCCATTGGCCTCAGCGTCTCTTTCAATGGCGCCATTGCTTCCGAGCTAGCTCTCGCTCAGCGCACCGTTGAGCTGAAGAACAAAATTGATTATGAGAAGGCTCAATTCAAGAAGCATGTGGCGAAGCTCAATGTGCAAGATGTCAGAAACTTCAAGGTGATGCTGCATGAGCTTAAAGAAGCCTTTCTCAAGAAGCGCCAAGAAGCCCAAGGCTCCCGCGAGCGTATGAAGAGTTTGGCTGACAAATGCGTGCTTGCCTACAATGAGGCTGAGAAGCGCAAGTCTCTTAGCCGTCCTGGCATTGACCCCAGGATGGCTGCAAAGAAAAAGAAGAATCTCTCTACTGCCCAACATGCGCCTTCAAGTCAACAAGCACCTCGCATTATCTTCCCCGGCAGCATGACTGGCTCGAAGCCAAAGGTCACTACAACCGCTTTAGAACAGAAGAAGACAAGGGCTGCTGAGGTTGAAGCCAGAAAGAGGAAGAGTACTGAAGCCTCTGATGCCACTCCCTCCAAGAAGAAGCGCAATACCAAGAAGAATAGGGCTGCTCCCACAGAGCCCTTCGTTGTTGAACCCATTTCAGTGGTTCTCCCTGCGTCTGAACATCAAGAAAGACGGATGATAGTTCATGAGCCTGCTCCCACAGAGGCTCATGAAGCTGAAGACATTCCAGCAGCTGAACCCACCGCTGCTGAAGACATTGGTCATGATGACAATGTTGAAGATGATGAAGTTCTTCCTCAGATCGAACACAACGTGGTATCATCGCCTGTTCTCATGAACAACGAACTCATCAGCATTGGTCGTCCTCTGACGCCAACTGCTCAGGATGCATCATGGGCTGATCACCCACAGCAACAAGACTCCCCCAGTACTCCCCAACAACAACAACAAGCTACACCACCCGTGCAAGAAGAAGAAGAAGACTTTGAGGCCCAGCCAACTCCATCTCCAAAGGCGTTGCCAGCATTCCGCAGGCTTCGCAAAGGACAAAGGCCTCAAGTCCCTCTTTCGAGCGTTCCAGAAGGAGAAGTGCAACACCAACCTGTTGCACGTCAAGTCTTTTCTGAACCCACTCCAACTATGAATGTCTCCGTGTTTGAAGCCCAAGCTGCTGAAGACAATCCGGCTGGATCAGCCGATGAAAGACAAGAAGACATATGTGTTCCTACTCTCCCCAATACTGAAGAAGCTGTTCCCGATGTGAACGTGCCAGTGCTCGACCCTCCAGCTCGTCAGGTGGAGGTTGAAAATGTTGAAGCTGCCACCACCAGCGCCAATGAAGCCAATGACGTAGTCATGGATGAAGCTAATGTGGAGCTTGAACCAACCAGTGTGCCTGAAGTCAATGAGGCAACTGCTCCCGAAGCACCTGTTGTGCAGCCTGAAGCCTCAGTTGTTGCCACTGCTCCTGTTCCGCCACCAAGGCCCCATACAATTGAGCAAGCATACAGTCATGGTCAGCTAACTACTGTCCGATGGCCCATTCTGCTACCTCCGCCTACTGCCTCTGGACCTCAATTTGATTATCATGTTGAGCATAGGCCTCAGGTCCAGAAACCAAAGCCAAGATTGCCAAGGTTTCCAGGTACTGCAAACTCACCAGGGTCCTTCAATGCTAATGGCTTCAAAAGCCACAATGCCTTCTTTGACAGCGCCAAGAACCCCTACTCAAAGCCAAAGATATCATCAGATCGTTTCTGGAGCTATCAACAGCGAAGCTATTACTCCTGCGTTCTGTATGATCAAGGGCGCATTTTTCCTCATATGCGCCTCGACACTGAAGCCATTTCTGGACTGCCGTGCTTAGAAGAAGCACTTGACTGTTTTCGTGATGCTGGTCTGCTCGGTTTTGTGACAGACAAAGAACATTGGAATGAAGAACTTCTGCTTCAATTCTATGCTACCCTCCACATTCGCGGATACAACAGAGACATCAAGACATGGGTTCTCGAGTGGATGACTGGAAATGTTCATCATGAAGCCAAAGCTCTTGGTATCATTGAGCTTACTGGTCTATCCACTCCCGGAGATCTCTATGAACCTGACTGTCAACTACACCGCAATGCATAGGAGAGCATCTTCCACAAGCCGGAACCCAATATGAGCCAGATGTTGAGCATGATGAAGCCTTTGCCATCTGATGCTGAATATCCAACGGAGTTCTTTGTTGATGACCTTGAGTATCTGCCTCGCACCATATATCATATCATCAGGCGAACTCTATGGCCTATCAAAGGACATTCATCAGCTGCAAAGCTTGAAGGAGCCATGAAGACATTGGTCTTCTACATCCTCAATGGCATCAGCTTCAATTCTCAAGAATTCTTCATCAGGCAACTTGCTGCTTCTGGATCTGACCTTTTTGGTCTGAAGTCCTATGCTCCATGGGTCATGCGCCTCATCAAGCGACACTCATCTGTCAACTATCAACCCTCTGCCCGCAATCATCTGATCTTTTTACCAGAGGTTGATATGTTAGTTGAATCCATATACTCTAACCCTGCCAAGAAGCCTCTTTGTCTTCAGAATGTCGAGCACCAAAGCTTCACTCAACCCATTGAAGGCGTCCAAGCAGCAACACGAATCTATCCAATGGCTGGAAATACTCGTCTGCCTCATCGTGCACCTACTGAAGCCACTGAAAGCACCATTGAACAAAGGCCTAAGAAGCTCTCTCGTGTTCTCAATGACCGAGAACTTCTTGTGGCACTTCATCAGAAACAAGATAAGCATCACTATTGGCTCAAGAGACAGATGCAAAGCCTCTTGGTGGATGTCAATCGCATTCGAAACCTTGCCACCAAGAATGCATTTGTTGCTCATGAGACTTGCCGACGATCATGGAAGAGTTTGACGCTGCTTAGTGCTGAAGCAGATCTTCAAGACGATGGCTTCAATGAAAGATTCCAGTTTGACTCCACTGCTCCATGGACTACAGTCCTACGTCGAACTCCATCCCTTGAAGACTCTGACTATTCTTCCTCCACGGCAACTGTGAATGCCAGAGTGATCGATGATGAAGATGATGCTACTTCACCGCCTCCTACTACTGCACGCATCGACACTGCACCGAGTACGTCTGCACCGCCAACCAATGACGACAACCCTGCTGCTTCACCTACTCACGAGGACGAGTAGATGCTCTATGTCTTCAAACCTTTTTGGTCCTTACTGACAAAAGGGGGAGAAGCATATGAGTTGATAGTCTTCAAGCGGGTTCATATGGGCGGTTGCATTATATTTTGCCTCGTGCTTACAACTCTTGCTTTTGAAACATTTGGTTCTTTGAGTTATAACACCTAAACTCGATGGTCGTCTGCTACTTATTCGCTTTACTATGATGCGATGATAAATTCCGCATGTGCGATGATAACTTCCGCACTTAGATCATTCTGCAGACGTCCATTTTTCATTATGCATGTCATTCTACTTGCTATATCATTTCATGCATGATGAATTATCTTCATAAGTTGAAGAGGATCTCCACAAGTACAACCTGCCATGTGCATTTGCATTCCGAAAGCAAATTACTTATATGCACATCTTCAGGGGGAGCCCTTGCTACTTATGAAGACAATACCCTATCCTTTACAATTTCACATACTTTATCCCCGTTAAAAACTTCAACCAGTTTGTCATCAATAACCAAAAAGGGGGAGATTGTAAGTGCATCTAGTGCCACCCCTAGTTGGTTTTGGAGTATTGACGACAAAGTTGGTTGAGGGACTAATGCGTTTGTGAGAATTGCAGGATAACGCAGGTAGTGTCCCTCATTGATTCGGTTTACCTACCGGTGATGACCCCTAAAAATGTATGAAGACATTGAAGACAATGGTGGTATGAGAAGATATTCATATTGAAGACTATGACATGAGAAGACATTGCGTGAAGACTATGGAGCGCGAAGACTGTGTGGTTTCGTTGTTTCCTTTTCTTCTTTGTTGAGTCATAGGAACCACCGTACGGTTAAGTGGGGTCCAAGTGAACTAAGTCAGAGTGACTGAAGTGATGCTCAACCCAAATCTTATGTCTTCGAGCGAAGACAATGAGAGCAAATCTTATCCAGAGCTGGATGAGTCAGCTTTGCTTGTAGCCCAAGTAAAGTTGCCGTGTGTGTTTGAAATCTGACCGTTGGAACACATGTCAGTTCCTTAGTGACCCAGGGTCATTTTGGACATATCAGGTTGGGTTGCCTTGTGGCTATAAATAGCCCACCGCCTACACCATAAATTGGTGGCTGCTCAGAGTTAGTGCACGGCTTTTGTCGTTTGAGAGCAACCCACCTCGAAGCCTTTGAGAGAGAGAGAAATCCTTGCGAGGACCAAGCCCAAACACCCAGAGCCAAAGAGTGTTAGGCATCACTGAAGTCTTTCTGTCTGTGTGACTTGAAGACTTATTACACTTGACGACTGTGTATCCTCCAGCCGGTTAGGCGTCGCGTTCTGAGCATCCAGTAGTCATTGTGGATTGCCAGTGAACGAAGTCTGTGAAGGTTTGGAAGTCTACCTTGAAGAATTACTAGAGTGATTGGGCGATGACTATGTGTCCTTAGCTCAAGGGTAATAAGGTGAAGACGCGGTCTTCTGAGTTAAATCTCAGCCTCCCTAACCAGACGTACAGTTGTCACAGCAACTGGAACTGGTCCAACAAATCCTGTGTCTTCAACAAGTGACTGGTTCTATCCTCTTCTTTCCTTTACTTAAGTTTGTCTTCGTGAAGTCATTGTCTATCTGTCGTACTTGTTTGACTTCATTGCTTGACTACTACTGTTGATTGGCTTCATACTATCTTCCATCCTGATCCTTACTACCTTGCTGCTATTAGTCATGTACTTTCACATCATTGCATACTTGACTATGGCTTGCTTATGGTAGTTTATCTTCCGCTGCATATCAACTAGGTCATTTCTATTGTTTGTCTTCGAAACTTCCAAGTTTTGAAGACTTTCATAAAAATCGCCTATTCACCCCCCTCTAGTCGATACTTGCACTTTCACCTCTCTTTTGGGGCCAATCACCTTCGTCCTCACATGATCCATAAACCACTCCCAATTATCATTGTGCTCGAAAGGCACCAACCCAAATGCCACCGGCAACACATTGTCATTGGTCGAGTGAGCCATTGCTACCATCAACATGCCCTTGTACTTTCCGGTCAAGAACGTGCCATCAATTGACAACACGGGGCGGTAATGCCTAAATGCATCGATGCATTGCCCAAAGCTCCAAAAAGCTCGGTGAAGCACTCCCTCGATTGACTCGACCCTATGGCGCATGCCCGGGTTCCAATGAGCAATGACTCCCAACATTCTCGTAAGAATATTGCACGCGGCGACATAATCACCATGCAACATCCTTATAGCGTTTGCCTTGGCCATCCACACCTTTCCATACTTGACCGGGTAGCTGAATCATTTGAAGACCAAACTCATGAGGAACTTCACCTTCATGGTTGGATCATGGGATATCTCATTCAACAATTTGTAGCCTAGATACTCGGACGTGAGTTGGTGGTGTCCTTTGCTTCGGTCCGCTTTCTCCGGTGGTATGCACTCATGGGTGGCCACACAACTCTTCAACTCCCATTGCCCGGTTTCATTGATCTTTCTTCCACGAACCTTCCATGTGCAACCTTCTTTGTCACATTTGATGGTGTAGCGCAATGTTTTGTTGGATTGACCAATAACGAACGGCCTATGGTTCTGAATGGCGTAATCACTTAACCATATCTTAAACTCTTGCAAACAACCAAACTTGATCCCTTTCTTCAAATGAGCATTCTCATCCTCACCCGGTGCCTTGGACCACCCATCCTCGAGCAAGGTGATGGTTCGACCAAGCCCAACCTCATGCCACCATCAACAACGGCCTTGTCGGCAAGACTAAGATCACGAAACAAAGAGGGTCCTCTATCCTTGCCATTGACCTTCTTGTAAATTTGATTTTCTTGCGGCGTGAATCCATCCTCATCCAATTCTTCTGGTGGACCCTCATCATCCGACTGATACCTACACATACGGATGTAAGGGAGGTTATGGTCCATGTCTTGTTGATGCACAATGACATCCAAGTCACCAATGGGATTGTAATGAATCTCTTCTTGTTCCTCATACACATCATCTTGAGCAATAGCATCTCCATCAACATGAGCAATGGCATCTTCATCAACATGAACATTTGCATGTTCATCAACATGAGCAAAGGCCTCATCTCGAACATGATCGTCACCTAGAAGAACTATGGCTCTAGCATTGATGTCCTCTTCATTTGGTTGGCTACTTTGTGGTTGGCTAGCTGCAATGTGCTCATACACAACGGCAACATCATGTATTTTGGAGGACACATTCCAGTTCAAGTCGAGTAGTGGCCGAGGAACTTCAACCTTTGTGGCAAATAACTCCAGTGACTTGTCTTGTGATCCCTCAACTTTCTCCTTATACATATCCCAATGCAATTGAGAGGTGATGGGCATAATCTTTAATCGGGATTTTACTCCCACTCCCACATCATATCGCCCAATAAGCTTCACAACATCACTTGGGTTAATCCAATTGAGGACGTTTCTCACTTTCACGACAATATTATCATAGCTCGGGCTTGTGTCAAAAACCATGGCCTCCTCCCCTTCGTCGGCATTTCCATCCATGAAAGCCGTCTTGTCCAAATAATGCACATTCACTAGTTTATCCATCTAAAAACAATGGAACAAAATTGAGTCATCCATGGACCGTCCATTTCATATGGTTGAACTATCTAAAATATAAGATTTGAATCTAAGAACTAGTATACCTTAATCATAGCAGTAACCCTAACCCTAACCTAACTAAACCACTAACCCTAACACTTAAGCTAGCTTGCCACAATAAAGAGTGACACATATTACTTAGGTCAACCATAAATGCACCATAAATGCCCCATAAATGCACAATAAATGCTAAACTAGAGGAAGAACAAGGGGTTGCAAAACTAGTTGATTCCTACAAAAGTAGATGATTTGAATGAACCAAATGAAGGGGGGATGGGGGAGGTACCTTGGGTGATGCAAATGCCCTCGATCCATGGGACAAATCTCAAGCAACGGAGGGGGATCTAGTGGGTGCTTGGGTGGGGGAGAAGACGGGGAGAGAGTGAGAGCTCGGGGAAGAAGATGAGTGGAGTGGATGGGTGGTGAGTGGACCCCACCAAACCTTATCCTCTAGGACCCTACCGCCGGAGACCTCGGCGGTAAGGTGTTGGAGCCTACCACCAAGGTGAGTGGCGGTATGTCCCTTTGCCATGTCAGCGCCCGTTAACGGCCAGACGACCGTCAAAGGAACCTACCGCCAGGGCGGGCGGCGGTAGCCTGTAGAGAGCTACCGCCTGTGCCTCCGGCGGTAGCCAAAAGGGTCAAATGTCAAAAAAAATCACACCGGGGTCAGATCCCAATTTTATACGCCAAAATGGTCAAAACACAAAATTTTGCCCACTCGTGCACGTCACCCAACTCACCGTTGTACCTGCACACATCGACCCCACCCATTCGGTCCATTCGGTCTGGCCCGGTCTTCGTCGCGATCGGTCCGGTCCCTGAGATCAGGACCGTCATGCTGCTCGGTCAGGTCCGGCCGGGACCGCTGGCGGACGGTCCAACCGACGGCTCGGACCGGGCCCAGACCGGCCCGGACCGTGTCCACCCTAACTTGTGATATCAATATAGATATTGATTTGTTCCTGTATAGAATATATATAGGCTGGATGGATACAGCTCTTCTATTTTGTAAATGGCAGGATAATTTTAGTTTGGAGGCTTGCTGCTCCAAACCCAGTAGAATTTACTTGCGGGCCTATTTGAATTTTGTTACGTACTGTGGATGTTACATTTCATGCTTGCTCTACTTCTGAGATATACTTTCATACTGATTTGTACATGTATAGAGCCTGGAAGTCTGGATATAATTTTTCTTCTTTTTGTAGGCTTTCAGCACGATGGCGACCTCCTGGCTTGGTCCCCTCCAACCGTAGTCGAAGGTTGGTTCAGCGCCATGGCACAGCTCCGGCATCGGCTACAAATGTCACAGGTGAGTTCTTCTTCGCCTGATCCACCACCGCTACAAATGAATATGTGAGTGTGCATGGCTTAAGATTGCAGTCAACTTTTTGGAGCTATGCTTACATTACCAAGTCTGTTTCTTTATTGTAAACAAGGTCTGGGTGTTGACCTTCAATTTCTGCGTCATGTAGCAATTAAACTGGTGGTAGAATGTTTGTATGCAGATTTAGTGTCATGGCATGGGATTTTTTGAGTATAACATACTTCTTTTTTCTGGGTTTGGTTCTGTTGTTTTGTTTGTGTCTCACTACTGTTTAGAAGAATGAAACATTACTGAATTACTCCAAAGGATCAAGATTGAAAAATTATGTGAGTTTCGAAAAGTGTACTGCACATCTTGTTTACTCATAGGAGATATGAATGCCTGTTTTTTTGCTTAGTTAAGAATCAAAAGATTGTATCGAATTATCATAAAATTGATGTAACTGTTATCACACTGTTGCAAAAGAAAAGAGAGGTTTCTTTCTCCACCAGGGCCTCTTAATGTAAATGCTCTTCCTCATGCAGGCAGGCAACGTCATGGACCAGCAGCTGAAGCACCACGATGACCCCTATTTGCCAGCACCACCAGTGCCATGGGCCAACTACTACGGATGCTATACGACCACGACTAGCCATCTCCGCCTCCTGGCCATGGCTGTGTGCCGACCCCGACCCTAGGGTTCCAGCACGACGGCGTGTTCGCCGGTTCCTCCCAGTCTAGGATGTACGACCCTGACTACAATTTTGCAGGTGAGCCCCCTGTCCCTTCCTTCTTCCACTTGTCCTCGGTAGATGCTCTAAGTCTCGAGGGATCTCTGCTTGTCAGTCGTGAGACGTTGATTTGGTCCTATGTAGAGTATATATAGGCTGGATGGATACAAATCTTCTTATTTTTTTAAATGGCATGATGGTTTCAGTTTATAGTATGTATATACTGAATTATGTTGACTACTTGATACTGCTGTCACATAGCAAGGTTACCCAACTTCTCAGTCAGTACTACAACATTGTGCTATACTAGTATACTTCTACTGATATGCTTTAGCATATTTACCTTCTATTTACAACTGGCTACTTTGAGTAGAATGTATATTATTTATTGACCAATTGTAATAAACATTATCTGGAGGGTGACTGTTTGAGTTGAGGGGACCAAGCATGAAGTTTCCACCCTTGCAAAAGGCATAACGCCTAACACAGGTGTGAGTTTATCCTTCTGTATTTTGTACTAGCTCTCTATTTCTTCTGACATGATTGCCATAATACTGAAATTTGTCTATACAAAATAGGGTTCTAAGAAATTGCTTCATATATGGGGAGATACCTGCTTGCCTTGGTCAAACGTAGTATCTATATTCTTAAACTAGGGTTCCGTCACGACAGCTGTTGGGGACCGCAGTAATTTCAAAAAAAATCCTATGATCACGCAAGAACTATCTAGGTGATGCATATCAACGAGAGGCACCTAGAGGGGAGAGTGTGTCCACGTACCCTCGTAGACCGAAAGCGGAAGCGTTAAGTAACGCGGTTGACGTAGTCGAATGTCTTCGCGATCCAACCGACCAAGTACCAAACGCACGACACCTCCGTGATCTGCAAACGTTCAGCTCAGAGCGTCCCTCGAACTCTAGATCCAGCTGAGGCCGAGGGAGAGTTCCGCCAGCACGATGGCGTGGTGACGGTGATGATGAAGTTACCGGCACAGGGCTTCACCTAAGCACCACGATGATATGACTGAGGTGGAAATCTGTGGAGGGGGGCACCACACACGGCTAAAGATCAACTTGTGTGTCTATGGGGTGTCCCCCTCCCCCATATATAAAGGAGGAGAAGAGGGGGCCGGCCGGCCACAAGGGGCGCGCCTAAGGGGGGAATCCTACTCCAAGTAGGAGTAGGTGCCCCCCTTTCCTAGTCCAACTTGGAGGAGAAGGAAGGAGGTGGGAGGAGAGAAGGAAAGGGGGGCCGCCCCCCCTAGTCCAATTCAGTTTGGGATAGGGGGGGCGCCACACCTTGGCCTGCCTCCTCTCTGCCACCACTTGGCCCATGAGGCCCATTAACCCAACGAGGGTTCCGGTAACCCCCCCGTACTCCGGTTTTATCCGAAACTTCTCCGGAACACTTCCGGTGTCTGAATATAGCCGTCCAATATATCAATCTTTATGTCTCGACCATTTTGAGACTCCTCGTCATGTCTGTGATCTCATCCGGGACTCTGAACAACCTTCGGTACATCAAATCACATAAACTCATAATACCAATCGTCATCGAACGTTAAGCGTGCTGACCCTACGGGTTCAAGAACTATGTAGACATGACCGAGACACGTCTCCGGTCAATAACCAATAGTGGAACCTGGATGCTCATATTAGTTCCTACATATTCTACGAAGATCTTTATCGGTCAAACTGCATAATGATACATCTCCAACGTATCTATAATTTTTGATTGCTCCATGCTACTTTATCTACTGTTTTAGGCAATATTGGGCTTTATTATCCACTTTTATATTATTTTTTGGACTAACCTATTAACCGGAGGCCCAGCCCAGATTTGCTGTTTTATGCCTATTTCAGTGTTTCGAGGAAAAGGAATATCAGACGGAGTCAAAACGGAACGAAATCAACTGGAGAAGTTATTTTTGGAAGGAAACCCACCTGATGGACTTGGACCCCACGTCAGAAGATACGGGAGGTGCTCACGAGGGTGGGCCCGCCCCCAGGCGCGCCCCCTGCCTCGTGGGGCCCCCGTAGCTCCACCGACGTACCCCCTGCACCCATATATACTCTTGTACCCTAAAACTTCCAGAATAGAAGATAGATCGGGAGTTCTGCCGCCGCAAGCCTCTGTAGCCACCATCCTCTGGGAGCCCATTCCGGTGCCCTATCGGAGGGGGATCCCATCACCGGTGGCCATCTTCATTATCCCGGCGCTATCCATGACGAGGAGGGAGTAGTTCACCCTCGGGGTTGAGGGTATGTACCAGTAGCTATGTGTTTGATCTCTCTCTCTCGTGTTCTCTCTCGTGTTCCCTCTATGGCACGATCTTGATGTATCCCGAGCTTTGCTATTGTAGTTGGATCTTATGATGTTTCTCCCCCTCTACTCTCTTGTGATGAATTGAGTTTCCCCTTTGTAGTTATCTTATTGGATTGAGTCTTTTATGAGAACACTTGATGTATGTCTTGCCGTGATTATCTGTGGTGACAATGGGATATCATGTGCCACTTGATGTATGTTTTGGTGATCAACTTGCGGGTTTCGTGACATCGGGAACCTATGCATAGGGGTTGGCACACGTTCTTGACTCTCCGATAGAAACTTTGGGGCACTCTTTGAAGTACTTTTATGTTGGTTGGATGAATCTGAGATTGTGTGATGCATATCGTATAATCATGCCCACGGATACTTGAGGTGACAAAGGAGTATCTAGGTGACATTAGGGTTTTGGTTGATTTGTATCTTAAGGTGTATTCTAGTACGAACTCTTTTATAGATTGATCCGAAAGAATAACTTTGAGGTGGTTTCGTACCCTACCATAATCTCTACGTTTGTTCTCCGCTATTAGTGGGTTTGGAGTGACCCTTTGTTGCATGTTGAGGGCTTGTTATATGATCTATCTATGTTATTATTGTTGAGAGAACTTGCACTAGTGAAACTATGAACCCTAGGCCTTGTTTCCTATCATTGCAATACTGTTTACGCTCACTATTACCGTTCGTTACCTTGCTGTTTTTATTATTTCAGATTACAAAAACCTATATCTACTATCTATTTTGCACTTGTATCACTATCTCTTCGCCGAACTAGTGCACTTATACAATTTACCATTGTATTGGGTGTGTTGGGGACACAAGAGACTCTTTGTTATTTGGTTGTAGGGTTGCTTGAGAGAGACCATCTTCACCCTATGCCTCCTATGGATTGATAAACTTTAGGTCATCCACTTGAGGGAAATTTGCTACTGTCCTACAAACCTGTGCACTTGCAGGCCCAACAATGTCTACAAGAAGAAGATTGTGTAGTAGACATCAACCTCTTTTCTGGCGCTGTTGCCGGGGAGGTGAGTACTTGAAGGTATATCTTTAGATCTTTTAATCGAATCTTTTTGTTTCTTGTTTTATCACTAGTTTAGTTTATAAAAGAAAACTACAAAAAAATGGAATTGAGTTTGTCTCATACGCTTCGTCTTTTTAATATCTTTCGTGAGTATGAAGAAAAGGAAAATTGCTCTCAAGTGCTAGAAGAAGAATTACATAGAATGCTTGGCATGAAATATGTGAATTATGAGCATGATTGCAATGTTGTTAGTATGAATTACTTGAATATCCATGATGCTAATGATATGCAAAGCCACAAGCTTGGGGATGCTATGTTTTATGAAGATGATATTTTTTGTCCCCCAAGCTTTGATGAGCAAATTTACTATGATGAAAGCATGCTTCCTATCTATGATGATTATTGTGATGACACGTATGCTTTAAAAATAATGATAACCATGAAACTTGTCATCTTGATCCTAATTTTAAATCATATGATAGTTATTTTGTTGAGTTTGCTCCCACTACTATTCATGAGAAGAATTTTGCTTATCAGGAGAGTAGTAAATTTTCTATGCTAGTAGATCATGAAAAGAATGCTTTAGGTGCTGGTTATATTGTTGAATTCATTCATGATGCTACTGAAAATTATTATGAGGGAGGAACATATGCTTGTAGGAATTGCAATAATGTCAAGGTTCCTCTCTATGTGCTTCAAGTTTTGAAGCTATGCTTGTGTTACCTTCCTATGCTTGTTGATTATTGTTCCCATAAGTTGTTTGCTCACTAAATCCCTATGCATAGGAAGTGGGTTATACTTAAAAGTGCTAAGCATATGCTTCATGATGCTCCTGTTATGTTTCAATTCTTATCTTTTATGTGAGCATCATTGTCATCATCATGCCTAGCTAGAAAGGCATTAAAGAAAAGCGCTTGTTGGGAGACAACCCAATACTTATCCTTACTGTTTTTGTGTGTCCACATGATTATGCTACTGTAGTAATCATGTTTTATAGCTTTTGTTTCAATAAAGTGCCAAGTAAGACCTTTAGGATGGCTTACAGTGATAGCTGTGTTGATCCTGCTGAAAATCAGAAATTTTTGCACCCAGTAAATTAGTTTTGTTAATTCACAGCAACGTGCTTCTGATCGGATTATTTTTGCTCTGGATTGGTACACAAATGTCTTAGGACTTCCTAATTTGGTAGGATTTTTGGAGGTCCAGAAGTATAGGTTTGGTACATATTACTACAGACTGTTCTGTTTTTGACATATTCTGTTTTCTATGTGTTGTTTGCTTATTTTGATGAATCTATGAGTAGTATCGGAGGGTATGAACCATAGATAAGTTGGAATACAGTAGATATTACACCAATATGAATTTAGAATGAGTTCATTACAGTACCTAAGTGGTTGTTTTATTTTCTTATACTAACGGAGCTTACGAGTTTTCTGTTAAGTTTTGTGTTGTGAAGTTTTCCAGTTTTGGGTAAAGATTCGATGGAATATGGAATAAGGGGTGGTAAGAGCCTAAGCTTGGGGATTCCCAAGGCACCCCAAGGTAATATTCAAGGACAACTAAGAGCCTAATCCTGGGGATGCCCCGGAAGGCATCCCCTCTTTCGTCGTTCATCGGTAACTTTACTTGGAGCTATATTTTTATTCACCACATGATATGTGTTTTGCTTGGAGCATCATTTCCTCTTGTTAGTATTTGCTTGCTGTTATTTAGATTAGTGTTTTGAATCTTTAGTTTCAATAAAAAAGTCAAGGATAGCCTTTGCCATGCTTATTTTGCTAGTATACATGTTGCTGTTTGAAAAACAGAAAGTTTACCGCTGTTGCAAAAATTCCCTAGAAACGTCAGAGAGTGGTATAATGTTGAATCTTTTTGCATATTTATCTATGATAAATTTATTACAGTGGGAATTTTAGTTCATAATTTTTGGAGTCAGGGAAGTATTGATACTCTTGCATTCTTTATAGACTGTACTGTTTTGGAAGATTGCTGTTATGGTTGCATTGTTTGCATATGTTTGCTTGATTAATGATTCTATTTGAGGATAGGATTATTAAATATGCAGAGGCATTTAGTATGCAATTTTGAATAATAATTTTAGTGATTTGTTACAGTAGAAAATAATAAGGTTTTGCATTGGTTTATACTAACCTATCTCACGAGTTCTTGTTGAGTTTGTTGTGAATGAAGCTTTTGATAAAAAGAGAAACCATGATATGAGATGAATTAAGGAGACACAAAAGTTCAAGCTTGGGGATTCCCAAGGCACCCCAAGATAATATTTCAAGAAGTCTCAAGCATCTAAGCTTGGGGATGCCCCGGTAGGCATCCCACCTTTCTTCTTCAACAACTATCCGATAGTATCGGTTGAGCCTAAGTTTTTGCTTCTTCACATGAGTTGTGCTATCCTTGCAATGTTTTATTTAGCTTTGCTTGCTGTTTGAATAAAGTATCAAGATCTGAAATTCTTTAATGAGAGAGAGTCTTCACATAGTTACATAATTATTTAGCTACTCATTGATCTTCACTTGTATCTTTCGGAGTAGTTTGTCATTTGCTCTAGTGCATCACTTATATCTTTTAGAGCATGGTGGTAGTTTTATTTTTAAGAAAAAAATGAACTCTCATGCTTCACTTAGATTATTTTGAGAGTCGTTAATAGCATGGTAATTTGCTTAATATTAATATACTTGGTATTCAAGATATGTGAAACTTTCTTTTGAGTGAATTGAATACTAAGATAAGTTTGATGCTTGATAATTGTTTTGAGATATGGAGGTGATAATATCAAAGTCGTGCTAGTTGAGTAATTATGAATTTAAAGAATGCTTGTGTTGAAGTTAGCAAGTCCTATAGCTTGCACGTATGGTTAAAGTTGTGTAACAAATTTGAAACGTGAAGTGTACCTGGCTTGTGCATCCTTATGAGTGGCGGTTTGGGACGAGCAATGGTCTTTTCCTACCAATCTATCCCCCTAGGAGCATGCGTGTAGTACTTGATTTTTGATGATTTCTAAATTTTCGCAATAAGTATATGAGTTCTTTTGACTAATGTTGAGTCCATGGATTATACACACTTTTACCTTTCCGCCTTTGATAGCCTCTTCGGTACCGTGCATTGCCCTTTCTCACCTTGAGAGTTGGTGCAAACTTCGCCGGTGCATCCAAACCCCGTGATACGATACGCTCTATCACACATAAACCTCCTTATATCTTCCTCAAAACAGCCACCATACCTACCTATCATGGCATTTCCATAGCCATTCCGAGATATATTGCCATGCAACTTCCATCATCATATTGATGACATACATTACTTTTGTCATATTGCCATTGCATGATCATGTAGTTGACATCGTATTTGTGGCAAAGCCACCATGCATTATTTTTCATACATGTCACTCCTGATTCATTGCACCATCCTGGTACACTGCCGGAGGCATTCATATAGAGTCATATCTTGTTCTAAGTTTTGAGTTGTAATCCTTATGTTGTAATCAATAGAAGTGTGATGATCATCATTATTAGAGCATTGCCCAAACCAAAAAAAAGAAAGAAAGAGAAAGGCCAAAAAAAAGAAAGGCCCAAAAAAAGGGGCAATGCTATCATCTCTTTCTCCACACTTGTGCTTCAAAGTAGCACCTTGTTCTTCATGTAGTGAGTCCCATATATTGTGCTTCAAAGTAGCACCTTGTTCTTCATGTAGTGAGTCTCATAAGTTGTCTTTTTATACTAGTGGGAACTTTTCATTATAGAACTTGGCTTGTATATTCCTACGATGGGCTTCCTCAAATGCCCTAGGTCTTCATGAGCAAGCGAGTTGGATGCACACCGTTGATGGGCTTCCTCAAATGCCCTAGGTCTTCATAGCTCTAGTGCATCCGTTGCATGGCAATCCCTACTCCTCATGTTGACATCAATTGATGGACATCTCCATAGCCCGTTGACTATCCTCGTCAATGTGAGACTTTCTCCTTTTTTGTCTTCTCCACACAATCCCCATTGAGGGAGTCCTGGACTAGGGGGTGTCCGGATAGCCGAACTATCATCATCGGCCGGACTCCAAGACTATGAAGATACAAGATTGAAGACTTCATCCCGTGTCCGGATGGGACTTTCCTTGGCGTGGAAGGCAATCTTGGTAATACGGATATGTAGATCTCCTACCATTGTAACCGACTCTGTGTAACCCTAGCCCTCTCCTGTGTCTATATAAACCGGAGGGTTTTAGTCCGTAGGACACAACAACTACAAAAACAATCATACCATAGGCTAGCTTCTAGGGTTTAGCCTCCTTGATCTCGTGGTAGATCCACTCTTGTACTACCCATATCATCAATATCAATCAAGCAGGAGTAGGGTTTTACCTCCATCGAGAGGGCCCGAACCTGGGTAAAAACATCGTGTCCCTTGTCTCCTGTTACCATCCGCCTAGACGCACAGTTCGGAACCCCCTACCCGAGATCCGCCGGTTTTGACACCGACATTGGTGCTTTCATTGAGAGTTCCTCTGTGTCGTCGCAATCAGGAAGGATGCCTAACCCCGTCTTTAAAGACGGTACCATTGCCAAGGGAGCTTTGGCCACCGGACAAACTATCCGGCTAGGTGGTTTTCTTATGACCGCCTGTTCGGCCGCCGCTCCGACGACGACCTCTCGGGTCATCAAAAGCGATCTTCACGTCAACTCGGAATTCACCGAGCTGCTAGATCCGATGGAGCTCTCCTCCGTAAATGAGCTCTTGGATCGCTTCGCCGCCCTGGGAGTCACTACAGACTACGATCAGGTTGGGCTTAAAACCGATCTGAGAGAGATCAACTCTCCCCAGGCTACCCACCACGTTGTTGTGGTGGAGGAACAACGCTGCGACTCTTCTCCCACATTAAAGACCAGTTATGTCCGGATTCCGGATCCCTCCATGCCGGATTCCCGCGGAGGGACGGACGTCAACCAAGTACTGAACCTAAAGTCAGGCAGCGGACCAGATTTGTTGGACAACATCCAGCAATCCGAGCTTCCAAATTCGGAAGCTCCTCGACCCTTGAGCCTCAAGTTGGGCAGGGTTCCGAACTTAATGCCACCCACCCACCCAAACATAAGCGATCTATCTCAAATCCAGCAAGAGCCCACGGAGACAGTACATCATTACTGGGCCAGATTCCTCCTGGTTATGGACAGGGTAAAGGACTGCCGTGAGGAAAACGCAATCTCAATTTTCTGCAACAATTGCACGGACAAGGGAATCTTGAACACCGTAAGTCGTTGCGAAATTACACGCTTCGCCGACCTAGCGTCCATAGTACGAAAGTACTGTGTGATGGAGAGTGTCCGGAAAACCGAAACTAAGTTTTGGGACAATCCGTCTCCGAGCACAACCCTAGTCCGAAATAAAAGGTGCATCATGCTCGGGCACCTGGGGCAAAAACCAAAAAGCAAAAACCCTTTAAAGGGCACGGAACCGTACTGGAGGGATGGCTCAGCGGACCCTGTAAAATACATAGTACAGAGGGCGCCACTCCAACACATAGCCTTCGAGCATGTTGGATACTACGGCAGGTGGCCAAAAGTGGCAAAGAGCTTCTAGCCCCGGAGGACCAGACCAATAGCACCAGTACGGTATTAACAGTCTTCGAGACTTTCGCATCAAATAATATGCGGAAACGAACAATCCGCAGCCTCACCGAAGTCTACCAAGTAGCAACAACAAAACCATGGAGCGACACGGCTATCACCTTCAACGCCAGCGACGAACCAAAATTCCGAACAGCCCGAGCACCAGCCGCATTGGTCCTCAGTCCAATAGTGGACGACTTTCGCCTTACCAAGGTACTCATGGATGGCGGCAGCGGATTAAACCTTATCTACGAGGAAACCCTTCGAAAAATGGAAATAGACTGGAGCCGCATTGAGCGAAGCAGCACAACCTTCAGAGGAATAATCCCTAGTCGGGAAGCACGCTGCACAGGAAAAATTACACTGGATGTGGTGTTCGGCGCGCCGGACAATTACAGGTCCGAGGAGGTCACGTTCCAAGTGGCCCCGTTCAGCAGCGGATATCACGCTTTATCAGGGCGAGAGGCATTCACAATTTTTCAAGCTATACCCCATTATGGATACATGAAGCTTAAAATGCCCGGGCCCAATGGAATCATCACTCTTGTCAGTGATCCGCACATAGCACTCCGCGCCGAAAACAAGACAGCCGCACTAGCCCTAGAAGCACTATCCGAAGACCTAGCGGTAGAGGAACTCACTGCGCTGCGCTCCACGGTGAACAGGGATGATGTGATACTCGATAAGAGATCCAAGTCCACCTCTTTTAAACCAGCAGACGAAATAGTCAAATTCCAGGTCCATCCAATGGACCCCACAAAGACGGCCTCCATCGGGGCACAATTAAACCCTGATGTAGACGCTGCACTACGAGAATTCCTTCAGGAAAATTGGGATATCTTTGCCTGGCACCCTTCAGATATGCCAGGAATCCCACGCAGGCTGGCAAAACATAGCCTAAACATCCTAAGAGGATTCAAGCCAGTTAAACAGGCTCTTCGGCGATGTTCCGAACCAAAAAGACAGGCAATGGGAGAGGAGCTAGCCAAACTATTGGAAGCCGGATTCATCAGAGACATAAAACATCCGGACTGGCTAGCGAACCTGGTAATGGTACCCAAAAAGGACAAATCCTGGCGCCTATGTGTCGATTTTAAAGACCTTAACAAGGCTTGCCCAAAGGATCCTTTCCCCCTTCCCTGCATCGATCAAATCATTGATGCTAGCGCAGGATACGATTCATTGTGCTTCCTCGACGCATACTCCGGATACCATCAAATCAAGATGGCGGAGACAGACCAAGCCGCAACGGCATTCATTACTCCGTATGGACCATTCTGCTTCAACACAATGCCCTTCGGGCTCAAGAACACCGGCGCAACATATCAGCGCATGATTCAGACATGTCTGGCAACCGAGATCGGCAAAACAGTGGAGGCATACGTAGACGATGTGGTCGTCAAGACCAAACACGTCGAAACTCTAGTAGACGATTTGAGGCTCATATTCGACAACCTCCGAGCATATGACATTAAGCTCAACCCAGAAAAATGCGTTTTCAGCGTACCAGCCGGAAAGCTCTTGGGCTTCATTGTATCCGATAGAGGAATCGAAGCAAACCCAGCCAAGATCCAAGCTCTGTCACAATTGGATATCCCAAAAGACCTCAAACAAATACAAAAATTAACAGGATGCGTGGCAGCCCTAAGCCGCTTCATCTCCCGTTTGGGAGAAAAGGCATTGCCCCTCTATCGCCTCCTCAGGCGCACCGAACACTTCGAATGGACGGATGCTGCCACGGCCGGACTTGAAGAAATAAAGGCCATATTGGCAACAAATCCGATCCTGGCCGCGCCCAACTTGCGCGAACCAATGTTGTTATATATCGCGGCAACACATCAGGTTGTAAGCGCGGTGCTCGTCGTCGAACGAGAAACAGAAGGGCACACATTCCCTCTTCAAAAACCAGTGTACTACGTATCCACTGTCTTAACTCCATGCAAGTCCCGGTACCCACATTATCAAAAGATAGCGTACGTAGTGTTCATGGCATCTCGGAAGCTGCGGCACTACTTTCAAGAGTGCTCGATAACAGTGGCCTCCGAAGTACCTCTCAACGACATTATAAACAACCGCGACGCGACGGGCAGGATTGCAAAATGGGCCATCGAGCTCTTACCATTCGATATAACCTACAAACCTCGGCGAGCTATAAAGTCGCAAGTTTTGGCGGACTTCATCACTGAATGGACTGAAGCCGAACTCCCTAAAGAGTACGGCACATACTCCAATTGGATTATGCACTTTGACGGCTTTAAAATGTTGGCCGGCTTGGGGGCTGACGTCGTCTTGACATCCCCAACCGAAGACACAGTCCAATACGTGCTTCAAATAATGTACACAGACTCCAACAACGCAGCCGAATACGAGGCCCTTCTACCTGGTCTCTGGATGGCCATCTCCATGGGCATTCAATGCCTAGAGATCCGCGGGGATTCAAACCTTGCAATATCCCAACTAAACGGAGACTTTGATGCCAAGGATCCGAAAATGGCAGCCTACCGTAACGCCGTCTTAAAAATGTCAGCTCGGTTCGAAGGACTCGAATTCCGCGATGTAGCCCAGGATAACAACCAGGCAGCCGACGTGTTGGCATGCATCGGCGCAAAACGCGACGCCGTCCCTCCAAACATCTTCCTCGAGCGGCTCTTTAAGCCATCCGTAGTATGGGAAGAGGAGTCCGGAAATAACAATCCGGAACCAGCCGCACCGTCCAACATCGAACATTCTGACACAATTGGTGGCTCGGCCAATGAAATAACACCCTCAGCCCACGAAATAATGGCAGTAATTGCCCCGTGGACGGAACCATTCCTCGCCTACTTAATTAGGCAGGAACTCCCCGAAGACCAAAATGAGGCCTGCTGCATAGTCCGACGATCTAAAGCCTACAAGGTCCATGAGGGAGAACTATATAAGAAAAGCACAACCGGAGTCCTTCAAAGGTGCATCTCCGAAGAGGAAGGGCGAAATCTTCTGGCTGAAATTCATGCCGGACTCGGCGGGCACCACACCGCAGCCCGGGCCCTTGTAGGCAAGGCCTTCTATACAGGATTTTATTGGCCTACGGCCCGGGCAGATGCTAAGGACTTAGTCCAACGATGCGTCGGTTGCCAACTCTTTGCTAATCAGAGCCACATGCCACCCACCGCCCTCAAAACTATACCCATCACCTGGCCGTTCGCGGTCTGGGGGCTTGACATGGTCGGACCCCTTAAAGGAGGAACCCACAAGCAAAAATACCTATTGGTCATGGTGGATAAATTCACCAAATGGATAGAGGCCAAGCCAGTTAAGACGGCCGAATCCGGACCCGTGATAGACTTCATATCAGGGGTATTACACCATTATGGCGTCCCCCACAGCATCATCACTGATAACGGCACGAATTTCACGACCAACGAGGTTAAACTCTGGTGCAAAAACATGGGCATCAAGCTCGATTACACTTCAGTCTATCACCCTCAAACTAACGGTCAAGTCGAATGAGCAAATGGTCTAATCATGAGCGGCATCAAACCCAGATTAGTGCGGTCCCTCACGGAATCTAACACGCACTAGGTAGAGGAGCTCGACTCTGTACTCTGGGGGCTGCAGACCACGCCAAACCGCACTACCGGATTCACACCATTTTTTATGGTATACGGCGCAGAGGCAGTTTTGCCCTGCGATATAATTCATGACTCACCTCGCGTGCGCATGTACGAAGAAAGAGAAGCCGAGTTGGATCGGCAGGATAGTTTGGACGCCTTAGAGGAGGAGCATGACGTGGCAAAAGCCTGTTCCGCATTCTATCAGCAGCAGGCTCGAAGATATCAAAGCAGAGAAGTACGGGCCAAAACTTACAATGTTGGCGAGCTAGTTCTACGCCTGCCGGACAAGAAAAAGGACAAACTTAAGCGCAAATGGGAAGGTCCCTTCATCATCGACCAAGTCCTGACCGGAAAAGCATACCGTCTATGTAACGCATCTGACAACCGACTCGAGCCGAACCCATGGAACGCAGCCCGTCTCCGAAGATTCTACGCCTAGCGCTGGACTAAGAGTTCGTCTCCTTCCTCCGTACACCTTTTATATTTTCGCTGTCTTTTGTCTCCCTCTTTTTCCCCCCTTATTTTTATTAAAAGCCTTCGAGGGCTGATCTGCGTTTTGTTCGCACACACTTAATGTGCTACTCGCACTCATTATATCTGGGGGCTTCTTTAACAGAAGCTTATTCATACGGGCTTCATGCCCAACACATGTGTCATACTTCCGCATGTGCCTTTTATTCACCATTATATGCATCGATTTGACTTAAGTTTTGGCCAAGCTGGGTTGCCTGGCTCCTGTGCTTACCCATACATTCCCGATTGTTCGGCTAGGAGGTAAAGGGAGCACCTCTGCGATTGTTACTGCCGGGTCAGCCGGATGTGTACCTCAGACTGGGTGAAGCCGAAAACTAGCGTTCTTAAGGGAATATTCGGTCGGTGACTTGAAACATGATTTATTACTTATTAATTTATCTGCCCCCAGATGCTTTTTCTGCTCTTTTCGCAGTCCAGACATGCACTTTAGGGCATGCCTCCCAGGGAAAGGAACCCCTAACGGAACTATTCTCCCTGGAAGATGTTTCTTACTAACCATGTAATATAGCATAACTAGTTGGGCACTTGTCTGATAAAGCACTAATGACCCCTACGCCTGGTCTCCATGCATGCCCCGGTTTTACATAACCACGAGGGCATTCGGACACACTCCAGACTGTTGGGTCCCGAGGTTGAAGCGAAAAGGTCCGCAAAGACAAACGATCTACAATCCGGCTAGAAGGCATTATACATGTCATTTTAAAATACATCGTCAAATTGACTGATTGTACTCCTATTCAATCCCATCTAACAGGCTGTCTAATTTACAGTCCCTTTGGGAATACTTAGCGGCCAACTCTACTTGGCCGTACATCAAGCTCACAGGGATCTCCTTGCCATCGGGACCCACAGGTCCGACCTCGGCGATGTGGTTCAGATCCGCCTTTGTGTAACACGTCTTCACCATGGCCCAGGCCTCCCTGGCGCCTTGACGGCAGGCCGATATCTTCCACAGACGGAAGCGCTGCCATGCTCCCTAAAGCTTCTCCGCAAGCCCTCCAAGACCCTCGGGTACGGAGAAGGACGACCATAAGGCCTGGACGACGCCGCTCATCGCCTGCCGAACACATTCGTGCAGTTGCAGCAGCTCGGGGAGTTGGTCACCCGTTGAACCGGGCATTTCCTCCGCAGGGCGACCTGTGAGCACACCTACAGACACATTTCTGTCAAACGACTTCCTCGCCGAACTCTTGTTTTCAAAAGAGTTTGCTCAAGCACTTACTGTAGATGCCGTGACAAAGCCGCCGATTCTCCTTTACGGAGTCAGACAGCTGGACCCGAACATCTTTTAGTTCTTCTCCCAGCTGGGTTTTGGCATCTTGGAGTTTGTTCCTCTCTTGCTGCACCCTCATAAGCACCTTCTCGCCGGCCTTTAGCTGGCGTAGCAGATGTTGCTTGTCCGGATCTAGTCCAGCGCCCTCTGCAATATTATTGTCAGACTTATACGCACGCTGCACGCCATAAAATCTTTTTTGAAATATTCGTTACCAGAGGGGGTCTCTGTGTCTCCTCCTGTGGCGACTAGCACGGCCTCAAGTTGGGCCTTGCACTCTTGAAGCTCTTGGGACAATTGGGTATTCTTCTCCGTAAGATCCTGCATATTGAATGATCCTTAAATCAGTTATTGTAAACTACTTTAAGTCTCGGGGGCTACTGGCATATATAACTATTAAAATTCCTTACCTGTATGTCCTTCACATACTGCTCCGTGGCTCTGGTTAAACCATCTTGAGCGGCACGGAGGTGCGCGTCTCCCGCATTAAAGGCATTTAATGCCTCTGGGGAGAAACACGTGTCACGAAGAACTGTCCGGCAGCGCCTATGATTCATGGCGCTCTCCACCTCAGACCTGGTGGCGGACAGCCTGTCGGCATCCTCCGTTGGAGGAGCATCCAGCTCGCGCCTTGCACTCGCCTCCCCCTCTGGACCAGGTGTTGGAGCCTGGCTGGTGGAGGCTTGGTTGGCAACCTCTCCGGGCACAGTCCGGCGAGCGCTCTTTCTGCTGGAAAAGTCATGAGCATCAATACGTCTCCCAGGAATCTTTTCCTTAAAAACGATGGCGTGCTATACCGTTGCAGCGACGTTTCGATTCGCACCGCACCCCTCTTCCGCCTGCTGGGCCGAACTGACCCTTGTCGGTCAGCCGCCGCGGGTTCAGCTTCCCACCTTGAAGGCACCTCCTGCGAGACACCGTTGGTATACGGTGGTCATAAATAAGCAAGGATGGAGTAATGGTGTCAGGACTCTGGTCATAGTTACCTGGAAAGCCGGAGATAAACCGGGGTAGTCAGTCGTAATGGCGACTAGAGCATTGTCCATGCTGCGTTGGTGGAACACCCCATCAATTAGCTCCACCTTTATGTCCGGATCCTCTTCGGAGGCTGGATCAAGGGATCTGCCCGGATCCTCGGGTTGTGGAGCCGGACTGTGTATGCCCTCCACATCCCGGCGCAGTTCCTGCGTCGAAATTATAAAGTAAGACACTTAACTTTGAAAGCACGGATCGGATAGATAAGCGTCCGCTTACCCAGCTCAGAGGGTTATTCATGGAGAATCCGTTCAATGGACTCGTTTGGAGGAAGTCCTCCTTCTCCCCCTTGTACAAGCCGGACAAGATCTTCACCAGATCGGCGGCCGATCCCGTCCCCTTGCGGCCATGACGGGTGGCGTCATTCTCCCCGTTGAAATCCCACATGGGGTGGCCCCTATATTGGAGCGACTGCACCCCTCGCATAATGCACGTGGCCATGACTCCAATCATGGTCAATCCGGAATGGGCCACCAACCTTATCCGGCCCATCAGATAATGGACGCTCCTGTCATCTTCCCGTTGAGGGCTCCGCGGGCGCCAACTCAGGCGTTTCTTCAAAGGAGCGTTGCTAAACTCCGGGAGGCCGATCCGAACTGGGTCCGGCAGTGGAGCGTCTTCTATGTAAAACCATTCCGAGGGCCAGTCTTCGGACGCCTTCTTTGGGGTTCCGGATAGATATCCGGTCCCGGCGATGCGCCATATTTCGGCTCCGCCCACTTGATATATCGACCCCTCATGAGAACGGGGTACGAGGCAAAACAATCTCTTCCACAGCGCGAAATGGGGCTCGATGCCCAAGAACAGCTCGCAAAGAGCTACGAAACCCGCAATGTGCAGAATGGAGGCAGGCGTAAGGTGGTGAAGCTGGAGTCCGTAGAACTCCAGAAGCCCCCGGAGAAACGGATGTATGGGAAATCCGAGCCCCCTTATTAAATAAGGGACGAAGCACACCCGCTCTCCTTTGGAGGGACTGGGGGTGTTCTCCGCCTGCTTTCCACCTTTGTAGGTGGCCAGCCCGGCTCGAACCGGGACCATAAAGGCCGGATGAAGATATCCCTCCGCTTGGAGCGTCACCAGCTCGCTGTGCGGGACTGAACATCTCCTCCAATCTCCTGGCTGAGGGCTAGGAGCGCGAGAGGAGGAGCCGCGTCGACGGTGTTGGGGAACGTTGCAGAAAACAAAAATTTTCCTACTCGTTTCACTAAGATCATCTAGGAGTTCATCTAGCAACGAGTGATTAGATGCATCTACATACCTTTGTAGATCGCGCACGGAAGCGTTCAAAAGAACGGTGATGATGTAGTCGTACTCGACGTGATCCAAATCACCGATGACCAGCGCCGAACGGACGACACCTCCGCGTTCAACACACGTACGGGACGGGAGACGTCTCCTCCTTCTTGATCCAGCAAGGGGGAAGGAGAGGTTGATGAAGATCCAGCAGCACGACGGCGTGGTGGTGGATGCAGGGCGTCACAGCAGCAGAGCTTCGCCGAGACTACGAGGGAAAGACGTAACGGGGGGAGATGGAGGCGCCAGGGGCTGGTGTGAAATCCCTCCTCTCCCCCCCACTATATATAGGGGTGCCAGGGGGGGCGCTGGCCCTAGTAGATGGCATCTACTAGGGGGGGCGGCGGCCAAGGGGAGGTTTCCCTCCCCCCCAAGGCACCTAGGGGTGCCTTCCACCACATGGACTCTTCCATGGTGGAAACCCTAGGCGCATGGGCCTATAGGAGCTGGTGCCCTTGGCCCATCTAGGCCAAGGCGCACCCCCTACAGCCCATGTGGCCCCCCGGGACAGGTGGCCCCACCTGGTGGACCCCCGGGACCCTTCCGGTGGTCCCGGTACAATACCGATAACCCCGAAACTTGTCCCGATGCCCGAAATAGCACTTCCTATATATAATTCTTTACCTCCAGACCATTCCGGAACTCCTCGTGACGTCCGGGATCTCATCCGGGACTCCGAACAACATTCGGGTTTCTGCATATACATATCTTCATAACCCTAGCGTCACCGAACCTTAAGTGTGTAGACCCTACGGGTTCGGGAGACAAGCAGACATGACCGAGACGACTCTCCGGTCAATAACCAACAGCGGGATCTGGATACCCATGTTGGCTCCCACATGCTCCACGATGATCTCATCGGATGAACCACGATGTCGAGGATTTAATCAATCCCGTACGCTATTCCCTTTGTCTATCGATATGTTACTTGCCCGAGATTCGATCGTCGGTATCCCAATACCTCGTTCAATCTCGTTACCGGCAAGTCACTTTACTCGTATCGTAATGCATGATCCCGTGACCAGACACTTGGTCACTCTGAGCTCATTATGATGACGCATTACCGAGTGGGCCCAGTGATACCTCTCCGTCATACGGAGTGACAAATCCTAGTCTTGATCCATGTCACCCAACAGACACTTTCGGAGATACCCGTAGTCTACCTTTATAGTCACCCAGTTACGTTGTGACGTTTGGCATACCCAAAGCACTCCTACGGTATCCGGGAGTTACACGATCTCATGGTCTAAGGAAAAGATACTTTGACATTGGAAAACTCTAGCAAACGAACTATACGATCATGTGCTATGTTTAGGATTGGGTCTTGTCCATCACATCATTCTCCCAATGATGTGATCTCGTTATCAATGACATCCAGTGTCCATAGTTAGGAAACCATGACTATCTGTTGATCAACGAGCTAGTCAACTAGAGGCTCACTAGGGACATGTTGGTGTCTGTTATTCACACATGTATTACGATTTCCGGATAACACAATTATAGCATGAATAAAGACAATTATCATGAACAAGGAAATATAATAATAATGCTTTTATTATTGCCTCTAGGGCATATTTCCAACAGTCTCCCACTTGCACTAGAGTCAATAATCTAGTTACATTGTGATGAATCGAACACCCATGGAATTCTGGTGTTGATCATGTTTTTCTCTAGGGAGAGGTTTAGTCAACGGATCTGCTACATTCAGGTCCGTATGTACTTTACAAATCTCTATGTCTCCATCTTGAACATTTTCACGAATGGAGTTGAAGCGACGCTTGATGTGCCTTGTCTTCTTGTGAAACCTGGGCTCCTTGGCAAGTGCAATAGCTCCAGTGTTGTCACAGAAGAGCTTGATCGGCCCCGACGCATTGGGTATGACTCCTAGGTCGGTGATGAACTCCTTCACCCATATTGCTTCATGTGCTGCCTCCGAGGCTGCCATGTACTCCGCTTCACATGTAGATCCCGCCACGACGCTTTGCTTGCAACTGCACCAGCTTACTGCCCCACCATTCAAAATATACACGTATCCAGTTTGTGACTTAGAGTCATCCAGATCTGTGTCGAAGCTAGCGTCGACGTAACCCTTTACGACGAGCTCTTCATCACCTCCATAAACGAGAAACATTTCCTTAGTCCTTTTCAGGTACTTCAGGATATTCTTGACCGTTGTCCAGTGTTCCTTGCCAGGATTACTTTGGTACCTTCCTACCAAACTGACGGCAAGGTTAACATCAGGTCTGGTACACAACATGGCATACATAATAGAACCTATGGCTGAGGCATAGGGGATGATGCTCATCTCTTCTATATCTTCTGCCGTGGTCGGACATTGAGCTGAGCTCAATTTCATACCTTGTAACACAGGCAAGAACCCCTTCTTGGATTGATCCATATTGAACTTCTTCAATATCTTATCAAGGTATGTGCTTTGTGAAAGACCTATGAGGCGTCTCGATCTATCTCTATAGATTTTGATGCCCAATATATAAGCAGCTTCTCCAAGGTCCTTCATTGAAAAACTTTTATTCAAGTAGGCCTTGATGCTGTCCAAGAGTTCTATATCATTTCCCATCAACAGTATGTCATCTACATATAATATGAGAAATGCTACAGAGCTCCCACTCACTTTCTTGTAAACGCAGGCTTCTCCATAAGTCTGTGTAAACCCAAACGCTTTGATCATCTCATCAAAGCGAATGTTCCAACTCCGAGATGCTTGCACCAGCCCATAAATCGAGCGTTGGAGCTTGCACACTTTGTCAGCATTCTTAGGATCGACAAAACCTTCCGGCTGCATCATATACAATTCTTCCTTAAGGAAACCATTAAGGAATGCCGTTTTGACGTCCATTTGCCATATTTCGTAATCATAGAATGCGGCAATTGCTAACATGATTCGGACGGACTTCAGCTTCGCTACCGGTGAGAAAGTCTCATCGTAGTCAACCCCTTCAACTTGTCGATAACCCTTAGCGACAAGCCGAGCTTTATAGATGGTCACATTACCATCCGCGTCTGTCTTCCTCTTAAAGATCCATTTATTTTCTATGGCTCGCCGCTCAACGGGCAAGTCAGTCAAAGTCCATACTTTGTTTTCATACATGGATCCTATCTCGGATTTCATGGCTTCTAGCCATTTGTCGGAATTCGGGCCCGCCATCGCTTCTTCATAGTTCGAAGGTTCACCGTTGTCTAACAGCATGATTTCCAAGACAGGGTTGCCGTACCACTCTGGTGCGGAACGTGTCCCTGTGGACCTTCGAATTTTAGTAGGGGCTTGATCAGAAGTATCTTGATCATTGTCATTAACTTCCTCTCTAGTCGGTGCAGGCACCTCAGGAACATTTTCTTGAGTTGCGCCATTTTCCGGTTCAAGAGGTAATACTTCATCAAGCTCTACTTTCCTCCCACTTACTTCTTTCGAGAGAAACTCTTTCTCCAGAAAGGACCCATTCTTGGCAACAAAGATCTTGCCTTCGGATCTGAGGTAGAAGGTGTACCCAATAGTTTCTTTTGGGTATCCTATGAAGACGCATTTTTCCGACTTGGGTTCGAGCTTTTCAGGTTGAAGTTTCTTGACATAAGCATCGCATCCCCAAACTTTTAGAAACGACAGCTTAGGTTTCTTCCCAAACCATAATTCATACGGTGTCGTCTCAACGGAGTTCGACGGAGCCCTATTTAAAGTGAACGCGGCAGTCTCTAAAGCATAGCCCCAAAAAGAAAGCGGTAAATCGGTAAGAGACATCATAGATCGCACCATATCTAATAGAGTGCGATTACGACGTTCGGACACACCATTACGCTGAGGTGTTCCAGGCGGCGTGAGTTGTGAAACTATTCCACATTTTCTTAAGTGTGTGCCAAACTCGTGACTCAAGTATTCTCCTCCACGATCTGATCGTAGAAACTTGATTTTCCTGTCACATTGATTTTCAACCTCACTCTGAAATTCCTTGAACTTTTCAAAGGTTTCAGACTTGTGTTTCATTAAGTAGATATACCCATACCTACTTAAATCATCAGTGAGGGTGAGAACATAACGATAGCCACCGCGAGCCTCAACACTCATCGGACCGCACACATCAGTATGTATGATTTCCAATAAGTCGGTTGCTCGCTCCATTGTTCCTGAGAACGGAGTCTTGGTCATTTTACCCATAAGGCATGGTTCGCACGTGTCAAATGATTCATAATCAAGAGACTCTAAAAGTCCATCAGCATGGAGCTTCTTCATGCGTTTGACACCTATGTGACCAAGGCGGCAGTGCCACAAGTATGTTGGACTATCATTATCAACCTTACTTCTTTTGGTACTCACATTATGAACATGTGTAGCATCACATTCGAGATTCATAAAGAATAAACCATTTACCATAGGAGCATGACCATAAAACATATCTCTCATAAAAATGGAACAACCATTATTCTCAGATTTAAAAGAGTAGCCATCTCGAATTAAACGAGATCCCGATACAATGTTCATGCTCAAAGCTGGCACTAAATAACGATTATTAAGGTTTAAAACTAATCCCGAAGGGAGATGCAGAGGTAGCGTGCCGACGGCGATCACATTGACCTTGGAACCATTCCCGACGCGCATCGTCACCTCGTCCTTTGCCAGTTTCCGCTTATTCCGCAGCCCCTGCTTTGAGCTACAAATGTGAGCAACTGCACCGGTATCAAATACCCAGGAGCTACTACGGGCACTAGTAAGGTACACATCAATTACATGTATATCACATATACCTTTTGTTTTGCCGGCCTTCTTATCCGCTAAGTACTTAGGGTAGTTCCGCTTCCAGTGACCGCTTCCCTTGCAATAAAAGCACTCAGTCTCGGGCTTGGGTCCATTCTTTGGCTTCTTCCCGGCAGCTTGCTTGCTGGGCGCGGCAACCTCCTTGCCGTCCTTCTTGAAGTTCTTTTTACCCTTGCCTTTCTTGAACTTAGTGGTTTTATTGACCATCAACACTTGATGTTCCTTCCTGACTTCTACCTCTGCTGATTTTAGCATAGCAAATACTTCAGGAATGGTCTTTTCCATCCCCTGCATATTGAAGTTCATCACAAAGCTCTTGTAGCTTGGTGGAAGCGACTGGAGGATTCTGTCAATGACCGCATCATCCGGGAGATTAACTCCCAGCTGAGTCAAGCGGTTATGCAACCCAGACATAGTGAGTATGTGCTTACTGACAGAACTGTTTTCCTCCATCTTACAGCTGAAGAATTTGTCGGAGACTTCATATCTCTCGACCCGGGCATGAGCTTGGAAAACCATTTTCAGCTCTTCGAACATCTCATATGCTCCATGTCTCTCAAAACGCTTTTGGAGCCCCGGCTCTAGGCTGTAAAGCATGCCGCACTGAACGAGGGAGTAGTCATCGGAACGTGCCTGCCAAGCGTTCATAACATCTTGTTCTGCAGGGAGAACGGGTGCGTCACCAAGCGGTGCTTGTAGGACATAATCTTTCTTGGCAGCTATGAGGATGATCCTCAGGTTCCGGACCCAGTCCGTATAGTTGCTGCCATCGTCTTTCAGCTTGGTTTTCTCTAGGAACGCGTTGAAGTTGAGGACTACGTTGGCCATTTAATCTACAAGACATATTGTAAAATATTTAGACTAAGTTCATGATAATTAAGTTCAACTAATCAAATTATTAGTGAACTCCCACTTAGATTAGACATCCCTCCAGTCATCTAAGTATTACATGATCCGAGTTAACTAGACCGTGTCCGATCATCACGTGAGACGGAATAGTCAACATCGGTGAACATCTTCATGTTGATCGTATCTTCTATACGACTCATGCTCGACCTTTCGGACTTCTGTGTTCCGAGGCCATGTCTGTACATGCTAGGCTCGTCAAGTCAACCTAAGTGTTTGCATGTGTAAATCTGTCTTACACCCGTTGTATGTGAACGTCTGAATAAAACACCCGATCATCACGTGGTGTTTTGAAACAGCAAACTGTCGCAACGGTGCACAGTTAGGGGGAACACTTCTTGAAATTAGTATGAGGGATCACCTTATTTACTACCGTCGTTCTAAGTAAACAAGATGCAAAACATGATAAACATCACATGCAATCAAATAATAAACGTGACATGATATGGCCAATATCACATAGCTCCTTTGATCTCCATCTTGGGGCTCCATGATCATCTTGTCACCGGCTTGACACCATGATCTCCATCATCATGATCTCCATCATCGTGTCTCCATGAAGTTGCTCGCCAACTATTACTTCTACTACTATGGCTAACGCGTTTAGCAATAAAGCAAAGTAATTTACATGGCGTTTCTTGATGACACGCAGGTCATATAAAAGAATAAAGACAACTCCTATGGCTCCTGCCGGTTGTCATACTCATCGACATGCAAGTCGTGATTCCTATTACAATAGCATGAACATCTCATACATCACATATAGATCATTCATCATTCATCACAACTTTGGCCATATCATATCACAAACCACTTGCTGCAAAAACAAGTTAGACGTCCTCTAATTGTTGTTGCAAGTTTTTTACGTGGCTGAATTAGGGTTCTAGCAAGAACGTTTTCTTACCTACGTTAAAGCCACAACGTGATTTGTCAACTTCTATTTACCCTTCATAAGGACCCTGTTCATCGATTCCGCTCCAACTAAAGTAGGAGAGACAGACACCCGCCAGCCACCTTATGCAACTAGTGCATGTTAGTCGGTGGAACCGGTCTCACGTAAGCGTACGTGTAAGGTTGGTCCGGGCCGCTTCATCCCACAATACCGCTGAAGCAAGAAAGGACTAGTAACGGCAAGAAAGTTGACAAATCGACGCCCACAACAAATTGTGTTCTACTCGCGCAAGAAGAACTACGCATAGACCTAGCTCATGATGCCACTGTTGGGGAACGTTGCAGAAAACAAAAATTTTCCTACTCGTTTCAGCAAGATCATCTAGGAGTTCATCTAGCAACGAGTGATTAGATGCATCTACATACCTTTGTAGATCGCGCACGGAAGCGTTCAAAAGAACGGTGATGATGTAGTCGTACTCGACGTGATCCAAATCACCGATGACCAGCGCCGAACGGACGACACCTCCGCGTTCAACACACGTACGGGACGGGAGACGTCTCCTCCTTCTTGATCCAGCAAGGGGGGAGGAGAGGTTGATGAAGATCCAGCAGCACGACGGCGTGGTGGTGGATGCAGGGCGTCACAGCAGCAGAGCTTCGCCGAGACTACGAGGGAAAGACGTAACGGGGGGAGATGGAGGCGCCAGGGGCTGGTGTGAAATCCCTCCTCTCCCCCCCACTATATATAGGGGTGCCAGGGGGGGCGCCGGCCCTAGTAGATGGCATCTACTAGGGGGGGCGGCGGCCAAGGGGAGGTTTCCCTCCCCCCCAAGGCACCTAGGGGTGCCTTCCACCGCATGGACTCTTCCATGGTGGAAACCCTAGGCGCATGGGCCTATAGGGGCTGGTGCCCTTGGCCCATCTAGGCCAAGGCGCACCCCCTACAGCCCATGTGGCCCCCCAGGACAGGTGGCCCCACCTGGTGGACCCCCGGGACCCTTCGGTGGTCCCGGTACAATACCGATAACCCCGAAACTTGTCCCGATGCCCGAAATAGCACTTCCGATATATAATTCTTTACCTCCGGACCATTCCGGAACTCCTCGTGACGTCCGGGATCTCATCCGGGACTCCGAACAACATTCGGGTTTCTGCATATACATATCTTCATAACCCTAGCGTCACCGAACCTTAAGTGTGTAGACCCTACTGGTTCGGGAGACAAGCAGACATGACCGAGACGACTCTCCGGTCAATAACCAACAGCGGGATCTGGATACCCATGTTGGCTCCCACATGCTCCACGATGATCTCATCGGATGAACCACGATGTCGAGGATTTAATCAATCCCGTACGCTATTCCCTTTGTCTATCGATATGTTACTTGCCCGAGATTCGATCGTCGGTATCCCAATACCTCGTTCAATCTCGTTACCGGCAAGTCACTTTACTCGTACCGTAATGCATGATCCCGTGACCAGACACTTGGTCACTCTGAGCTCATTATGATGACGCATTACCGAGTGGGCCCAGTGATACCTCTCCGTCATACGGAGTGACAAATCCCAGTCTTGATCCATGTCACCCAACAGACACTTTCGGAGATACCCGTAGTCTACCTTTATAGTCACCCAGTTACGTTGTGACGTTTGGCATACCCAAAGCACTCCTACGGTATCCGGGAGTTACACGATCTCATGGTCTAAGGAAAAGATACTTTGACATTGGAAAACTCTAGCAAACGAACTATACGATCGTGTGCTATGTTTAGGATTGGGTCTTGTCCATCACATCATTCTCCCAATGATGTGATCTCGTTATCAATGACATCCAATGTCCATAGTCAGGAAACCATGACTATCTGTTGATCAACGAGCTAGTCAACTAGAGGCTCACTAGGGACATGTTGGTGTCTGTTATTCACACATGTATTACGATTTCCGGATAACACAATTATAGCATGAATAAAGACAATTATCATGAACAAGGAAATATAATAATAATGCTTTTATTATTGCCTCTAGGGCATATTTCCAACAGACGGTCCATGGTGGAGTGGATTTTTGTCAAAAGCGCTCCGATGAGTACTCGCGGAAGGAGGATGGTGTGATTTGGATCTAGACTCTTGCCCCTCTTATAGGCAGCTTTTTCGCGCAGCTTGGGGGTAAAACATAAAAATACCCTGGCCTTTCGCATTCGTACGACACGTGGAAGAGGGCCATTATTGGGCGTGGAAGCCAAGGAGCGCAACATTTATAAGGAAGCCAGACACTATTCGGCAAGCACATGGAATTTGGAGGAGAACCCGCCTTGCAACACCGAAGACGATATACGCGCCGGACTCGAGGTCATTGAAGCCTGGTTCGGGGGCTACTGAGGGAGTCCTGGACTAGGGGGTGTTCGGATAGCCGAACTATCATCATCGGCCGGACTCCAAGACTATGAAGATACAAGATTGAAGACTTCGTCCCGTGTCCGGATGGGACTTTCCTTGGCGTGGAAGGCAAGCTTGGTAATACGGACATGTAGATCTCCTACCATTGTAACCGACTCTGTGTAACCCTAGCCCTCTCCGGTGTCTATATAAACCGGAGGGTTTTAGTCCGTAGGACACAACAACTACACCAACAATCATACCATAGGCTAGCTTCTAGAGTTTAGCCTCCTTGATCTCGTGGTAGATCCACTCTTGTACTACCCATATCATCAATATCAATCAAGCAGGAGTAGGGTTTTACCTCCATCGAGAGGGCCCGAACCTGGGTAAAAACATCATGTCCCTTGTCTCCTGTTACCATCCGCCTAGACGCACAGTTCGGGACCCCCTACCCGAGATCCGCCGGTTTTGACACCGACACCCATCATCATATTCTATTCCACCCATAGTGTTATATCCATGGCTCACGCTCATGTATTGCGTGAAGGTTGAAAAAGTTTGAGATTATTCATGTATGAAACAATTGCTTGGCTTGTCATCGGGGGTATAGAAGTTGGGAACATCTTTCTGTGACGAAAATGAAGCATAGCCTAACTATATGATTTTGTAGGGATGAACTTTCTTTTGCCATGCTATTTTGAGAAGACATGATTGCTTTGATTAGTATGCTTGAAGTATTATTATTTTTATGTCAATATGAACTTTTGTCTTGCATCTTTCGGATCTGAATATTCTTATCACAAGTAAGAAGAATTACATTGAAATTATGCCAAAGTATCACTCCGTATCAAAAATTCTTTTTTATCATTTACCTACTCAAGGACGAGCAGGAATTAAGCTTGGGGGTGCTTGTTACGTCTCCAACGTATCTGTAATTTTTGATTGCTCCATGCTACTTTATTACTGTTTTAGGCAATATTGGGCTTTATTATCCACTTTTATATTATTTTTGGGACTAACCTATTAATCGGAGGCCCAGCCCAGATTTGCTGTTTTATGCCTATTTCATTGTTTCAAGGAAAAGGAATATCAGACGGAGTCAAAACGGAACGAAATCAACTGGAGAAGTTATTTTTGGAAGGAAACCCACCTGATGGACTTGGACCCCACGTCAGAACATACGGGAGGTGCTCACGAGGGTGCCCCCCCGGGCATGCCCCCTGCCTCGTGGGGCCCCCATAGCTCCACCGACGTACCCCCTGCACCCATATATACTCTTGTACCCTAAAACTTCCAGAATAGAAGATAGATCGGGAGTTCCGTTGCCGCAAGCCTCTGTAGCCACCAAAAACCTGTCGGGAGCCCGTTCCGGCGCCCTGCCGGAGGGGGATCCCATCACCGGTGGCCATCTTCATCATCCCGGCGCTATCCATGATGAGGAGGGAGTAGTTCACCCTCGGGGTTGAGGGTATGTACCAGTAGCTATGTGTTTGATCTCTCTCTCTCTCTCTCTCGTGTTCCCTCTATGGCACGATCTTGATGTATCCCGAGCTTTGCTATTGTAGTTGGATCTTATGATGTTTCTCCCCCTCTACTCTCTTGTGATGAATTGAGTTTCCCCTTCGAAGTTATCTTATCGGATTGAGTCTTTTATGAGAACACTTGATGTATGTCTTGCCGTGATTATCTCTGGTGACAATGGGATATCATGTGCCACTTGATGTATGTTTTGGTGATCAACTTGCGGGTTTCATGACATTGGGAACCTATGCATAGGGGTTGGCACACGTTCTTGACTCTTTGATAGAAACTTTGGGGCACTCTTTTAAGTACTTTTATGTTGGTTGGATGAATTTGAGATTGTGTGATGCATATCGTATAATCATGCCCACGGATACTTGAGCTGACAATGGAGTATCTAGGTGACATTAGGGTTTTGGTTGATTTGTATCTTAAGGTGTTATTAACTCTTTTATAGATTGACCCGAAAGAATAACTTTGAGGTGGTTTCGTACCCTACCATAATCTCTACGTTTGTTCTCCGCTATTAGTGGCTTTGGAGTGACTCTTTGTTGCATGTTGAAGGCTTGTTATATGATCTATCTGTGTTATTATTGTTGAGAGAACTTGCACTAGTGAAAGTATGAACCCTAGGCCTTGTTTCCTATCATTGCAATACCGTTTACGCTCACTTTTACCGTTAGTTACCTTGCTGTTTTTATTATTTCAGATTACAAAAACCTATATCTACTATCTATTTTGCACTTGTATCACTATCTCTTCGCTGAACTAGTGCACTTATACAATTTACCATTGTATTGGGTGTGTTGGGGACACAAGAGACTCTTTGTTATTTGGTTGCAGGGTTGCTTGAGAGAGACCATCTTCATCCTACGCCTCCTACGGATTGATAAACCTTAGGTCATCCACTCGAGGCAAATTTGCTACTGTCCTACAACCTGTGCACTTGCAGGCCCAACAACGTCTACAAGAAGAAGGTTGTGTAGTAGACATCACATAACAACATACGTTGTTCCCTTTGTCATCGGTATGTTACGTGCCTGAGATTCAATTGTCGGTATCATTATACCTAGCTCAATCTTGTTACCGGCAAGTCTCTTTACTCGTTCCGTAACACTTCATCCCGCAACTAACTCATTAGTCACAATGCTTGCAAGGCTTATAGTGATGAGTATTACCGAGAGGGCCCAGAGATACCTCTCTGAAACATGGAGTGACAAATCCTAATCTTGTTCTATGCCAACCCAACAAACACCTTCGGAGACACCTGTAGAGCACCTTTATAATCACCCATTTACGTTGTGACGTTTGGTAGCACACAAAGTGTTCCTCCGGTATTTGGGAGTTGCATAATCTCAAAGTCTGAGGAACTTGTATAAGTCATGAAGAAAGCAGTAGCAATGAAACTATAACGATCATAATGCTAAGCTAACAGATGGGTCATGTCCATCACATCATTCTCCTAATGATGTGACCTCGTTCATCAAATGACAACACATGTCTATGGTTAGGAAACATAACCATCTTTTATTAACGAGCTAGTCAAGTAGAGGCACACTAGGGACAGTATGTTTTGTCTATGTATTCACACATGTACTAAGTTTCCGGTTAATATAATTCTAGCATGAATAATAAACATTTATCATGAAATAAGGAATTGCCTCTAGGGCATATTTCCTTCAGTAACGTCCTGACCGGCTTGGTCACGTTGTCCCGAGGTCGATGGCTGGTGTGGCGCCGTGGCACAGCCCCCACACCGTGTACGGCAGCGGCTACAAATTTCACAGGTGACTCCTTCCTCTAGTCCTCCACCGCTACAAATGAATCTTTGAGTGTGTGTGCCTTTAGATTGCAGTCAGCTTTTCTAAGTTATGCTTCCATTACAAAAAATGATTTCTTTACTGCAAACAAGGCTTGGTTGTTGATCTTGAATATCTACGTCATAGCAATTAAACTAGTGGTAGAAAATTTGTATGCAGATGTAGTGGCATGGGATGTGATTTAGTATATCATACTTCTATTTTTGTCGGCTTGGTTCTGTTGTTTTGTTTGTGTCTCATACTATTTTGAATGTAACATTATTGAATCACTACAAAGAAGGGAGAGTAAAAATTATATGAGTTTTGGACAACGTAGCACAACTTGTTTACTCATGGGAGATATGTATGCCTATGTTTCTACTAAGTTAAGAGTCAAAGAGCGAGATCATCATAGCTTTACCGAGTGAGCATAAACTTGTTGTAACTGCAATCATGCTGTCACAACAAAAAAAGGTTTCCTTCTCCACCGCCATGTCTTAATGTAACTACTGGATCTCTTCCATTTGATTTGATTCTTTCTTGCATAAAAGGCTTGCTTGGCTCTTCACCTGATCGCACTAACTGAAAGGATCTCTCATTGGTGAACATAGAGTAAATAATGAGTTAATGATAGAATATGTGAAACTGAAAGTGAAGACGTAGCAAAGTGTTTATCTACCATGAACAGATGATCCAATTCTTTCTAGAGAGAGAGCTGAGTCTGTTCTTGGAATTTTACAGGACAATTATAACTAAAGGAGAAAAAAAGATCTGGAAGTTGCGGCAGTTTGGCGACAACCATGGCGCTCGTGATCGCCCCTTCTTCGATTCTGGTGAGTCCCTGGACTCGTCTCTCCTTGTGCCCAGCCATTGGGCCGAGGTTGTGCTGTCATTCTAAGCCTTCAAGTCATGGTAATTTGGTTCTTGTATTTGTCTACATGTGCCACTGGTTGTACCTTGGGGCATGGTGAAAGGGCTAGTTATCGACTAGAGGGGGGGTGAATAGGTGATTTTTATGAAAGTCTTCAAAACATGGGAGTTTCAAAGACAAACAATAGAAACGACACTATTCGTATGCATCGGAAGGTAGACTACACTAGACAAGCCATAGTCAAGTATTCAATGAAGTGAAAGCATGAAGACTATTAGCAGCTAGGTAGTAAAGATCAAGATGGAAGATAGTATGAAGCCAGTCAGAACAGATAGTTACATAGTGAGTCAAACAAATAATGCAAGCAGGCAATGACTTCACGAAGACAAACTGTAAGTAGAGAGAAGTGAGAGATAGAACCAGTAGCTTCAGGAGGACAGGGATTTGTTCGACCAGTTCCAGTTGCTGTGACAACTATACGTCTGGTTAGGGAGGCTGAGATTCAACTCAGAAGACCACGTCTTCACCTTATTCCCCTTGAGCTAAGGACACCTAGTCCCCACCCAATCACTCTGGTAAGTCTTCAAGGTATACTTCCGAACCTTCACAGACTTTGTTCACCGGCAATCCACAATGACTCTTCGATGCTCAGAACGTGACGCCTAACCAGCTGGAGGATTCACAGTCCTCAAGTGTAATAAGTCTTCAGATCACACGGAAAAGAAGACTTCAGTGATGCCAAACACTCTTTGGGCTCTGGGTGGTTTGGGCTTTGTCCTCGCAAGGATTCTCTCTCGAAAACTTCGGCGGTGGGTTGCTCTCAAAACACAAAAGCCGTGTACTAACTCTGAGCAGCCACCAATTTATGGTGTAGGGGGTGGGCTATTTATAGCCACTGGGCAACCCGACCTGATTTGTCCAAAATGACCCTGGGTCACTAAGGAACAAACACGTGTCACAACAGTCAGATTTCAAACACACGCGGCAGCTTGACTTGGGCTACAAGTAAACCTAACCCATCCGACTCTGGATAAGATTTGCTCTCATTGTCTTCGCTCGAAGACATAGGATTTTGTTGAGCATCACTTCAGTCACTCTTACTTTGTTCACTTGGACCCCACTTAACAGTACGGTGGTTCCTATGAGTTAACAAAGAAGAAAAGGAAAACAACGAAACAACTAAGTCTTCGCGCTCCATAGTCTTCACTCGATGTCTTCTCATGTCATAGTCTTCAACGTGAATAGCTTCACAGACCACCATTGTCTTCAATGTCTTCACACATTTTTTGGGGTCATCTCCGGTAGGTAAACCGAATCAATGAGGGACTACTACCTGTGTTATCCTGCAATTCTCACAAACACATTAGTCCCTCAACCAGGTTTGTCGTCAATACTCCAAAACCAACTAGGGGTGGCACTAGATGCACTTACAATCTCCCCCTTTTTGGTGATTGATGACAAACTGGCTGAAGTTTTCAACGGGGATTAAAGTATGTGAAATTGTAGAGGATTAAGATATTGTCTTCATAGGTGGAAAAAAGGCTCTCCCTGAAGATGTGCATATAAATGTTTTGCGTTGGAATGCAAATGCACATGGCAGGTTGTACTTGTGGAGATCCTCTTCACCATATGAAGACAATACATCATGCATGAACCAATATACAGGAATAATGACTTGCATAATGAGAAATGGACGTCTGTGAAATGACTTCATGCGGGATTTATCATCGCACATGCGGAATTTATCGCCGCATCACAGAATAGTAGAAAAAGTAGCAGACGACCATCAAGGTTAAGTGTTTCAACTCAAAGAACCAAATGTATCAAAAGCGAGAGTTGTAAACATTAGGCAAAAGTATAGCAACCACCCATATGGACCTGCTTGAAGACTATCAACATATGCTTCTCCCCCTTTTGTCAGTGAGGACCAAAAAGGTTTGAAGACATAGTTTCTACTCGTTCCCATGAGGAGAAGGTGAAGCAGCAGGGTCGTTGTTGAGGTTTGGGGGTGCAGACGAACGTGGTGCAGTGTCGATACGCGCTGAGGTTGGAGGTGGTGAAGTAGCATCATCAGCGTCATCAAGGACTCTGGCATTAACAATTGCCACGGAGGAGGAGTACTCTGAATCTTCAAGTGACGGGGTTCGACGCAAGACAACATTCCGAGGAGGAGTGGTGTTGAACTTGAATCTTTCTATGAAGCCATCGTCTTGAAGATCAGCTTCAGCACTGAGCAATGTCAGACTCTTCCAAGACCTCCGACAGGTTTCATGAGGGACAAAGGCATTTTTGGTGGCAAGGTTGCGAATGCGATTGACATCCACCAAGAGGCTTTGCATTTGACGCTTGAGCCAGTAGTGATGCTTGTCACGTTTCTAATGCAAGGCCATGAGAAGCTCTCGGTCATTGATCACACGAGATCGCTTTCGAGGCCTTGGAGCAATAGTGCTTTCTGTGGCTTCAGTACGTGCTCGGCGAGTGTTGCCGACCAGTGGATAAACACGAGAAGCAGCCTGAACACCTTCAACATGCTGAGAGAAACTTTGACGATCTGCATTGTGAAGATAAATTGTTTCCTTGGTAGGCTCTGGGTAGATGGCTTCGACGGACATATCAACCTCTGGCAGAATTATGAGATGATTGCGCGCAGAGGGCTGATAGTCAACAGCAGAGTGAAGCTTGATCAGATGCATAATCCAAGGAGCATAGAATTTCAGACCAAATATGTCTGAGCCAGATGCAGCAAATTGGCGAATGAAGAAATCCTGAGCATTGAAGCTGATGCCATTGAGAATGTAGAAGACCAATGTCTTCATTGTGCCTTCGAGCTTTGCTGAGGAAGAATGTCCTTTGATGGGCCATAGAGTTCGCCTGATAATGTGATAGATGGTGCGGGGCAGATACTCTAGGTCCTCAACAAAGAATTCCTTGGGATATTCAGCATCCTGTGGCAGTGGCTTCATCATGCTCAGCATTTGGCTCATATTGGGCTTTGGCTTCTGAAAGATACTTTCCAACGCATTGCGGTGAAGCTGACAACCAGGTTCATAGAGTTCACCTAGAGTGGATAGGCCAGTAAGCTCAATGAGGTCAAGAGCTTTGGCTTCATGATGGACATTGCCTGTCATCCACTCAAGGACCCATGTCTTCAGATCCCTGTTGTAGCCGCAAATGTGGAGGGTTGCATAGAATTGCAGCAGAAGCTCTTCAGTCCAATTCTCCTTATCTTTTACAAACTGGAGAAGGCCAGCATCTCGAAAACAGTCAAGGGCTTCTTCTAAGCAGGCAGGCCGGCAATGGCTTCGGAATCCAGACGCATATGAGGAAATATGCGCCCTTGATTGTATAGAACACAAGAGTAGTAGCTGCGCTGCTAATAACTCCAGAACCGATCAGATGATATTCTTGGCTTGGAATATGGGTTCTTGGCTCTGTTGAAGAAGGTGCTGTGTGCAATGAAGCCATTGACATTCAACGATCCTGGCGCAGATGCAGTACCTGGAAACCTTGGCAGCCTTGGTTTTGGCTTCTGAACCTGTGGCCTGTGCTCCACATGATAATCAAACTGTGGTCCGTGAGCAGGCGGAGGAACCAGAATTTTCCATCTGACAGTGACCAGCTCGCCTTTATAGAATGCTTGCTCAATAGTGTGTGGCCTTGGAGGCGGAACAAGAGTAGTGGCATTAGTAGGGGCGGCAGGTTGCACATTTGTTGTAGGTGCATCATTGGCTTCATGCACAGTGTTCATTGCAGGCGCCACATTGTCTTCAGCCATGACAACGTCATTGGCTTCAGTAGTGTTGTTAGTGGCCGCCTCAGGATTTTCAACCTCCACTTGAGTAGCTGGAGGGTCGGTCACAGACACGTTCTCCTCGAGAACAACTTCTTGGTTTGTAGGGGGAGTAGCAACACATTCTTCTTCTTGTCTTTCATTGGCTGATGCAGCCGGATTGTCTTCAGCAACATTGGCTTCGGACGAGGGAACCGTCACAGAGGGATTTTCTTCAGGGAACACTTGACGTGCCACTGAGCTGGATTGGTTTGAAGATTCTTCTGTGATGGTTGTCATGGAGACTGATGGCTTTAGGCCTTTGCGAAGCCGTTTGAACACGGGCAACACTTTTGGTGATGGTGTAGTCTCCATGAAATTGTTGTCATTCACCATTGGGATGGTGACTTGCGCTGGTGGAGGATGGGGTGTACTTGGTGAGTCTTGACTTGGCGTTGGTGGTTGGGGGCGATCAGCCCATGAGGCATCCTGGGAGATTGGTGTCAAAGGATGACCAATACTTATGAGTTTCTTGTTCGTGAGAACATGCGATGATACCGTTGGGCGCTCAATCTGAGGAAGGACTTCATCATCTTTTACATTGTCTTGGGGACCAATGTCTTCAGCCGTGATGGGGTCAATGGCTGGATCTTCTTCAGCTTCAGGAGCCTCTGTAGAAGCAGGCTCATGAACTATCAACTGGCGCTCTTGATTTTCAGATGCAGGACGAGCAAAAGCAATGGGCTCGACAACAAGGGGCTCTTTGGGAGCAGCCTGATCTCTCTTCTTAGTCTTTCTCTTTGTCGGTGTAAAAACCGGTGGATCTTGGGTAGGGGGTCCCAAGCAGTGCGTCTTAGGATCAATGGTAACAGGAGACAAGGGACACGATGTTTTACCCAGGTTTGGGCCCTCTTGATGGAGGTAAAACCCTACGTCCTGCTTGATTGATATTGATATTGTGGGTATTACAAGAGTGGATCTACCACGAGATCAAGGAGGCTAAACCCTAGAAGCTAGCCTATGGTATGATTGTAAGGGTTGATGTTGTGTATCTCTATCGACTAGCCTGGCCCCGGTTTATATAATGCACCAGAGGCCTAGGATAACAAGAGTCCTAGCCGAATACGCCGGTGGGGGAGGAGTCCTTGTCTTGATCGCCAAGTCTTGTTGATTCTTCCTTGTATGCGGCAGCTGTCCGGATTGGCCCATGAGTATACGGCCATGGGGGTCCTCGGCCCAATCCAACTGATCGGGAGACGACGCGTTGAGTACCCCCAAGTCCAGGACACCGTCAGTAGCCCCCTGAACCGGTCTTCAAGTTAGGGACGCTCCTTGATTCTTCCGAACTGTTCTTCATCTTCGGTTGCCGGTCTTGAAAATTGGTTCAACAAATGTTCTCATCTTCTATCTTGAGGATCGCCGAAATGCATTCGACGAGTTTACACGTTGGGTATCCGAGGAGCCCCTTTAAGTTTATGGCCTTTATCAATGCCTTGTTATTTTTATGCCATGCCTCGGGTTTGAGGTTGTTCCCGGGCGGCAATGTCCTCTTGTGTCCGAGCTCCAACACCGGACTGCATTCGAGGTATCTTTTGCAGCCGAGCACCAATGCCGGACTGCTTCCCAGCTCTATCCCCGGACTATGTATCCGAGCTCCAACGCCGGACGGTATCCGAGCTCCAACGCCGGACTATGTATCCGAGCTCCAACGCCGGACTATGTATCCGAGCTCCAACGCCGGACTGTATCCGAGGTGTCGTAAATCACCTTGGTTCAAAGAAGTTTGAAGGAGTTTAGCCGAGCTTAATGCCGGAAGTGCCCTCTATGGAGCCAGCCACTAGCGCCCGAGCTTTACGCCGGACTGCTTCTGAGGTGGTGCACCACCCCGAATGTGGGCCGATTTTTGTCAATATTTTTGATTGGTGCCAGTAGACCTCAAGGTGGGTATCGGTCTAAAACCCGAGATGCACATGAAGGATGACATAAGACCACTGATCCCCGTAGCCGCTGAGACTTATGTTGATTTGCAAAATCGGTCTGAGGATCAAGTCCTAGCTCGGCAGAATACTTAAGGACACAAAAAGCGGCGTGCTCAGTCCTCGAGACTCAGGTTGGGTGCGGCCGACCAACCTGAGGATCAAAATCTCCTCTGAAACTGTATTGCACTTAAAATTTTCTGCATAGAACAGGCAATGCAGTAGCCCCCGAGACACTGGTCGGGTGGCAATACCGGATCAGGGGATCGATGTGCCCCTTTAATATTTGTATAAATAATAAGCCCGAAGCCCAGTAGCCCCCGAGCCTTAATACGGGCACGGGAGGCCGAATTAAGGATCGATATCCATAGTAAAATCACAAATTATGTGTAATGACTCTATGTATACAAGTACTTTACGTCATTAATGCTCGGATCCGCATTGTACAAAACTTTGTTGACCGACCATCGGCTTCCACCTCCTCGGCCAATAGCCGAGGAGTGTTTGTCCTACTTTATAAAGCCTTTATGAGGGCAAAGATTTACAACAAACAAGGCAATCTGGCCATACGGTTTTATAAACAAAGGTACGCGGAGAGACATATTATATTACTGTTTAACAGAATAAATGTCTTCCAAAGAAAATAGTCCCGCTATCGGTTCCTTTCTTTGGGTTGTCATGCTAAGCATGATCATGAAACCTCAGCTCCAATGTAAGAGCAAAAGATCGAGGATTTAGTTTGGGAGGCCAGTTAATTGCCCCCGGTAGTGTTCGGCGACAGTCGAGGTCAAGCCGGAAACACTTCGGCCATTGTTATGAATGGCCCGTCATTTAATATAGTCATCGGATCGCTGACCAGTTTACACCTATCGTGACAGTCAGTTTTCGGCTTTCTTACTGAGGTGCTTGACCATGCGAGCTGGAAGCACAATCGCAGTGGTTCTCCCTTTGCACACCTAGCCGAACAGAGCGGAACGTAGGAGGCAAGCGCGGGAGCCGGGCAACCCAACTATCGACCAAAGACACAATTCGAAACTGATGCATATATAGCAATATCCGAGAATGTTTTTGCCGAATCTCAAAAGGTGTCCGGCGTTGCACTGCGAGACTTGTGCTGAAAACACACAAATAGTTTAAAAGTGCCATGGGCTCGAAAAGCCAAAAAACTTATTCAAAAGATTAATGTCCGAACTAGATCAAGTGTTCGGTGCCAATCCGAAAATTGGACTTTAGAAAAAAAGGTGCTTCTGTCGTGCTTTAACTTTGCAACGACTAAGAAGAAAAACACTTAGTATGAAACAGCTCAAATAAACATAAGAGCCCCCAAGCGACTTGGGTAAAAGTTGACTATAAAATGTAAGGTGACATGTAGAATGCCTTCTAGTCGGATTGTAGATCGTTTGTCTTTGCCGACCTTTCGCTTCAACCTCGGGACCCTAGAGTCCGGAGTGTGTCCGAATACCCTCGCGGTTATAAAAACAGGGGCATGCGTGGAGACCAGGCGTAGGGGTCATTAGTGCTTTATCAGACAAGTGCCCAACTAGTTATATTATATTACATGGTTAGTAAGAAACATCTTCCAGGGAGAATAGTTCCGTTAAGGGTTCCTTTCCTCTGGGGAGGCATGCCCTAAAGTGCATGTCCGGACTGCGAAAAGAGCAGGATAACATCTGGGGGCAGATAAATAAATTGGTAAAAAATCATCTTTTAGTTCGCCGACCGAGTATTCCCTTAAGAACGCTAGCTTTCGGCTTCACCCAGTCTGAGGTACACATCTGGCTGACCCGGCAGTAACAATCGCAGAGGTGCTCCCTTTACCACCTAGCCGAACAATCGGGAACATAGGGGTAAGCACAGGAGCCAGGCAACCCAGCTTGGCCAAAACTTAAGTCATATCGATGCATATAATGGTGAATGAAAGGTACATGCGGAAGTGTGACACATGTGTTGGGCATAAAGCCCGGATAAGTAAGCTTCTGGTAAAGAAGCCCCCAGGTATAATGAGCGCGGGTAGCGCGTCAAGTATGTGCGAACAAAGTTTGGACAAGAAAAAAATTTACAAGCAACTTTTTTTCCAAAAAAGTATAATGCTTGGTCGAACCGAACACAAGTTAGAAATTTAAAACTTTGCACATGAAGGCAACTTAGCTGGTTAATGTGTTCGGTATTGGCGACGCGGTCCGAGCTTGATGCGGGACAAGGTTCCATCCCCCAAGCCGGTCCCGAGGTGGCAGAGTAAAGAGCTCGGCACGCCGAAGTGGTGACATAGCACAGTCGATGCAGACCGGTGGAGTGACGCCGAACTCCCCGGATCATTTTCCTGTGCACAAAAAATAGTGCAAACGGGAGATAATAGTAATAATGATAATTAAAAAAATCGTTGCATAATGAATAATTTATGCAAAGTGAGTAATAAAAGGAATATGGCCTGGCGCCGAGGTCGATGTCGATGCAGGGCGTCGGCGTGATGCGGTAAAGGCGTGGCAAAGCCTGAATTCATAGGTCGGTCCGTGCTCCGGATGCGGCATTCGCCGGACTATGTACGGAGACTGACCGAACCATCATGCGACCTCGTTAATGCGGCCACCATTTGATAGATCTGTGAACATATGATGGACAAACCAGAGTAATAATTCCTTGGGAAAAATGAACCCAAACAAAAAAAAAAGTATTAGGATTAATAGCACCTGGTTTATTTGTTGTAGCAATCCGAAGGAGGATGATGCCGACAAGGGTTGGCTTAACGAGGCAAAGCCCTCGGAAGTGTCCGGAGTAGGTTGATGAAGAGATGATGAATCCTCCGGTCCAGCCGAGATGTCGAAGTAGTTCGGCATGATGGACACCGGCTTGAAGGAGCAACAGTGCGGCCCTGCCGATGCAGGTCGTGACGTGGTCGATGCCGGCTTGATGAAGCGACCGTGCGACGATGCCGATATTCCCGCTCCGTGTAATCTGTGGGGCGGCGATGTTGATGATGATTTGTTCTTCGCGATGCCGGACTCTTGTTCGGCTTGCCGAGATGATGATCCGAAGAAGTTGAGCTCGGCTCAACAAAGTGACGACGTGTCTAGCGCAGGTCGGCAGCCGTGAAGCAATATTGCTGGACTGATTTGACACCAGCAATGATGTTGAAGATCATGTTCAAAAGATCTTAAGGTTAGTGGGATGTGTTTGGGAACAATACACAATATCCCATACAAAACTTCCTTCAAAAAGGATGTTCGAAATCCCGTTCATAAAAAAGATGAATTCGGGTCGGATTCGTTTTCGCGCAGAAAACAGATCCAAAGAGTGATGCACTAATCGGAAGTTTCCCGGAGTTTGGACGGTCGGATTGAGCTGAATTTTTGACAGGTGGTAGATAAGGGAATTCCGCAGCAAATCAACGGTTGGATCCTCCAAAGGACATCCGAGCTAGACGCTTGATACCACGCCCTAAACTCGTCCAGATTCTCGTCCAGATTCAACAGGGCTCCGGTATATCGGAAATTGCCGGAGATTCCTCCATCGGAACTCGACGAAATTTTCGCAGGGTTGTTGTAGACTCAATTCCGCACAATTCCACCAAAGCGATCATCAAAGCGATACTCGAGGAGGTGGTGGCAGCAGATACGAGTTCGCTGTCCAGAAAAATAGCACGGTCGCTTGAGGGCAATGTTGACGTTGAGCCCCCGAGCTCCATGGATGACTCCTCCATGATCTTGATAGAGATCGGAGTTGATGTTGATGAAGACCCTCATCTGAACATGACGACCGGAGGTAGGGCGCAGTCCTTGGTCAAGCCAAGGTGACCAGCCGAACTGGTGACGAAGAAGTCGACGTCGCAGTTGACCTGCAGTGGAGCCATTGATCCTTTTGCCGATCACACAGCGGAACTCTCAATGAAAGCACCAATGTTGGTGTAAAAACCGGCGGATCTCGGGTAGGGGGTCCCAAGCAGTGCGTCTTAGGATCAATGGTAACAGGAGACAAGGGACACGATGTTTTACCCAGGTTCGGGCCCTCTTGATGGAGGTAAAACCCTACGTCCTGCTTGATTGATATTGATATTGTGGGTATTACAAGAGTGGATTTACCACGAGATCAAGGAGGCTAAACCCTAGAAGCTAGCCTATGGTATGATTGTAAGGGTTGATGTTGTGTATCTCTATCGACTAGCCTGGCCCCGGTTTATATAATGCACCAGAGGCCTAGTATAACAAGAGTCCTAGCCGAATACGCCGGTGGGGGAGGAGTCCTTGTCTTGATCGCCAAGTCTTGTTGATTCTTCCTTGTATGCGGCAGCTGTCCGGACTGGCCCATGAGTATACGGCCATGGGGGTCCTCGGCCCAATCCAACTGATCGGGAGACGACGCATTGAGTACCCCCTAGTCCAGGACACCGTCACTCTTCTTGGTGGGTGGTGCATCATCAGTGGTGTTCTTGAGTTTGCGCTTTCTGGCTTCGGCTTCAGCTGCCTTGGTTTTCTTCTATTCTGAAGGCACTGTAGGGACCTTAGGCTTCGAGCCTGTCATGCTGGCAGGGAAGACAATGTGAGGTTCTTCCCGCCCTGGTGCTTCAGTTTGGGCCACAGTAGGCTTCTTCTTCTTCTTGGCAGCCAGCTTGGGGTCGATACTAGGACGCCCAAGTGCCTTGCGCTTCTCAGCTTCATTGTAAGCTTGAACACACTTGGCAGCTAGATTCTTCATGCGCTCTCTTGAATCGTTGGCCTCTTCGCGCTTCTTGCGAAACGCCTCCTTGAGGTCATGCAGCATGACCTTGAAGTTTTGAACATCAGCCACGCTGAGCTTGGCCACATGCTTCTTGAACTGCTCTTTCTCATAGTCAATCTTATTCTTCAATTCAACAATCCGCTGAGCCAGAGCCAGCTCAGGAGCAATGGTGCCTTGGAAAGAGACGCTGATGCCAATTGGGAGCTGAAGATCATCAAAGCTGAGATTAGGGTTGTCAAACCACTCATTAATGAAGTTATCCAGAATGTTCACATCGAAGAGGGGCAGATCATTGAAGATCTCCGCCTCTTGCTTGCTCTTAATCAGCTGCTCAAGAGCATCATCACCGCACTCGTCGTCTGTTGACAGATCAATGGCTTCAGTCTCGTTCCTCAGAACGACAGCAGGTGTCAGGGCTTGGCCAGAACTTTGAACATTTTTCTTCTAAGTCTTCGCTTTCTTCTTGGAGATGCGAAAGAGATCTTCAGAAGTGTTACTTGGAGCAGGAGGGGCAGTTGCCAATGGCTTCACTCGAGAAGCTTTTGGTGCAACAGTTGGTTTTGAAGCCTTAGATTTCTTTTGCTTCTGCGGCTTAGGAGGAGGAGCTGGTGCATCATCAGTGTCAGCATCATCACCAGAATGATCCACTTTTGCACCTTGGGCAGCAATGTGTGTGATGAGGCCTGCAAGGTTGTAGAAGGGGCCAATCCTGTTTTCATTAGCTTCACGGGTCCCATCTTCTCGAGGAGCAGATGGACCTGGGTTGAAGTCAAGTCTGAATGCCTTCTTGTTCTTCACAGTAGAGTCTTTCGCGAATTGGAAGTTGCGCTTGAACAGATTGTCTTCACGACACCACAGCAGAGAAGAAGGGTCAGCGTTCTTTGGCTGTGGTCCACGAACCATGCATGGATAGAAGCCTTGCTCAATAGCTTCAGTCTGGGACCTGGGAGGAAGATTTTTGTACAGTATATCTTCCCAGGGTCGCTTGATGGCATTCTTTTCTGCATACTCTTCTGTGACGAATCGGTACTTGAACCATTCCTCTGCCCAATATCTTCGAATCCATTGGATTCGATTATTGCGCTCACTATAAGTCTTCTCTGGGTCTGTCTTGTACATCTCATGCAAATCTGGTGGTAAATCCTTGGAAGTGTTCCCACGGCAATGTCTGCCACCCTTTCTTGCTGACTTCTCAGTAGCCATGAAGCTTAGCCGGAAAGGCTTCAGTACTTGCAAAGGCTTCTGACGGCTGGTCATACAAGAACTGCCTTCAGGAGAATTTATGTGACTCTGTAAGAATTCTGCAAACAAATGCAGACTATGAGAACCAAGGGATTCTCCCACGGACATGTACCTGTGACAACATTAGAGGTGCGAGGGAAGTGGAAGAGGTCCTATGCATTCTCAGAAGATTTTGAAGATAAATCAGTTTGAAGACATTGACCTCATAACGCGAAGACATTCACTTATTTGATGAGAGTTGGTTCCAGATTTGTACGAATCCAAGAATAAGTATAAGTGAGGAATCGAACTTGTAGAGACGCATAAGTGAACAGACTAGGCATGTATGAGATGCAGAAAGAGATAGATTCAACTTTGGAGATCTAGAAACCACTTTAGGTAAAGAAGGATGAATCTATCAGATTGAAAAGATGGTAAAAAGTGAATTTTAATTACCACACGAAGAACTGCTAGACGAACGAAGTTGGAGGCCGAGCAGTTCGATCTTCCGTACCCTAACTTGGCGACGGAGGACACCTACGGCGACGGCGGAGAGGACGAGGTCCGCGGACGGCGTGAGGACGGCGTCGGAGAAGTCACGGTAGCTAAGCACTTCATCGCTGGCGTCGTCGAGAGCTAGGAGAGGCGCTAGGGTTTGTGAGAGGTGGCGAGGTGGAAGAAGAATTTTTGACCGAGATGTGATGGGTATTTATAAGGAAAGGGACAGCACAACGCAATTACGCAGGTGCCCCTGGCGGTTCACATCTGAAGGGCACATGGCAAGCATGCAACACCTTGGAAGTTGTTCCATGTTCCCACGCACGCCTGGATTGTCGGGGTGGTCGTTCCGAATTCTTCGACTTTCAGGCAATAAGGATATAGCATTAAAAAACAGATATAAATGTTTGTCAGATTAACTTCAGCTGACAAGGTCTCAGTGAAGACAATCGACAGTTTTCAATAGAATGCATATGATTTGGACAGATAGAGTTGAGGTAGAAGCATAGATAGGTTAGGGTCCAATCACATCCACTTAGTTCAAAAGATTCAGCATGAAGTCATAGCTATAAGTGAATGCTGTAGAGGACAGAACACATATATGTATATATAACTAGTATAAGGCCAAATCAACCAGATGAAGATAAACTGGAATATAAGTCAGGGATGAAAATAAATCAAATGTGAAGACTTTGCAAATATAACGCCAAGAGAAACACTTCAAACAAAAGTTTTTTGATGGCATTACCCACCGTATAGGAAGTATTAGACCCAGACACGGCGCACAATTAGCGTGGCGCTCCAAAGTCAAATTCCACATTAATGTATTCACACTTAGAGTGTATGTCTTCATTGATTGAAGATATACATTACTTCATGTGTTGCACATCTAAGTCATCAAAATGCATAAGTGTTAGGATGTGTGCCTAATCACAGGATATTTGAGGATTCCAAGACATTTAGCTCACACCGCAACTTGCAAAACCTTTTCTCATCCAAGGGCTTTGTGAAGATATCAGCCAATTGCTCTTCTGTCCTGACGTGAATGATATCAATATCTTCCTTCATAACATGATCTCTGAGAAAGTGATGACGAATTTCAATGTGCTTTGTCTTCGAGTGCTGAACTGGGTTGTTGGCAATCTTGTCGCAGTAGAGAGGCACATTCTTCACATGGATACCATAGTCCTTGAGAGTTTGCTTCATCCAGAGAAGCTGAGCACAGCAAGATCCAGCAGCAATGTATTTGGATTCAGCAGTGGAGAGAGATACACAGTTCTGCTTCTTTGAAGACCAACAGACAAGAGATCGTCCAAGAAAGTGACATGTGCCTGATGTGGACTTGCGATCAACCTTGTCACCAGCATAATCAGCATATGAGAATCCAACTAGATCAAACTCTGAGCCCTTTGGATACCATAATCCTAATATTGGGGTGTAAGCCAAATATCAAAGAATTCGCTTCACAACTAAGTGATGCGATTCCTTTGGTGCCGCTTGGAATCGGGCACACATGCAAACACTAAGCATTATATCCGGCCTAGATGCACATAAATAAAGCAAAGAACCAATCATGGAGCGGTATACCTTTTGATCGAACTCTTTACCATTGGCGTCGGGACCCAGATGACTTTTGGTTGGCATTGTCGTCGTGTATCCTTTGCAGTCTTGCATTCCAAACTTCTTCAGGCAATCTTTGAGGTATTTTTCTTGAGATATGAAGATGTCGTTGCGTTGCTGACAGATTTGGAGACCCAAAAAGAACTTCAGCTCGCCCATCATGGACATCTGATATTGCTCTTGCATCATGTGACAAAACTCATCACTGTATTTCTTGTTGGTGCAGCCGAAGATAATGTCATCCACATAGATTTGGCACACAAATAGTTCACCATCATATGTCTTCTTGAAGAGTATAGGATCTAGTGAACCAGGTTTGAAACCTTTGCTCTTCAGGAAGTCTTTGAGCATATCATACCAAGCACGAGGAGCTTGTTTGAGGCCATACAGTGCCTTGTTGAGCTTGTACACCATATCGGGATGTTTTGGATCTTCAAAGCTAGGAGGTTGTGCGACATATACTTCTTCTTCTATCTTTCCATTGAGAAAAGCACTCTTCACATCCATTTGATACAGAAGGATGTGGTGATGATTTGCATAGGCTAGCAGTATGCGAATGGCTTCAAGCCTTGCCACCGGAGCAAATATTTCATCGAAGTCAATTCCTTCCACTTGAGTGTAACCTTGTGCAACGAGACGAGCCTTGTTTTTGACCACTTGACCATGCTCATCTTGCTTGTTGCGATATATCCATTTGGTGCCAATGATATTGTGCTTCCGAGGATCAGGACGCTTGACCAATTCCCACACATTATTCAGCTCGATCTGTCGAAGTTCTTCTTGCATAGCTTGAATCCATTCAGGTTCCATAAAGGCTCCATCAACTTTCTTGGGTTCTGAGATCGAGACGAATGCAAAATGCCCACAGAAATTGGTTAGCTGTGTTGCTCTTTGAGTTGCTCTTGAACTAGTGAGTGGACCAGGTGCATTCAAGCTGTCAATTATCTTCTCAATCTGAACTTCATTTGCAACACGAGGATGAACAGGACGAAGATTTTGCTCTTGCTGATCAATGTCATCATTTGGGGGATTGCCCTCAGGCTCAGCATTGTCTTCAGGTTGATTAGGTGCAGAAATGATAGGCTATTCTCCAGTCTAATTCTCAGTTGGTATGATTTCTCGAATTCCCATCTTCTTGATTGATTCACTTGGAGATACTTCATCTAGCACACTTGGCAGGTGCTCTCTTTGCGAGCCGTTAGTCTCATCAAACCACACATCCACAGTTTCAACCACTTTATAGTGAAAGAGGTTGAAGACTCTGTAGGAGTGTGAATCCTTTCCGTAACCAAGCATAAAACCTTCATGTGCTTTTGGTGCAAATTTTGACGTGTGATGTGGATCCTTGATCCAACACCTAGCGCCAAATACTCTGGAGTAGCTTACATTTGGCTTCTTACCAGTTAGGAGTTCATAGGATGTCTCCTTCAGAAGCTTGTGAATATAAACATGGTTGATGATGTGGCATGCAGTGTCAATGGCTTCAGGCCAGAATTTCCGTGGAGTCTTGTACTCATCAAGCATCGTTCGGGCCATCTCAATAAGAGTTCTGTTCTTGCGCTCCGCGATGCCATTCTGCTGAGGTGTGTATGGAGCAGAGAACTCATGAGTGATGCCTAAAGTGTCTAGATAAAGGTCGGGCCGGTGTTCTTGAACTCAGTGTCATTGTCGCTTCTGATGTGCTTGATCTTGACGCCGTAGTTCGTCATGGCACCATTGGCAAAGCGTTTCAAGACATCCTGCACTTCACTCTTGTAGAGGATTATATGCACCCAAGTATATCTAGAGTAATCATCAACAATGACAAATCCATATAGGCAAGCAGTAGCATTGCGAGTAGAGTAGTGAGTAGGGCCAAATAAGTCCATGTGTAGCAGCTCAAAGGGTTGGGATGTAGTCATGATTGTCTTTGAGGGATGCTTGGCCCTGGTCATCTTTCTAGCTTCACAGGCGCCACACAGATGGTCCTTCTTGAACTTGACACCTTCGATGCCCACGACATGCTTCTTCTTCGCGAGAGTGAGCAAGTTCTTCATGCCAGCATGTCCTAGCCTTCGATGCCAAAGCCAGCATTCTGAAGCTTTTGCAAGAAGACATACGGCCATCTATGGTCCTGCCGAGAAATCTACCATATACAGATCATCTTTCCGATTCCATTAGCACAAGGCATCGATATTTTCCAAATAGCACAATCATGTTGAAGTCACAAAGCATTGAGACAGACATTAAGTTGAAACCAATGGATTCAGCAAGCATCACTTTATCCATGTGCTGATCCCTTGATATTGCAACTCTACCTAGACCCAATACCTTGATTTTACCAGTGTCAGCAAATGTGATGTGACTCTTGTCTAATGGACGTAGTGTTGAATCCATCAGAAGACTTCGATCTCCAGTCATGTGGTTAGTGCATCCACTGTCCATAGTCCATTCTGAAGCACGAGGTGTCATAGCCTATAGTGCAGTTTGGGGGATAGGCTTCACCAAGCGAGTTGTGAAGCATAAACATTTGACGAACAAGTGGAACATGGAAATTCAGATCTTGGTTAGGATAGATAGGATGAGTGTCAAGGAATCCTGGAATGAAGTACATAGTAAGATCATTTGGGCATTTTATCTTGCGCCCCACAAGATGTTTAAGGTCCCCAGCATTAGTTTTGTACGCCTTAGATTTCCGGCTGGAGACCTTTCCCTGCAAAAGAGAGTTAAGTTTTCTTAACCATCCACATTTTCAGGGGTGGCTTAGAAGCAATGAGTCTAAGTGCAGCATCTGAGAATTTCGGCTTTGGAGCCCTAGTAAATAGCCTTGCAGGAGGTGAATAATACTCATAGGAATAAGCAGAAAAGTTCTTAGTTCTATGAACATAGCGGTTTGAGGAAACATGCTCATATTCATGGGTCTGAGTATGATTTCCCTGCAAAATATTGACGTTAGGGTGACTCAGATGAGTCCTCGGTCTGTATGAAGCTTTTGGACCATATGAAGCCTTTGGTATGGGGTTTGTCTTTTTCATAGGTGGTGTCATGATGACATTCACTTGAAGATTCTCAAGACATCTTTTGGGTACCCATATCTTCCTCATAGGTGGCCCATTCCTGCAGTTAGTACCAATATACCTGGCAAACACTTTGCCATTCTGATTCTTAAACAGTTTATAGTTTGCATCAAAGGATTCATCAATGATAATGGGGTTAGCACAAGTGAAACCAGAGAAGGTGGATGGATCTACTGAAGGTTCCTTTGCAGCAACCCATGTGGTTTTAGGGTACTGCTCGGGCTTCTAGTACGACCCATCAACATCCATTTTCCTCTCGAACCCAACACCCTCTTTCCTAGGGTTTTGGTTCAGAATCTGCTTTTTGAGGACATCACATAATGTCTGATGCCTTTGAGACTTTTGTACATCCCTGTCTCAAGCAGTGTCTTCAAACTGGCATTCTCATCAGCAATAGTAGTGGTATCCTCAGCAGAGGGGTTAGTTACCACATCAGCAGTTGAAGATATTGCAATAGTAGTAGCAGTGGAACATTCAGCAACAGAAGCAGTGTTATCACGCTCAATGCATTTTAGACATGGTGGTTCAAATCCTTCCTGAGCGGGACTGATCTTTTGAGCGCGAAGTGACTCGTTCTCCTTTTGAAGATCTTCATGAGCCGATCTCAATTTCTCAAGTTCCTGCTTCCTTTGAAGATAATCATAGGAAAGCTTTTCATGAGAAGTTGAGAGGAATTCATGTTAACCTTCAAGTTCCTGGTACTTAACATGAAGATTTTTGATGTCTTCAATTAAGGACTCAGACTTGGTCATTTCCGCGTCCAACAGGTCATCGCTTTTGTCTAACAATTTTTGAGTATGTTCCATAGCTTTCTGTTGTTCAGTTGCAATTTTAGCAAGTGTTTTGTAACTAGGTTTGGATTCACCATCAGAGTCATCTTCACTTGATGTTTGAAAGTAAGCATTGCGTGATTTTACCTTGGCACCACGTGCCATGAAGCAGTAGGTGTGAGGCGAGTCGTCCTTGTCATTATCATCAGCGTTGGTAACGGAGCCATTATCTTTAGTGTTGAAGATGGACTTGGCGATGTAGTCTGTAGCTAGAGCCAAACTCGCAACACCAGAGTCAGACTCCTCCTCAGACTCCACCTCCGCCTCCTTAGAAGCAGACTCCTCCTCTGAATCCATTTCCTTGCCAACAAAAGCATGGGCCTTGCCAGATGAGCTCTTCTTGTGTGATGAAGACTTGGAAGAAGACTTGGAAGAAGATTTTGAGGATTTCTTCTTCTTCTTGTCATCAGAATCATATTCTTTGCTCTTCTTCTTCTTCTTTTCATTGTCCCACTGTGGACACTCAGAGATGTAGTGACCATGTTTCTTGCACTTGTGGCAGGTTCTCTTCTTGTGGTCATAGGCAGAAGCTTCATCATTCCTTGAGCTGGATCGTGAAGACTTTCTGAAGCCTTTCTTCTTGGTGAATTTCTGGAATTTCTTCACAAGCATAGCAAGCTCCTTTCCAATGTCTTCAGGTGTTGGAAATATGCCCTAGAGGCAATAATAAATTGGTTATTATTATATTTCCTTGTTCATGATAATCGTTTATTATCCATGCTATAATTGTATTGATAGGAAACTCAGATACATGTGTGGATACATAGACAACACCATGTCCCTAGTAAGCCTCTAGTTGACTAGATCGTTGATCAATAGATGGTTACGGTTTCCTGACCATGGACATTGGATGTCATTGATAACGGGATCACATCATTAGGAGAATGATGTGATGGACAAGACCCAATCCTAAGCCTAGCACAAAGATCGTAGTTCGTATGCTAAAGCTTTTCTAATGTCAAGTATCTTTTCCTTAGACCATGATATTGTGCAACTCCCGGATACTGTAGGAATGCTTTGGGTGTACCAAACGTCACAACGTAACTGGGTGGCTATAAAGGTGCACTACAGGTATCTCCGAAAGTGTCTGTTGGGTTGGCACGAATCGAGACTGGGATTTGTCACTCCGTGTGACGGAGAGGTATCTCTGGGCCCAATCGGTAGGACATCATCATAATGTGCACAATGTGACCAAGGGCTTGATCACGGGATGATGTGTTACGGAACGAGTAAAGAGACTTGCCAGTAACGAGATTGAACAAGGTATCGGTATACCGACGATCGAATCTCGGGCAAGTACTATACCGCTAGACAAAGGGAGTTGTATACGGGATCGATTGAGTCCTTGACATCGTGGTTCATATGATGAGATCATCGTGGAACATGTGGGAGCCAACATGGGTATCCAGATCCCGTTGTTGGTTATTGACCGGAGAACGTCTCGGTCATGTCTACATGTCTCTCGAACCCGTAGGGTCTACACACTTAAGGTTCAATGACGCTAGGGTTATAAAGGAAGTTTGTATGTGGTTACCGAATGTTGTTCGGAGTCCCAGATGAAATCCTGGACGTCACGAGGAGTTCCGAAATGGTCCGGAGGTAAAGATTTATATATGGGAAGTCCTGTTTTGGTCACCGGAAAAGTTTCAGATTTTATCGGTAACGTACCGGGACCACCGGGAGGGTCCCGAGGGTCCACCAAGTGGGGCCACCGGCCCCGGAGGGCTGCATGGGCCAAGTGTGGGAGGGGACCAGCCCCAGGTGGGCTGGTGCGCCCCCCCACAAGGGCCCAAGGCGCCTAGGGTTTGGGGAGGGGGTGCTTCCACCTAAACTTGGGGGGCAAGTTTCCCCTCTCCCCTCCCTTGGCCGCCACCCTAGATGGGTTTGGGATGGCCGCCGCCCCTAGGGGTGGAACCCTAGGTGGGGGCGCAGCCCCCCTTCTCCCCCTATATATACTTGAGGGTCTAGGGGCTGCCAACACAGGAGTTTTGACCTCTCCCTGGAACAGCCCTACCTCTCTCCCTTCTCCTCTCTTGCGGTGCTTGGCGAAGCCCTGCAGGATTGCCACGCTCCTCCACCACCACCACGCCGTTATGCTGCTGCTGGACGGAGTCTTCCTCAACCTCTCCCTCTCTCCTTGCTGGATCAAGGCATGGGAGACGTCACTGGGCTGTACGTGTGTTGAACGCGGAGGTGCCGTCCGTTCGGCACTAGGATCTCCGGTGATTTGGATCACGACGAGTACGACTCCTTCAACCCCGTTCTCTTGAACGCTTCCGCTTAGCGATCTACAAGGCTATGTAGATGCACTCTCCTTCCCCTCGTTGCTGGTTTCTCCATAGATAGATCTTGGTGACATGTAGGAAAATTTTGAATTTCTGCTACGTTCCCCAACAGTGGCATCATGAGCTAGGTCTATTGCGTAGATTCTTTGCACGAGTAGAACACAAAGTAGTTGTGAGCGTTGATTTTGTTCAATATGCTTACCGTTACTAGTCCAATCTTGTTTCGACGGTATTGTGGGATGAAGCGGCCCGGACCGACCTTACACGTACTCTTACGTGAGACAGGTTCCACGGACTGACATGCACTTGGTGCATAAGGTGGCTAGCGGGTGCCAGTCTCTCCCACTTTAGTCGGAACAGATTCGATGAAAAGGGTCCTTATGAAGGGTAAATAGCAATTGGCATATCACATTGTGGTTTTGCGTAGGTAAGAAACGTTCTTGCTAGAAACCCATAGCAGCCACGTAAAACATGCAAACAACAATTAGAGGACGTCTAACTTGTTTTTGTAGGGTATGCTATGTGATGTGATATGGCCAAGAAGAATGTGATGAATGATATGTGATGTATGAGATTGATCATGTTCTTGTAATAGGAATCACGACTTGCATGTCGATGAGTATGACAACCGGCAGGAGCCATAGGAGTTGTCTTAATTTATTGTATGACCTGCGTGTCATTAAACAACGCCATGTAATTACTTTACTTTATTGCTAACCGGTAGCCATAGTAGTATAAGTAATAAGTAGGCGAGACAACTTCATGGAGACATGATGATGGAGATCATGGTGTCATGCCGGTGACGATGATGATCATGGAGCCCCGAAGATGGAGATCAAAAGGAGCAAAATGATATTGGCCATATCATGTCACTATTTGATTGCATGTGATGTTTATCATGTTTATGCATCTTGTTTACTTAGAACGATGGTAGTAAATAAGATGATCCCTTACAACAATTTCAAGAAGTGTTCTCCCCTAACTGTGCACCGTTGCTAAAGTTCGTCGTTTCGAAGCACCACGTGATGATCGGGTGTGATAGATCCTTACGTTCACATACAACGGGTGTAAGACAGTTTTACACATGCAAAACACTTAGGGTTAACTTGACGAGCCTAGCATGTACAGACATGGACTCGGAACACAGAGACCGAAAGGTCGAGCATGAGTCGTATAGTAGATACGATCAACATGAAGAAGTTCACCGATGATGACTAGTCCGTCTCACGTGATGATCGGACACAGCCTAGTTGACTTGGATCATGTAATCACTTAGATGACTAGAGGGATGTCTATCTGAGTGGGAGTTCATAAGATGAACTTAATTATCCTGAACATAGTCAAAGACCCTTTACAAATTATGTCATAGCTCGCGCTTTAGTTCTACTGTTTAGATATGTTCCTAGAGAAAATATAGTTGAAAGTTGTCAGTAGCGATTATGCGGACAGTAGAAAGCTTATGTCCTTAATGCACCGCTCAGTGTGCTGAACCCCAAACGTCATTTGTGGATGTTGCGAACATCGGACATGCACGTTTAGATAACTACGTGATAGTTCAGTTAAATGGTTTAGAGTAGAGGCACCAAAGACATTTTCGAAACATCGCGGAACATATGAGATGTTTCAAGGGCTGAAATTGGGATTTCAGGCTCGTGCCCACGTCAAGAGGTATAAGACCTCCGACGATTTTCTTAGCCTGCAAACTAAGGGAGAAAATCTCAATCGTTGAGCTTGTGCTCAGATTGTCTGAGTGCAGCAATCACTTGAATCGAGTGGGAGTTGATCTTCCAGATAAGATGGTGATGTTTCTCCAAAGTCATTGCCACCAAGCTACTAGAGCTTCGTGATGAACTATAACATATCAGGGATAGATATGATGATCCGTGAGGTATTCGTGATGTTTGACACAGTGAAAGTAGAAATCAAGAAGGAGCATCAATTGTTGATGGTTGGTGAAACCACTAGTTTCAAGAAGGGCAAGGGCAAGAAGGGATACTTCATGAAACGGCAAATCAGCTGCTGCTCTAGTGAAGAAACCCAAGGTTGAACCCAAACCCGAGACTAAGTGCTTCTGTAATAAGGGGAACAACCACTGGAGCAGAATTACCCTAGATACTTGGTAGATGAGAAGGCTAGCAAGGTCGATAGAAGTATATTGGATATACATTATGTTAATGTGTACTTTACTAGTACTCCTAGTAGCACCAGGGTATTAGATACCGGTTCGGTTGCTAAGTGTTAGTAACTCGAAATAAAAGAGCTACGGAATAAACGGAGACTAGCTAAAGGTGAGCTGACGATATGTGTTGGAAGTGTTTTCCAATCTTGATGTGATCAAGCATCGCACGCTCCCTCTACCATCGAGTTTGGTGTTTGCGTTGAGCATAGACATGATTGGATTATGTCTATCGCAATACGGTTATTCATTTAAGGAGAATAATGGTTACTCTGTTTATTTGAATAATACCTTCAATGGTCTTGCATCCAAAATGAATGGTTTATTGAATCTCGATCGTAGTGATACACATTTTCATGCCAAAAGATATAAGATAGTAATGATAGTACCACTTACTTATGGCACTGCCATGTAAGTCATATTGGTATAAAACACATGAAGAAGCTCCATGTTGATGGATCTTTGGACTCACTCGTTTTTGAAAGGTTTGAGACATGGGAACCATGTCTATTGGTGTATACGCATGAACAAACTCCATGTAGATGGATCGTTTGGACTCACTTGATTTTGAATCACTTGAGATATGCAAATCATACCACATGGGCAAGATGACTGAAAAACCTCGTTTTCAGTAAGATGGAACAAGAAAGCAACTTGTTGGAAGTAATACATTTTGATGTGTGCAGTCCAATGAGTGCTGAGGCACGCAGTGGATATCGTTATGTTCTTACTTCATGGATGATTTAAGTAGATAATGAGTATATTTACTTGATGGAACACAAGTCTGAATTATTGAATGGTTCAAGTAATTTCAGAGTGAAGTTGAAGATCGTCGTGACAAGAGGATAAAATGTCTATGATATGATCATAGAGATGAGTATCTGAGTTAAGAGCTTTGGCACGCAATTAAGACATTGTGGAAATTGTTTCACAATTAGTACTGCCTAGAACACCATAGTGTGATGGTGTGTCCGAACATCATAGTTGCACCCTATTGGATATGGTGCGTACCATGATGTCTCTTATCGAATTACCACTATTGTTCATGGGTTAGGCATTAGAGACAACCGCACTCACTTTAATAGGGCACCACGTAATTCCATTGAGATGACACCGTATGAACTGTGGTTTAGAGAAACCTAAGCTGTCATTTCTTAGAAGTTTGGGGCTGCGACGCTTATGTGAAAAAGTTTCAGGTTGATAAGCTCGAACCCAAAGCGGATAAAATGCATCTTCATAGGACACCCAAAACAGTTGGGTATACCTCCTAATTCAGATACGAAAGCAATAGTGATTGTTTCTTGAATCGGGTCCTTTCTCGAGGAAAAGTTTGTCTTGAAAAGTTGAGTGGGAGGATGGTGGAGACTTGATGAGGTTATTGAACCATCACTTCAACCAGTGTGTAGCAGGGCACAGGAAGTTGTTCCTATGGTGCCTACACCAATTGAAGTAGAAGCTTATGATAGTGATCATGAAGTTTCGGATCAAGTCACTACCGTACCTCGTAGGGCGACAAGGATGTATTCTACTTCAAAGTGGTACAGTAATCCTGTCTTGAAGGTCATGTTGCTAGACAACAATGAACCTACAAGCTATGGAGAAGTGATGGTGGGCCAAAATTCCGACAAATGGTTAGAAGCCATGAATCTGAGATAGGATCCATGTATCAGAACAAAGCATGCACTTTGGTGGACTTGCCCAATGATCGGCAAGCCATTGAGATAAATGGATCTTTAAGAAGAAAACGGATGTGGACGGTAATGTCACCGTCTATGAAGCTCAACTTGTGGCGAAGAGTTTTTCACAAGTTCAAGGAGTTGACTACGATGAGATTTTCTCATCCGTAGCGATGCTTAAGTCCGTCGGATTCATGTTAGCATTAGCTGCATTTATGAAATCTGGCAGATGGATGTCAAAACGAGTTTCCTTACCAGTCTTTGTATGGAAAGGTTGTAGGTGATACAATCAGAAAGTTTTTGTCGATCCTAAGGATGCTAAAAGGTATGCTGGCTCCAGCAATCCTTCCATGGACTGGAGTAAGCATCTCGGAGTTGGAATGTGCACTTTGATAAGATGATCAAAGATTTTAGGTTTATACAAAGTTTATGAGAAACTTGTATTTCCAAAGAAGTGAGTGGGAGCACTATAGAATTTCTGATGAGTATATGTTGTTGACATATTGTTGATCAGAAATGTTGTAGAATTTCTGGAAAGCATATAGGGTTATTTGAAAAGTGTCTTTCAATAGAAAACCTGGATTAAGCTGCTTGAACATTGAGCATCAAGATCTATGAGGATGGATCAAAAACCGCTCAATAGTACTTTCAAATGAGCACATACCTTGACATGATCTTGAAGGCGTTCAAGATGGATCAGTCAAAGAAGGAGTTCTTGCCTGAGTAAGTAAGGTATGAAGTTAAGACTTAAAGCTCGACCACGGCAGAAGAGAGAGAAAGGACGAAGGCCGTCCCCTATGCTTCAGACGTAGGCTCTATAGTATGCTATGCTGTGTACCGCACCGGAAGTGTGCCTTGCCATGAGTCAGTCAAGGGGTACAAGAATGATCCAGGAATGGATCATTGGACAGCGGTCAAAATTGTCCTGGAAGAAAATAAGGACATGTTTCTCGATTATGGAGGTGATAAAGAGTTCGGTGTAAAGGGTTACGTCGATGCAAGCTTTAACACCTATCCGAGTGACTCTGAGTAGCAAACCGGATACGTATAGTGGAGCGACCATTTGGAATAGCTCCAAGTGGAGCGTGGAAGCAGCATTTACAATATGACCTAGAGATTTGCGAAGTACATACGGATCTGAATGTTGCAGACCCGTTGACTAAAAAAAACCTCTCTCACAAGCAAAACATGATCAAACCCCAGAACTCATTGAGTCTTAATCACATGATGATGTGAACTAGTTTAATTACACTAGTAAACTCTTTGGATGTTGGTCAAATAGCGATGTGATCTGTCAGTGTTAATCACATGGCGATGTGAACTAGATTATTGACTCTAGTGCAAGTGGGAGACTGTTGGAAATATGCCCTAGAGGCAATAATAAATTGGTTATTATTATATTTCCTTGTTCATGATAATCGTTTATTATCCATGCTATAATTGTATTGATAGGAAACTCAGATACATGTGTGGATACATAGACAACACCATGTCCTTAGTAAGCCTCTAGTTGACTAGCTCGTTGATCAATAGATGGTTACGGTTTCCTGACCATGGACATTGGATGTCGTTGATAACGGGATCACATCATTAGGAGAATGATGTGATGGACAAGACCAAATCCTAAGCCTAGCACAAAGATCGTAGTTTGTATGCTAAAGCTTTTCTCATGTCAAGTATCTTTTCCTTAGACCATGAGATTGTGCAACTCCCGGATACCGTAGGAATGCTTTGGGTGTACCAAACGTCACAACGTAACTGGGTGGCTATAAAGGTGCACTACAGGTATCTCCGAAAGTGTCTGTTGGGTTGGCACGAATCGAGACTGGGATTTGTCACTCCGTATGACGGAGAGGTATCTCTGGGCCCACTCGGTAGGACATCATCATAATGTGCACAATGTGACCAAGGGGTTGATCACGGGATGATGTGTTACGGAACGAGTAAAGAGACTTGCCGGTAACGAGATTGAACAAGGTATCGGTATACCGACGATCGAATCTCGGGCAAGTACTATACCGCTAGACAAAGGGAATTGTATACGGGATTGATTGAGTCCTTAACATCGTGGTTCATCCGATGAGATCATCGTGGAACATGTGGGAGCCAACATGGGTATCCAGATCCCGCTGTTGGTTATTGACCGGAGAACGTCACGGTCATGTCTACATGTCTCCCGAACCCGTAGGGTCTACACACTTAAGGTTCGATGGCGCTAGGGTTATAAAGGAAGTTTGTATGTGGTTACCGATTGTTGTTCGGAGTCCCGGATGAGATCCCGAACGTCACGAGGAGTTCCAGAATGGTCCGGAGGTAAAGATTTATATATGGGAAGTCCTGTTTTGGTCACTGGAAAAGTTTCGGATTTTATCGGTAACGTACCGGGACCACCGGGAGGGTCCCGGGGGTCCACCAAGTGGGGCCACCGGCCCCGGAGGGCTGCATGGGCAAAGTGTGGGAGGGGACCAGCCCCAGGTGGGCTGGTGCGCCCCCCCCCCCCCCCACAAGGGCCCAAGGCGCCTAGGGTTTGGGGAGGGGGTGCTTCCACCTAAACTTGGGGGGCAAGTTTCCCCTCTCCCCTCGCTTGGCCGCCACCCTAGATGGGTTTGGGCTGGCCGCCGCCCCTAGGGGTGGAACCCTAGGTGGGGGCGCAGCCCCCCCTCTCCCCCTATATATACTTGAGGGTCTAGGGGCTGCCAACACAGGAGTTTTGACCTCTCCCTGGCGCAGTCCTACCTCTCTCCCTTCTCCTCTCTTGCGGTGCTTGGCGAAGCCCTGCAGGATTGCCACGCTCCTCCACCACCACCACGCCATTATGCTGCTGCTGGACGGAGTCTTCCTCAACCTCTCCCTCTCTCCTTGCTGGATCAAGGCATGGGAGACGTCACCGGGCTGTACGTGTGTTGAACGCGGAGGTGCCGTCCGTTCGGCACTAGGATCTCCGGTGATTTGGATCACGACGAGTACGACTCCTTCAACCCCGTTCTCTTGAACGCTTCCGCTTAGCGATCTACAAGGGTATGTAGATGCACTCTCCTTCCCCTCGTTGCTGGTTTCTCCATAGATAGATCTTGGTGACACGTAGGAAAATTTTGAATTTCTGCTACGTTCCCCAACATCAGGATCACCAGAACTGCAGTCAGATTCTTCTTCAGATGAGGAAGCAGCAGCCTTTGCCTTCAAGGCGTGAGTTCGGCCATAGTTGGGGCCATAGATATCTCGTTTCTCAGATAGCTGGTACTCATGTGTGTTGAGCCTCTCAAGTATGTCAGACGGATTGAGTGTCTTGAAGTCAGGGCGTTCTTGTATCATCAGGGCTAAGGTGTCAAATGAGCTGTCAAGAGATCTCAGTAGTGTCTTCACTATTCATGCTTGGTAATCTCAGTGGCGCCGAGTGCTTGGAGCTCATTTGTGAAATCAGTGAGGCGATCAAATGTGAGCTGGACGTTCTTATTATCATGTCTCTTGAAGCGGTTGAACAGGTTACGGAGAGTACTGATCCATTGATCTCGCTGAGTTGAGACGCCTTCATTGACCTTGGAGAGCCAGTCCTAGACTAGTTTCGATGTTTCCAGAGCACTCACACGGCCCTACTGTCCTTTGGTCAGATGACCACAAATGATGTTCTTGGCGGTAGAGTCCAGTTGAATGAACTTCTTGACATCAGCAGGGGTGACACCTTCACCAGTCTTGGGAACGTCGTTCTTGATGACATACCACAGATCGACATCAATGGCTTCAAGATGCATGCACATCCTATTCTTCCAGTAGGGATATTCAGTGCCATCGAAGATGGAGAACATAGCAGAGACTTTGATTATCCCTGCAGTCGACATAGCTAAAACGCCAGGTGGTTAAACCAAATCACATAGAACAATGGAGTACCTTGCTGTGATACCAATTGAAAGTGCTAGTTATCGACTAGAGGGGGGTGAATAGGTGATTTTTATGAAGGGCCATTTGCATTTCTATCCCTAACTCGAACCACCTAATCAGATATACCCCTAATTCGAAAGCCTGCTCAAATTTGCCCCTCCGCCGTTTGGTGCCCTTATAGAAATGCCCTTCTGCGCCGTTACCGTCTGGTCAAACAACTTTGACCGTCCTGAAAAATAGCAAAAAAAAATTAAAAATCTAAAATTTTGTGAGATCAAAGATACTCATGTGCGCAAGGTGCGTGCAAATTTTCATGCTATTTGGACATTCCAGGAGCTCGTGGCGAGGAAAAACAGTCAATATGCACGCTTGTGAACAGTAAATTTGAAATAAAATAGCAAGAAAATTCAAAAAAATATGAAATTTTTTGGCATCAAAGAGGCTTGGGTGCACAAGGTGCTTGCAAGTTTTTGTAATCAAATGACATGCGAGGAGCTCTAGCAAGAAAAAACAAAATAGTCATTTTTCCCAAAAAATTTCTCGAGCAAAATTTTGATTTTTTCTCCACAAGGCCCTCCAATGTCCAAACACAACAAAAATTTGCACGCAGCTTCTAGACCGTAGCCTCATTGATGCCAATTTTTTCATATTTTTTTGAATTTTCTTGCTATTTTTTTGAATTTACTATTCACACACTTACATATTTATTTCTTTTCCTTTGACACGAGCTCCTGGAATGCCTAAACAACATGAAAATTTGCACGCACCTTGCAAACATGAGTATCTTTGATCTCACAAATTTTCAGATTTTTTAGATTTATTTTGCTATTTTTTCAGGACGGTCAATGCCCTTTGACCGGCTTTGACCTGCTTTGACCCGACGGTAACGGCACAAAAGGGCATTTCTGTAAGTGCACCTAACGACGGAGGGGCAAATTTGAGCAGGCTTCGAAATTAGGGGTAAATCTGAGAGTGGGCGCAAATTAGGGGCATAGATGTAAATGTCCCTTTTATGAAAGTCTTCAAAACATGGGAGTTTCAAAGACAAACAATAGAAATGACACTATTTGTATGCAGCGGAAGGTGGACTACACTAGACAAGCCATAGTCAAGTATTCAATGAAGTGAAAGCACGAAGACTATTAGCAGCTAGGTAGTAAAGATCAAGATGGAAGATAGTATGAAGCTAATCAGAACAGATAGTCACACAGTGAAGTCAAAAAGATAATGCAAGCAGGCAATGACTTCACGGAGACAAACTATAAGTAGAGAGAAGTGAGAGATAGAACCAGTAGCTTCAGGGGGACAGGGATTTGTTCGACCAGTTCCAGCTGCTGTGACAACTGTATGTCTGATTAGGGAGGCTGAGATTCAACTCAGAAGACCGCGTCTTCACCTTATTCCCCTTGAGCTAAGGACACCTAGTCCCCGCCCAATCACTCTGGTAAGTCTTCAAGGTAGACTTCCGAACCTTAACAGACTTCGTTCACCGGTGCTACGTCTTGAGCTTGCGTTGGTTTTCCTCGAAGATGAGAGGGTGATGCAGCAAGTGTAGCGTAAGTATTTCCCTCAGTTTTGAGAACCAAGGTATCAATCCAGTAGGAGGCTCCTCAAAAGTCCCACACACCTACACAAACAAACTGAGAACTTGCAACCGACGCAATAAAGGGGTTGTCAATCCCTTCACGGCCACTTGTGAAAGTGAGATCTAATAAAGATAGTAAGATAAGATAAATATATTTTTGGTATTTTATGATATAGATGCAAAAATTAAATATGCAAATAAAAGTAGATTGAAAGCAAATATGATAAGAGATAGACCCAGGGGCCATAGGTTTCACTAGAGGCTTCTCTCAAGATAGCATAAGTATTACGGTGGGTGAACAAATTACTGTCGAGCAATTGATAGAAAAGCGCATAGTTATGAGATTATCTAAGCATGATCATGTATATAGACATCACGTCCATAACAAAGTAGACCGACTCCTGCCTGCATCTACTACTATTACTCCACACATCGACCGCTATCCAACATGCATCTAGAGTATTAAGTTCATAAGAACAGAGTAACGCATTAAGCAAGATGAGATGATGTAGAGGGATAAACTCATGCAATATGATATAAACCCCATCTTGTTATCCTCGATGGCAATAATACAATACGTGCCTTGCATCCCTTTCTGTCACTGGGTAAGGACACCGCAAGATTGAACCCAAAGCTAAGCACTTCTCCCATGGCAAGGAAGACCAATCTAGTAGGCTAAACCAAACTGATAATTCGAAGAGACTTGCAAAGATAACTCAATCATACATAAAGAATTCAGAGAAGATTCAAATATTATTCATAGATAAACTTGATCATAAACCCACAATTCATCGGATCTTGACAAACACACCACAAAAAGAGTTTACATCAAATAGATCTCCACAAGAGAGGGGGAGAACATTGTATTGAGATCCAAAAAGAGAGAAGAAGCCATCTAGCTAATAACTATGGACCCGCAGGTCTATGGTAAACTACTCACAACTCATCGGAGGGGCAAGGATGTTGATGTAGAGGCCCTCCATGGTTGATTCCCCCTCCGGCAGAGTGCCAGCGAGGGCTCCAAGATGGGATCTCGCGGATACAGAAGGTTACGGTGGTGGAAATTGTGTTTGTGGTGCCCCTGGATGTTTTCGGGGTACGTAGGTATATATAGGAGGAAGAAGTACGTCGGTGGCCGCCCAAGGGGCCCACGAGACAGGGGGCGCACCCTACAGGGGGGGGCTCCTATCTCGTGGCTTCCTCGGCTGCTTCTTAACTTGCACTCCAAGCTATCCGGATCACGTTCGTTCCAAAAATCAGGCTCCCGAAGGTTTCATTCCGTTTGGACTCTGTTTGATATTCCTTTTCTTCGAAATACTGAAATAGGCAAAATATGGGCTGGGCCTCCGGTTAGTAGGTTAGTCCCAAAAATGATATAAATGTGTAAAATATAGCCCATAAACATCAAAAAGGGGTAATATAATAGCATGGAACAATAAAAAATTATAGATACATTGGAGACGTATCAAGCATCCCCAAGCTTAATTCCTGCTCGTCCTCGAGTAGGTAAATGATAAAAAAAAGAAATTTTTGATGTGGAATGCTACCTATCATAATTCTCAATGTAATGTTCTTTATTGTGGCATGAATGTTCAGATCCAAATGATACAAAATAAAAGTTCATATTGACATAAGAAATAGTAATACTTCAAGCATACTAATCAAAGTAATCATGTCTTCTCAAAATAACATGGCCAAAGAAAGTTATCCCTACAAAATCATATAGTCTAGTTGTTGCTCTATCTTCATCACACAAAGTATTTAATCATGCACAACCCCGATGACAAGCCAAGCAATTGTTTCATACTTTAATAATCTCAAAAAAATTCAACTTTCACGCAATACATGAGCGTGAGCCATGGACATAGCACTCTATGTGGAATAGAATGGTGGTTGTGGAGAAGACAAAAAAGGAGAAGATAGTCTCACATCAACTAGGCGTATCAACGGGCTATGGAGATGCCCATTAGTAGATATCAATGTGAGTGAGTAGGGATTGCCATGCAACAGATGCACTAGAGCTATAAATATATGAAAGCTCAACAAAAGAAACTAAGTGGGGTGCATCCAACTTGCTTGCTCATGAAGACCTAGGGCACTTTTGAGGAAGCCCATCATTGGAATATACAAGCCAAGTTCTATAATGAAAAATTCCCACTAGTATATGAAAGTGACAACATATGAGACTCTCTAACATGAAGATCATGGTGCTATTTTGAAGCACAAGTGTGGAAAAAGAGATAGTAGCATTGTCCATTCTCTCTTTTTCTCTCATTTTATTTTTTTCTTTCTTTTTTCTTTTCCTTTTTTTCTTTTCTTTGGCCTTCTCTTTTTTTTGGCCTTTCTCTTTTTTCCTTTCTTTTTTCTTTTTGTAAAATTTGAAGTCTCATCCCTACTTGTGGGGGAATCATAGTCTTCATCATCCTTTCCTCACTAGGACAATGCTCTAATAATGAAGATCATCACACTTTTATGGATTTACAACTCAAAGCTAGAACAAGATATGACTCTATATGAATGCCTCCGGCGGTGTACCGGGATATGCAATGAATCAAGAGCGACATGTATGAAAATTATGAAGGTGGCCTTGCCACAAATACAATGTCAAGTACATGATCATGCAAAAAGCAATATGACAAAAGTAATGTGTGTCATATGAACGGAATGGTGGAAAGTTGCATGGCAATATATCTCGTAATGGCTATGGAAATGCCATAATAGGTAGGTATGGTGGCTGTTTTGAGGAAGGTAAATGGTGGGTGTATGGTACCGGCAAAAGTTGCGCGGCACAAGAGAGGCTAGCAATGGTGGAAGGGTGAAAGAGTGCGTATAATCCATGGACTCAACATTAATCGAAAAAACTCATATACTTGTTGCAAAAATTTAGAAGTCATCAAAAACCAAAGTACTACGCGCATGCTCCTAGGGGGATAGATTGGTAGGAAAACACCATCACTCGTCCCCGACCGCCACTCATAAGGAAGACAATGAATAAATAAAATTGTGCTCCAACTTCTTCACAAAGCGGTTCACCATACGTGCATGCTACGGGAATCACAAGCTTCAACACAAGTATTATTTAAATTCATAATCACCCAACTAGCATGACTTTAATATCACTACCTCCATATCTCAAAACAATTATCAAGCATCAAGTTGATCATAGCATCCAATTCACTTTCTATGATAGTTTTTATTATACCCAACTTGGATGCTCATCATTCTAGGACCAACTTTATGATCATAGCAAATACCATGCTGTTATAAAATACTCTCAAAAAGATATAAGTGAAGCATGAGAGACTAGCAATTTCTTCAAAATTAAGACACCACCGTGCTCTAAAAGATATAAGTGAAGCACTAGAGCAAAAACTATCAAGCTCAAAAGATATAAGTGAAGCACATAGAGTATTCTAGAAAATTCTAATCAAATAGGATTTTCCCAAAAGGTGTGTACAGCAAGGATGATTGTGTTAAACTAAAAAGCAAAGACTAATATAATACACGACGCTCCAAGCAAAACACATATCATGTGGCGAATAAAAATATAGCTCCAAGTAAAGTTACCAATGAACGAAGATGAAAGAGGGGATGCCTTCCCGGGGCATCCCCAAGATTAGGCTTTTGGCTATCCTTGAATATCTTGGGGTGCCTTGGGCATCCCCAAGCTTAGTCTCTTGCCACCCTTTGTTCCATAGTCCATAAAAGCTTTACCCAAAACTTGAAAACTTCAAAACACAAAACTCAACAGGAAATCTTATAAGATCCGTTAGTGAAAGAAAACAAAACCACCACATAATGTACTGCAATGAACTAATTCTTTATTTAATTTTGTGTTAAACCTACTATATTCCAACTTCCTTATGGTTTATAAACTAATTTACTAGCCATAGATGCATTGAAATAAGCAAACAACACGCGAAAAACTGAATCTGTCAAAAACAGAACAGTCTGTAGCAATCTGTAACTAACGCAAACTTCTGGAACTCTAGAAATCCTACCAAAATAGGAAGTCCTGGACAATTTGTTTATTGAACAGCAGCAAAAATAGTCAACGCAAAATCACGTTCATGTGATTTAACAAAATTATATTCGTGCGCGAAAAGTTTCTGTTTTTCAGCAGAATCAAATCAACTATCATCGTAGGTTATCCTATAGGTTCTACTTGGCACAAACACTAATTAAAAGATAAAAACACATCTAAACAGAAGGTACATGCAAGATTTATTACTAAATGGGATCAAAAGCAAAAAAAAACAATAAGAAAATTGGGTTGCCTCCCAACTAGCGCTATCGTTTAACGCCCCTAGCTAGGCATAAAAGCAAGGATAGATCTAACGAGTGCCATCTTTGGCACTAAATTCATAAGTAGCATGCATGATAGATTCATAAGGTAATTTGACTTTCTTTCTTGGAAAGTGCTCCATGCCTTTCTTTAATGGGAATTGAAATCTAATATTCCCTTCCTTCATATCAATAATCGCACCAATCGTTCTAAAGAAAGGTCTACCAAGAATAATAGGGCAAGAAAGATTGCAATCTATATCAAGAACGATAAAATCTACGGGCACCAAATTTCTATTTGCAACAATAAGAACATCATTGATCCTTCCCATAGGCTTTTTAATGGTGGAATCCACAAGGTGCAAATTTAAAGAGCAATCATCAACATCATGGAAACCTAGAATATCACATAAAGTTTTCGGAATCGTGGAAACACTAGCACCCAAATCACACAAAGCAAAACATTCATAATCTTTAATTCTAATCTTTATAGTAGGTTCCCACTCATCATTAAGTTTTCTAGGTATAGAAACTTCCAAATTAAGTTTTTCATCATAAGATTGCATCAAGGCATCAACAATATGTTTGGTAAAAGCTTTATTTTGACTATAAGCATGAGGAGAATTAAAAACAGATTGCAACAAGGAAATACAACCTTTTAAAGAGCAATTATCATAATCAAATTCCTTGAAATCCGAGATAGAAGGTTCAATATTATTAGAAGTTGATGATTCTCCAATCTCACTTTTACCAAATTTAGCATTAAGATCTAAAGATTCCGAATTCTTGGGACGCCTTCCAGGCAAAGTTGATTCATCATCAGTCCCATAATCATCAAAATTCATATTGCAAAACATAGATCTAATAGGAGACGCATCAATAATTTTAAGATCCTCATCATTATTTTCATAGAAACTAGAAGAACACGCTTTTATAAAGCTTTCTTTTTTAGCACGCAATCTAGCGGTTCTTTCCTTACACTCGTCAATGGAAATTCTCATTACTTTGAGAGACTCATTGATATCATGCTTACAAGGAGAAGATCTAAGTTTAAGAGAGTCAACATCAAGCGAAAGTCTATCAACGTTCCTAGCCAAATCATCAACTTTGAGCAATTTTTCTTCAAGCAAGGCATTAAAATTCTTTTGAGAAATCATAAATTATTTCACACTATTCTCAAAATCAGAAGGCATCTTATTAAAATTACCATAAGAATTATTGTAGGAATTTCCATAATTATTAGAGGAATTACTAGGGAACGGTCTAGCATTAAAATTTCCTTTATAAGCATTATTTCCAAAACTATTCCTACCAAAAAAATTCACATCCATAGATTCATTATTATTCTCTATCAAAGAAGACAAAGGCATATCATTGGGATCAAGAGGAGTATTTTTAGTAGCAAACATCTTCATAAGTTCATCCATCTTTCCACTCAAAACATTGATTTCTTCTATAGCATGCACTTTTTTACTAGAAGATCTTTTGGTGTGCCATTGAGAATAATAAGCCATAATATTATCAAGAAGTTTTGTAGCATCTCCTAATGTAATTTCCATAAACGTGCCTCCCGCGGCCGAATCTAAGAGATTTCTAGAAGCAAAGTTCAAACCGGCATAAAATTTTGTATGATCATCCATAAATTCAAACCATGAGTAGGGCAATTGCGAAGCATCAATTTCATTCTTTCCCAAGATTGGGCAACATGCTCATGATCAAGTTGTTTAAAATTCATAATATCGTTCCTAAGAGTGATGATCTTAGCGGGAGGAAAATACTTAGAGATAAAAGCATCTTTGCACTTGTTCCAAGAATCAATACTATTTTTAGGCAAAGACGAAAACCAAACTTTAGCACGATCTATAAGTGAAAACGTAAATAACTTCAATTTGACAATATTGTTATCCGTATCTTTCTTCTTTTGCATATCACACAAATCAACAAAGTTGTTTAGATGAGTAGCGGCATCTTCACTAGGAAGGCCGGCAATTTGATCTTTCATAACAAGATTCAGCAAAGCAGTATTGATTTCACAAGACTCAACATCATTAAGAGGAGCAATCGGAGTACTAAGGAAATCATTATTATTGGTATTCGAGAAATCACACAATTTGGTATTATCTTGCGCCATGGCAACAAGTAATCCAACACACAAGCAAACAAAAAAAGGCAAGCGAAAAAGAGAGGAGGAGATTGGGAAAAAGAGGGCAAATAAAACAGCAAGGGTGAAGTGGGGGAGAGGAAAACGAGAGGCAAATGGCAAATAATGTAAATGCGAGGGAGATGGGTTTGTGATGGGCACTTGGTATGTCTTGACTTGAGCAAAGACCTCCCCGGCAACGGCGCCAGAAATCCTTCTTGCTACGTCTTGAGCTTGCGTTGGTTTTCCTCGAAGACGAGAGGGTGATGCAGCAAGTGTAGCGTAAGTATTTCCCTCAATTTTGAGAACCAGGGTATAAATCCAGTAGGAGGCTCCTCAAAAGTCCCAAGCACCTACACAAACAAACTGAGAACTCGCAACCAACGCAATAAAGGGGTTGTCAATCTCTTCACGGCCACTTGCGAAAGTGAGATCTAATAAAGATAATAAGATAAGATAAATATATTTTTGGTATTTTATGATATAGATGCAAAAAGTAAAGATGCAAATAAAAGTAGATTGAAAGCAAATATGATAAGAGATAGACCCGGGGGCCATAGGTTTCACTAGAGGCTTCTCTCAAGATAGCATAAGTATTACGGTGGGTGAACAAATTACTGTCGAGCAATTGATAGAAAAGTGCATAGTTATGAGATTATCTAGGCATGATCATGTATATAGGCATCACGTCCATAACAAAGTAGACCGACTCCTGCCTACATCTACTACTATTACTCCACACATCGACCGCTATCCAGCATGCATCTAGAGTATTAAGTTCATAAGAACAAAGTAATGCATTAAGCAAGATGACATGATGTAGAGGGATAAACTCATGCAATATGATATAAACCCCATCTTGTTATCCTCGATGGCAACAATACAATACATGCCTTGCAACCCTTTCTGTCACTGGGTAAGGACAGCGCAAGATTGAACCCAAAGCTAAGCACTTCTCCCATGGCAAGAAAGACCAATCTAGTAGGCCAAACCAAACTGATAATTCAAAGAGACTTGCAAAGATAACTCAATCATACATAAAACAATTCAGAGAAGATTCAAATATTATTCATAGATAAACTTGATCATAAACCCACAATTCATCGGATCTCGACAAACACAGTGATGCCAAACACTCTTTGGGCTCTGGGTGTGTGGCAGCTTTAAGACATTTTATCTCCAAACTAGGGGAAAGCGCGCTCCCATTATATCGCTTGCTACGCCGCACTGACCACTTAGTGTGGACGGACGCTGCCACAGCTAGATTGGAAGAAATAAAGGCTCTGTTAGCAAATAACCCAATCCTGGCCGCACCAAACATCGGTGAACCGATGCTTCTCTACATATCTGCAACTCACCAAGTGGTGAGTGCGGTGCTCGTCATCGAACGAGATGAGGAGGGACAAAAATTCCCACTTCAAAAACCAGTATATTATGTATCAACATTCCTTACACCGTGTAAATCGTGATACCCGCACTATCAAAAGATAGCATATGCGGTCTTTATGGCATCCCGCAAGCTGTGGCACTACTTTCAAGTGTACTCCATTACGGTGGCTTCCGAAGTACCACTTAACAATATTATAAATAATTGGGACGCCACTGGCCGGATTGCCAAATGGTCCATTGAGCTCTTACCGTTTGAAATAAATTACAAGCCACGCCAAGCTATCGAATCTCAGGTGTTGGCTGACTTCGTCGCCGAATGGACAAAGGCCGAAATCCCTAAAGAATACGACACATACTCCAGTTGGGTGATGCACTTCGACGACTCTAAGATGTTAGCCGGATTAGGGGTTGGTGTCGCCTTGACATCCCCCATAGGAGACACATTTGTTATGTGCTCCAAATACTGTATACAGATTCTAACAATGTAGCCGAATATGAGGCCTTATTGTATGGTCTCCGGATGGCCGTCTCCATGGGCATACAACACCTTGAAGTGCGCAGGGATTCAAACCTCGCAATATCTCATATAAATGGAGACTTCGATGCAAAAGATTTGAAGATGGCGGCTTATCATAACGCCGTACTCAAAATGTCAGCTCGATTTGAAGGGCTCGCGTTTCATCATGTGGCTCGAGAGAGTAATCAAGCTGCGGACATACTTTCCCACATGGGCGCTAAACACGACCCCATCCCACCTAACACCTTCGTGGAGAGGCTCTTCAAGCCATCTGTAGTGTGGCAGGACGATAGCGGCAACATTGTTCCGAAGCCAACCATAACCCCAGATTCCAAACACAGCCCCAATATCATCGAGGGTTCGGGCACCATGATAACACCATCGGCCCATGAAATCATGGCTGTAATAGCCCCATGGACCGAACCTTTCCTCGCCTACTTTACTAGGAATGAACTACCTGCTGATCAGACGGAGGCCCGTTGCATTGTTTGATGCTCGAAGGCTTACAAAGTCCATGAGGGGGAACTATACAAGAAAAGTACCACCGGAGTACTACAAAGGTGTATCTCCGAAGAAGAAGGACAACAGCTCTAGGCCAAAATACACGTCAGTCTTGGTGGCCATCAAGCTGCCGTTCGAGCGCTTGTAAGTAAGGCCTTCCGTACGGGTTTCTTTTGGCCCACGGCCCGAGCAGATGCACAAGACCTCATATAGAGATGTGTTGGATGCCAGCTTTTCGCAAATCAAAGCCATATGTTGCCCACTGCTTTGCAAACAATCCCCATTACGTGGCCTTTTGCGGTCTGGGGGCTTGACATGGTCGGACCCCTTAAAGGGGGAAGCCATAAGAAGAAATATTTACTGGTTATGGTCAACAAATTCACTAAGTGGATAGAAGCGAAACTAGTCAAAACGGCCGAGGCCGGACCAGTTATAGACTTCATATCCGGAGTGGTGCACCATTATGGTGTCCCGCATAGTATCATTACTGACAACGGTTCTAACTTTACGGCTGAGGAGGTAAAAACTTGGTGCTCTAATTTGGGCATTAAGCTCGAATACGCCTCCGTATATCACCCTCAGACAAACGGTCGGGTCAAACGGGCCAATGGCTTGATAATGAGAGGCATTAAACCCATACTAGTACGATCCTTGCGTGAATCAGACAAGCACTGGGTTGAAGAACTCGATTCTGTACTATGGGGGTTGCGTACCACGCCCAATCGCATGACCAGATACACACCTTTGTTCATGGTGTACGGCGCCGAGGCAGTATTGCCTTGCAACATTATTCATGACTCACCTCGAGTGCGCATGTATGAAGAGAGAGAGAGAGAGAGACCGAGCTCGATCGGCAGGACGATCTAGATGGCTTGGAGGAGGAGCGCGACGTTGCAAAGGCCCGTTCCGCATTTTACCAATAACAAGCTTGGCGATATCAAAGTAGGGAAGTACGGGACAAAGACTTATAATGTCAGTGAACTCATCCTGCGCCTACCAGAGAAGAAAAAGGACAAGCTCAAGCCCAAATGGGAGGGTCCCTTCATCATAGATGAGGTTCTCACTGGAGGACCCTATCGCCTTTGCAACACTTCGGATAATCGTTTGGAGCCAAACCCATGGAACGCTGCTCGGCTCCGAAGATTCTACGCCTAAGTCCACACTTGTAACTTTTTTCGTCTTTTGTCCCTCTCACCCCTCATTTCTATTTTTTCGGTTTTTGTACAACTTCTACTAGTGTTCGGATCAACCGCACACTCGAGGGATATACACCATTAAATGTACATACCCCATATCACCTGGGGGCTTCTTTTTATAGAAGCTTATTTTGATTATTATTTTGGAGCGTCAAACTCACCATATATATGTGTTGTCTACTCATATGTGTCCTGTCTTCGCCATTATATGCACCTTTACGACTTAAGTTTTTGCCAAGCTGGGTTGCCTGGCTCCTATGCTTATGCCCGACGTTCCGACTTGTTCGGGTAGGGCATAAAGGGAGAACCTCTGCGATTGTTATAGCCGAGTTATCCAGACGTGTACCTCAGACGGGCAAAGCCGAAAGCTAGCGTTCTTAAGGGAATAGTCGGTCGGCGGACAAGAGACGAAGTGCCCACGTTACAATATACGCCCCCAAATTATAAAGTGTACTGCGATTTCTCGCATCACAGTTTATGTATGCACAAAAACGCATGCTGGCCCAGGGAAAGGAACCCTTAACAGAACTATTCTCTCTAGAAGATGTTTCTTACGATCAAATATAATATAACATAACTCCCCGAATACAACTTGTCTGTTCAAGCAACTATGACCGGACTGCCTAGTTTCCGAACATGCCTTGGTGTTTACCAATGGTTTAAATATCCGGAAACACTCCAAACCTCGGGTTCTGGAGGTCGAAGCGGAAAGTATGCCATGACAATCATTTTACAATTCGGCTGGAGAAAAGTTTGTTGATAAAGTACATTACTACTTGGATTCAAAAACTTCTTCTTCCTTGACCCTCTAGTAGGTTGTCTAGTTTACAATCCTGTTGAGAAAACTCAGCTGTTGTTTTCACTTGTTCGTACACTAAGCTATCAGGAATTTCTTGTCCATCTGGTCCCCGAGGTCCGACCCGGGCCATATGATTTCAATCAAGCTTGGTATACCGTATTTTCACCATGGCCCAGGCTTCTCGAGCGCCTTCCCGACATGTCGATATCTTCCATAGCTCCAAACGGCGACGAGCTCCCTTGAATAAATTCGTAAGCTCATCCATACTACCGGGAGGGAAATCGGATGGCCATAAAGCCTTAGCCATGTTGCCCATTGCTTTCCGAGCTCGCTCGTGCACTTTGGACAGCTCTTGTAGCAAGTCGCCTTGGAATCCGGACACTTCTCCTTCTGGACGTTCGGTTAGCATGCCTACATAAGCAAAATTATCAAATTTTAAAATAGGAGACCATTTGACAGATAGGTTAAAAAGCATACTGAATATGCCGCCTTTCAACTTCGTGTTCTCCTTCAAAGCACCCGATAATTGGGCTCTTAAATCCTTCAGTTCTTCGGCCTGCTTGATATTTACGTCCAGTAGTTTGTTCTTCTCAGTAATGGTCCGTCTCAGTACACGTTGACCAGCGGCTTCTTGCCCTTCGGCATGTTGCTTATTTGCTTGAGCAGCCTGTAGCCTCTCCTCCAGCTGATCTGTCGAGCCTACCAACGAGACAAAGGCATAATTAAGAAACCTTGTTGTATTCATGAAGCCTTATCTCCGTGCTGCTGCTGCACTTACCAGCAGGTGCCTTCTTGGATTTCTTCAAATCTTCGAGTTTGGCGATGGCAACAGACAGCTTTGTTCAGCATTCTTCAAGCTCCTTTGATAACTTGTTACTCCTCTCCATGAGTACCTAGCAATGTAACGACTCTTAAATCAGTTGGGCCAACTGCTTCCAGACTCGGGGGCTACTGGCATATGATTATTGAATCTGTGTAGAAAAATTCTTACCCGCATATCCTTTGAAAGCCGGTGAGTGGCTCCAGCAACTCCATCATGAGCAGCTCGGATATAAGCATCCGCTGAGCTGAGAGCATTAAAAGCCTCTTCGATCAAATGTGGGTCGTGCATAGCCGCTCTCCGCCGCCAGTGACCCATCGCACTCTCCACTTAGGAGTTTGTGACGGATACATTATCTGAATACTCTGGGAGATGACAATCCGGCATTACTCCCGCATCCCCTCTAGTCCTTGTGGCAGGGTCCGGGGCTGGATCAGTTTGTGCATGGTCGGCCAGGTCTCCGGATGCAGTCCAGTGTACACTCCTCCTGCAATATGGCGCAACAGGGAACGTCACCGGTCAATCTATCCGCTGAGTGCATACTAAAGGATTATACCTCTTCGACGCGGAAAAGGGTCCAGCTGTATCATTGTTCGCCTTTCTTTTCAGAGAGGCGCCTTGTCCAAGTGTCGTCTTCTTAGAGGACGCCTTTGCCGTAGCACACTGGTGCGAGTGTCGCCCCTTGGCAGCACACTGGGTGAGTCACGGTGAGAAAACTCTTTTTGAGGAGATGTCTCATGGGTACTTACATGCAAGGAAGGAAGAAGGCCGGGATAGTCGACTATTATGGCCACTTTCGTACCATCATAGCTCGTCTGATAAAAGACTCCATCCTGAAAATCTACAAATATGTTCGGATCCTCTTCGTATCCAGGATCAAGGTCTCGATTGTGGTCCTCTGGCTGCGGGGCGGGGCTGTAGATCCCCGCGATGACCTTTCTCCATTCCTATTAAAGGTAGTCGAATTAAGTTCGACTAAAAAACATAGTTAAGGGAAAAGGATCAATTAAAATCCAAAACTCACCTAGTCAATGGGGGTATACATGGAGAAACCTTCTCAACACTTCAGGTGAGTGAAATCTTCTTTTTCTCCCTTTGAAAAGGTCAGCCAACGTGGCGGCTAGCGCGGCGAAATTAGCCGGGCCCTTGCGCCCACAACGAGAGGTGTCATCCTCCCCGTTGTAATGCCACATGGGATGCCCCTGGATTGGAGCGACTGAACGCATCGCGTTATTGAAATCGCCATTACCTTGACTATAGTTAGTCTGGAGTGGGAAAGTACTCTGATCTTGTTCACTAGCCTCTTAACCTCCGCACTATCTTCTTCTTCATAGCTTCAGGGACGCCAGCTGGCGCACTTCTTTAAAGGGGTGGAGGAAAATTCCGGAAGACCTTGCCAGATTGGGTCCAGAAGGACAACTTCTTCGATGTAGAACCACTCCAAGGGCCACTCTTCGGATGCCTTCTTCGCAGTGCAGGACAGGTATCCTGTTCCACCTATATGCCATACTTTGGTGCCGCCCACCTCAAATATGGATCCCTTCTGGGAGCGAGGGACGAGGCAGAAATATTTCTCCATAAATCAAAATGGGCCTCGCAGCCTAGAAACAACTCGCAAAGAGCAATGAAGCCCGCGATGTGTAGAATGGAGCCCGGCGTGAGGTTGTGCAGTTGGAGACCGTAGTACTCTAGAAGACCTCTGAGGAAAGGGTGGATTGGAAATCCCACGCCCCTCAATAAGAAGGAAATGAAGCACACCCGCTCCCCTTTATTGGGATTGGGGAATTTCTCCGCCAGGGCTTCACCATTGAAGGAAGTTAATCCCGCCCGAACAGGGCTAGATCCGGGGGAGGGAGATATCCCTGTGCCTGAAGCTTGGTCAATTGGGCGTGGGGCATTGAGAAACTCTCCCAGTCGCCTTCTTGAGGGCCTTGGGGACGCGAGGAAGCACAAGGACCATTGGCCATCTTTGGTCGGTTTCTTGTGGCAAGCTCTAAGGATTTTCTCGTCTAGTGAGGAATGGAATCTGAGATTCAATCTCTTTAAATAAGTTCTTGCCCTATGTGGTCAAGGGGGTATTTCTAAAAATGCCTGGACCCTTCGCATTCGTCTGACACATGGAAGCCAAGGCAACGGCGGCGCAGAAGCTGAAAGTACAATATTTAATGTAAAAGCCGAACTATATAGAATTCAATGGGGAACTCGCCTTGCAAAGATGAAGACATGAAGCCGGATACAACGACATCATTGAAGGCAGGTTCGGGGGATACTGAGGGAGTCCTGGATTATGGGGTCCTCAGATAGTCGGCCTATATGACATGGGCCGGATTAACGGGCCGTGAAGATACAAGAACAGAAGGCCTCCTCTCGTGTCCGAATGGGAGTCCCCTTTACGTGGACGGCAAGCTTGGCGTCCGGATGTGTAGTTTCCTTCCTCTGGAAACCGACTTTGTACACCCCTAGTCCCCTCCGGTGCCTATATAAACCGGAGGGTTTAGTCCATAGAGGCAATCACAATCATACAGGCTAGACATCTAGGGTTTAGCCATCATGATCTCGAGGTAGATCAACTCTTGTAAACCCCTATACTCATCATAGTCAATCAAGCAGGAAGTAGGGTATTACCTCCATTAAGAGGGCCCGAACCTGGATAAACATCGTGTCCCCTGCCTCCTTGTTACCTTTGATCCTTAGACGCACAGTTCGGGACCCCCTACCCAAGATCTGCCGGTTTTGACACCGACGGCATGGGCCAGTGATGGTGCCGAGGCTTTCAGACACTGCGTAGATGGTACATCACCATGTCAACGAGGAGGACAAGCATGCCCGTCGCTACATGGTTGCGTTGGAGGGTAGGTTCGACAATAACTGGCAGGTTCTTTAGGGATCTCACTGGAGCTATGATCATGTGATGGTTCCTTCTCTTTGGGTGTCCACCACCCGCGTCGATACCCGTCGTTCGCTAGGGTTCTAGCTGTATTAGCGATGCTATATGTATGATACTATTTGAGATGTATTAGTGATAATATTCTATGATGTATGGACGCAAGAGATGATGCACAGGCTACTGAGGGAGTCCTGGATTAGGGGGTATCCAGACAGCCGGACTATATACATCGTCTAGACTATTGGAGCGTGAAGATACAAGACTCAAGACTCCGTCCCGTGTCCGGATGGGACTCTCCTTTGCGTGGAAGACAAGCTTGGCGATCCAGATATTGTATTTCCTTCCTTGTAACCGACTCCGTGTAAACCCTAGCCCTCTCCGATGTCTATATAAACCGGAGAGGTTGGTATTTAGAAGGCCGATCACAATTACAATCATAATCATCATAGGCTAGCTTCTAGGGTTTAGCCTCTACGATCTCGTGGTAGATCTACTCTTGTACTACTCATATCGTCAATATTAATCAAGCAGGAAGTAGGGTTTTACCTCCATCGACAGGGCCTGAAGCTGGGTAAACATTGTGTCCCTTGCTTCCTGTTATCATCAGCCTAAGACACATAGATCGGGACCCCCTACCCGAGATCTGCCGGTTTTTACACCGACATTGGTGCTTTCATTGAGAGTTCCTCTGTGTTGTTGCTGCAAGGCTTGATGGCTCCTTCAATCATCATCAACGACACGGTCCAGGGTGAAACTTTTCTTCCTGGGCAGATTTTTGTGTTTGGCGGCTTCGCACTGCGGGCCAATTCGCTTGGCCATCTAGAGCAGATCGACAGCTACGCCCCTGGCCACCAGGTCAGGTTCGGAAAGCTGAACTACACGGCCGACATCCGCAGAGACTTGATCTTCGACGGAGTCGGGCCTGTGCCAGGAGCGTCGGACAGTCACGGTGAGCACGGCTTAGACCTGCTGCCAGACAATGCCCAGGATATTACCCCTGCAGAAGTCCCAGACCTAAATCCGGGGCAGACTGCGTGGCCCAAGGACGGGTGGATGGACCCCGCCCCGCAGGCCGCATACTCATCGGTGGTAGAGCCGAACACATGCCTCACTTCTAAGGAGGCCTGTGACTCCAGACCCCCGGACTCATATCCGGTTGTAGGTTCCAGTCAGCGCGCTCCCGAGCCCGTCGAGCCTGGTTGGGCTCCGGTAATGGAGTTTACCATTGTGGATGTCTTCCAGCACTCGCCCTTTGGCGACATGCTGAAATCATTAAAGTCTCTCTCTTTGTCAAGAGGCTCTTGGCCGAACTATGTCCAGCTCGAGTGGGAAGCAGGCGTCGAAGGAATTTGTTGCCCACCCACCACCCACTTCATTGCCATGGTCGATGATTTAACCGACGTGCTTGACTTTGACTCCGAAGACATCGACGGTATGGACGACGATGCAGGAGAAGAACAGGAACTACCACTCACGGGGCGGTGGACAACCACCTCCTCATACGATATATATATGGTGGACACTCCGAAGGAAACCAATGGCGATGAAGCAACGGAGGATAACCCTTCAGGGAGAAAAGCAAAGCATGGGCGTCGTCGACGCCGCTCCAAGCCCTGCCACAGCAATACCGGCCCAGGAGACGAAAACAATCCGGCTGGTGTCGGAGAGGAATACAATCCTGATCAGCCCACCTTCGAGCAGGCCGAGCAGGAAGATGAGCAGGTCATCCTAGATGAACAGGCAATGGACGGATATCCGGAGGAGGACAACTACATGCCCCCCTCCAAAGACGAGATTAACATCGATGATGACGAGTTCGGCGTGCCTGAGGATCCCGTGGAGCAGGAGCGCTTCAAGCGTCGGCTTATGGCCACTGCGAGGAGCCTAAGAAAGAAGCAGCAACAACTCCAAAGCTGATCAAGACTTGCTCACAGATAGATGGACTGAAGTCCTGGCAGCCGAGGAATACGGACTCGAGCGCCACACGGCTGACCGGCCACCCCGTGGCCAGGATAAAACGGCATATCAGCCCGAATACCAGCCCGCACCCCCACGCCAATACACTACGGCCCAGGGCAATAGGCAGGACCTGCAAGATATACTGGAAAACAAAGCAGGACAACCAAGATCGATCTACGGATCACGAGGGCGCGCCCCAGCACGCGACAATGACCGTCACGCCGGATACATTATCAACAAGTCCGGCCGGGCCGAACACAGCAACCCAGACCAATTCGAATTGCGTAGCCACATAGCCCGGCACAGAGGCGCCGCTCACCCCCTCTACTTCACTGACGAAGTGATGGATCATGAATTCCCAGAAGGGTTCAAACCATTAAACATCGAATCATACGATGGCACAACAGACCCCGCTGTATGGATTGAAGATTTCCTTCTCCATATTCACATGGCCCGCGGAGACGATCTACACGCCATCAAGTATCTTCCCCTTAAGCTCAAAGGACCCGCCCGGCACTGGCTAAACAGCCTGCCAGCAAATTCCATTGGCAGTTGGGTAAACCTGGAAGATGCATTCCTCGACAACTTCCAGGGCACATATGTGCGACCACGGGACGCCGATGACATGAGCCACATTACTCAACAGCCCGAAGAGTCAGCCAGGAAATTCTGGACTCGGTCCCTAACTAAAAAGAACCAAATAGTCGACTGTCCGGACGCCGAAGCCCTGGCGGCTTTTAAGAATAATATCTGTGACGAGTGGCTCGCCCGACACCTCGGCCAGTAAAAACCCAAGTCCATGGCAGCTCTCACAATGCTAATGACCCGCTTTTGCATGGGCGAGGACAGTTGGTTGGCTCGCAGCAGCACTACACCAAATTCTGGCACTTCGGATGTCCACGGCAATAACGGCAAGCCACGGTGCAACAGACATAATCGACGAAACAACGGCGACCACACTGAAGACACGACAGTCAATGCCGGATTCAGCGGATCCAAGTCCGGTCAGCGGAAGAAGCCGTTCAAAAGAAACAATCAGGGACCGTCCAGTCTGGACCGTATACTGGAGCGCTCGTGCCAAATTCATGGCACCCCAGACAAGCCAGCCAACCACACCAACAGAGACTGATGGGTGTTCAAACAGACCGGCAAAATAAACGCCGAAAACAAGGACAAGGGGTTGCACAGCGATGATGACGAAGAGCCCCATAGTCCGAACATGGGGGGACAGAAGAAATTTCCCCCCAGGTGAAAACGGTCAACATGATCTATGCCACTCACATCCCCAAGCGGGAATGGAAGCAAGCACTACGGGACGTCTATGCGATGGAGCCAGTCGCCCCCAAATTCAACCCATGGTCAGCTTGTCCGATCACATTTGATCGTAGGGATCACCCTACTAGCATCTGTCATGGTGGCTCAGCCGCATTGGTCCTAGACCCAATCATCGACGGATTCCACCTCACGCGAGTCCTTATGGACGGCGGCAGCAGCCTGAACCTGCTTTATCAGGACACAGTGCGTAAAATGGGTATCGACCCTTCAAGGATCAAGCCCACCAAAACCACCTTTAAAGGTGTAATTCCTGGAGTAGAGGCCCGTTGCACGGGCTCTATAACATTGGAAGTGGTCTTCGGATCTCCGGATAACTTCCGAAGCGAAGAGTTAATCTTCGATATCGTCCCTTTCCGTAGTGGTTACCACACACTGCTCGGACGAACCGCATTCGCTAGATTCAATGCGGTACCACACTATGCATACCTCAAGCTCAAGATGCCAGGACCGCGCGGGGTCATAATAGTCAACGGAAACATGGACCGCTCTCTCCGAACAGAAGAGCATACTGCATCCCTCACGACGGAAGTACAATGCGGCCTCCTTCGACAAACCACCAATCCGGTGACAACAACTTCGAGCACCGTCAAGCGAGTCCGGAGCACCCCGCAGCAGGATCATCAGGCACACCAAGAGTGCGACTAGCAGTCCGGCCTCTGCTCAAGCCCCATCAAAGCAGCATTTGTGCCACGCATACACAGTTACGCACTCAAAATACCATGGGCATAGGCGGAGGCACAGCAATGACTCAGTCAACAGTGCGGTATCACCACAGCATACCTTCATAACCTTACCCTTTTATCTTTCAGGACATTGCTTTAGGGCAGCCTCTTCAGAAGAGCCGGATTGTCGGACTTACATAGGAGAGAAAACCAAGGAGGCAACAGGCTTTGCGCACAAAAGGAAATACCCAGGTGGAATCTGTTCACGATCGTTATACCTGTTTTATATACCTACATGTAGCCTGCCCTTGGATAGGACATGTTAAATAGTCCTATTTACTCCTGCTTAAACGCACCCATTGTAAACATACGCATAAACGTATTATTCATCAATGGGAGATCATACATAGCGTCAGCTTATTATTATCATTTGAGCATTTTTTTTCTTAAAAATGTTTATTTAATATTGCATCCGTACACCTTGCTACGATCAATTTTGCCAGGGGCTTATTATGGCACCTCATAATATGGCAAAACAAGTCCGAACACTTTCATCAGTGCGGCACCCCGAACTTATAGCATTATATGCATCAGCTCCGAATCACGTCTTGGGTCAATAGTTGGGTTTGCCCGGCTCCCTTGTTTTGGTAAATTATGTTCCGTTATATCGGCTAAGGTAGCGTAGGGAGCACTACTGCGATTGCGTCCCGGTTCTTCCGGACGAGCACCTCAGTAGAGAAAGCCGAAAACTGACCGGCATGATGCGGCGAGAGCTGGTCGCTGTTCGAGAGGTCCTAAAATCCTTAAAGATTTTTCCGCTTTAGGCGAGGAATCGGCTTCGTCCGATCTAGGCATGTATAGCGCCCCAATTCGGCCTTCCGAATTCTAGGGGCTTCGCCGAAATTTAAAATTGTAGACTTCTATGGCTAAGTGAAAGTTATAAAGCTACATAGTCCGATTGCCTCGTTCGCTGCCCGGATACCTCCTTAAGGGACCAAAAAATTGGGTAAAGAGTATCCGGGTTTTTCCAGGAACACCCCGGTGCTAGTTACGTGGGGGCGGAAGCCGACGACTGGCCTACTTTCAGAATTTTATAAACAGCCGCACATAATGTAATATTTTAAATCAAATAGTGCTACATAGCACAAGTAACTTCGTCTTTATATTACAACAGCGATAGAGGTACATTTATTCAAAGATCTTGTCCTTGGTACATTCATCGGCCACGAGACGAGCGCCCTTCATAACGCCATCGTAATACTTCTCGAGATAACGATGCGCCTTGCCCTCCGGCGGCCCGTCCTTCACCAGCTTCTCCGCATCCAGCTTGCCCCACTTCACCTTCGCACGGGCAAAGGCCCGGCGGGCACCCTCAATGCAAACGGATCGCTTGATAACTTCAAGCCGCGGACAGGCATTCACCATCCGCTTGATCAGGCCGAAGTAGCTAGTGGGCAGGGGCTCACCAGGCCACATCCGGACTATGATATCTTTCATAGCCACTTCGGCCGCCCTGTGGAGTTCGACCAACTACTTCAGTTGGTCACTCAGAGGCATCGGGTGTTCGGCCCCAGCATACTAGGAACAGAACAGCTTCTCTGCTAAGCTCCCCTCCTTGGCATGGTAGAACTCCGCGGTGTCTGATACGCTGCATGGCAGATCTGTGAATGCCCCTGGAGAGCTCCGAATTCGGGTAAGTAAAAGAAACGCCTCCTCCAGATGTTTGCTTTGCATAAAGAATGTCTTACCCGCCGCTATCTTTTTGGCAGCCTGGATTTCTTGATGTGCCTTGTCGGCTTTGGCCTTGGCGTCTTTCATACTCATGAAGGCCTTCGCAAGCTTGGCCTCTTTCATCTTAAGATCATGCTCCACGGACTCGAACTTCTTGCCGAGCTCCTGGAGCTCTTGCTATAACTTGCTCACCCTAGAATCTTGCTTTTCGTGCTCCTTGCGTTCCAAGGCCGCCCTGTCTTCGGCCTCGGACAGCGCTTTCTTCAGAGAAGCAACTTCGGTGGTGGCCTCTGTTACACAGTCATGACGCTTCGTTGTTAGAATACCCAATTTTATCTATCCTTCATTACATGAGAGCGGGGAATCACTCATCTTTGTTCTCTTCGAGCTGCCTCTTCATGAGGTCGAGGTCCCCCTGCGCCTGCTCCAGGTCCCGCTTTAGTCCGGCGACCTCGGCTGTGCGGACAGCAGCGGCAAGCAGCACAACCTGCTTATTCACATGCTCACTTATTATTAGACTCCTGCGGATTATAAATAACCCTCCGTTTGGCTTTTCTTTCCGAACACCAAACAGAGTATCAGGGGCTATTACCTATCGGGTGGTAATTTCACACATTTTTATTACTTACCTCAAAGCCGGTCAGGAGGCTGGTGCAAGCTTCGGTTAGTCCGCTCTTGGCGGACAAAACCTTTTGAGTCACCGCACTCATAAGAGTACGGTGCTCGTCATCCATGGAAACGCCGCGAAGCGCTTCCAGCAGACTATCTGACGCCTCTGGCGTGATGGAAGTCATCGGCACGGACGGCTCGCCCTCCCTGAGAGGGGCCGCCTGCCCGCATCCGGAGCCATCGAAGGCTCCGGCACAGTATTCGGATGAGAGTCCGGCTTGCTGTGGCTCTCATCGGCACGATCCGCGGGGATCTTGAACCCCGCGTGTCTGGTATATGGAATTCCGCCTTGGGGCGTCTCCAGAGTCACCTCCCCCTGCTCTGGGAGCCTTTGGGACAACACCTCCGTGTCATCTGCAGGCTGAGGAGTAGTGGCCGTCGGAAGCGAGTTCATCGCCGAATCACTCAAGGATCCATCCGAAGATGATACCTCGGGATGGACCCTGGCCGGACTACATACATGTTCGGCGTTATAACAATACTATGAAGCAAAGTCGCACTAAAGAACAACAGAGTGCGGAGACTTACGATCTCGCCAGGGGCTTCCCCCTGGGCAGCCACCCTTCCTCGCTATGGGCGGCCGTGGCGGAGTAGTCCGGAAGGGACACCTTTCCCTTCTTGGATGTCCCGGCCTCCTCCTCCGGGGCAGCTTTCCTCTTTTTCTCCTCCCCAGTGCGGGGAGGTAGAGTTTCTTCTTGCTTTCCCCCACCTCCGCGGGAGGAATCTGCCTCATCGTCGTTGGACGACGAGGGTATGACGGCCTTGCGCCGGGGGCCTTTCCCGGCCCCCTGGCCCACCTTCTCAGGACCCACATCCTCCCCGGATGGGGTGGCCCCTTCTTCTTCTTCCTCCCCTTCGGGGGAGGAGTGTGCCTCGTCGTCTTCGGACGAGGCTTCTGGCACAACCTTACGCCGGAGACCCTTTCGGGTCCCCGGGGCCTTCTTTTCGGCCTTCTTCTCCGGCGCCTTGTCGGGCGCCGGGACTAGCATCTCCGTCAGGAGAGCATCGGCTGGGCCTTCTGGCAGCGTAGCCGGATAGTCAATCTGCTCCGCTGTCTCCACATAATCCTGAACAAATATGCGCAATTACTTAAGACTCCCCCATGGATATATTGGGAAGAACCGAATCTGGTGGTAGTCTGAAAACTCACCGGGCAGGGGGGCCACGCGGCATGAAGTCCGCAGTCCTCGGATGTGGGGGGAGGTACTTTGGAGGCCTTGAAGAGCACCTTCCATGCACCTTTGTGCATCATGTTGTAGAGCTTTCGAAACGTCTGGTGTTCGGCCGGGATGAACTCCCACAGATTGAATGCCCACCTTTGGCACGGAAGAATCCGGCGAACGAGCATGACCTGGATTACGTTGACAAGCTTGATGTTCTTGTCCTTCATGCTCTTAATGCAGTTTTGGAGTCCGGTCAGCTCTGTAGGTTCGCCCCAGGCCAGGCCCTTCTTTTCCCAGGACGTGAGCCGCATGGGGGTTCCGGATCGGAACTCAGGGGCCGCCGCCCAGTTGGCGCTGCGTGGCTCGGTGATGTAGAATAACCCCGACTGCCACCCTTTCACGGTCTCCTCAAAGGAGCCATCAAGCTAGGTGACGTTAGGCATCTTGCCCACCATGGCCCCTTTGCACTCCGCTTGCTGGCCGCTCACGATCTTCGGCTTCACGCAGAAGATTTGCAGCCATGGGCCAAAGTGAGGCTTGATGCGGAGGAAGGCCTCACACACGACGATAAACGCCGAGATGTTGAGGACGAAATTTGGGGCTAGATCATGGAAATCTAGCCCATAGTAGAACATGAGCTCGTGGACGAAGGGATGACGTGGAAATCCCAGTCCACGGACGAAGTGGGCGACAAACACGACCCTCTCGTGAGGTTTCAGGGTCGGAATGGCCTTCCCTTTGTCCGGTAGCCGGTGCGCGATGTCTGCAGCCAAGTATCTGGTCGCCCGAAGGTTCGCGATATGCTTCTCTTTCACGGTGGAGGACACCCACTTGCCTCCTGCTCCGAACATGTTTAGCTGTGCGAAGAAGACTTGGGCTAGGGCGCTGGATCTCGAGGGGGCAAGAGTGGGCAAAGGAGGAAGAAGGCGTGGGTAAAAATGGAGAACTCTTATCCCTTTATAGAGGCGACGAAAGCGGTGCGCCTCCCCACTCGCCCGTTGAGAATCGCTTACTTCCCAAGCGCCACGATTCATGGCGTGGGGGGATTACCCATACCCGTATTTATGAGAATCCAGTGATAAGGGGACACGATCTCTGCTTTGACAAGACGTGTCAAGGAAACCGCCTCGCAATATGCGCTATGGCTGGTTGAGGGAAAATGGTTCGAATAATGACCCGACCATAATGACATATCACGTTGTCTAAAAAAGTTGCCAGCAGATTGCATTTGTGAAATATCATTCTCTCTATGGTGGTATGTGAAGATCATTTTGCGGATCCAGACACGGTTTAATTGTTTGATAATTACCTTGGAGTATTTGGAGAAGGAACCCGCCTTGCAATGCCAAAGACAAGACTGCGCGCTGGACTCATCGTCATTGAAGCCTGGTTCAGGGGCTACTGAGGGAGTCTTGGATTAGGGGGTATCCAGATAGCCAGACTATATACATCGTCCAGACTATTGGAGCGTGAAGATACAAGACTCAAGACTCCGTCCCGTGTCCGGATGGGACTCTCCTTTGCGTGGAAGACAAGCTTGGCGATCCAGATATTGTATTTCCTTCCTTGTAACCGACTTCGTGTAAACCCTAGCCCTCTCCGGTGTCTATATAAACCGGAGAGGTTGGTCCTTAGAAGGCCGATCACAATTACAATCATAATCATCATAGGCTAGCTTCTAGGGTTTAGCTTCTACGATCTCGTGGTAGATCTACTCTTGTACTACTCATATCGTCAATATTAATCAAGCAGGAAGTAGGGTTTTACCTCCGTCGAGAGGGCCCAAACCTGGGTAAACATTGTGTCCCTTGCTTCCTGTTACCATCAGCCTAAGACGCACAGATCGGGACCCCCTACCCGAGATCCGCCGGTTTTGACACCGACACCGGGCGCCGGTGTCACTTGTGGGACGTGGATCTAGTGTTCAACGCCGAGCGCCTCATGTATCTTGCATAGATGATACTTGCTATTTAGGGTTCTATCAACACCGAGGAACCCCTAACACGCTCGTCATGTTGTAAATAATTAGTTAGGTTGACGGAAAAAACAATATTGCTATGAAACTCATCTTTCGATTTAAATGTGCAGTTTTTTCGTTGCTGCGAGGGTCTAGTGTTCGACGAGCTCTGCCCCTGCGTTCGTGGGTTAGCACAAATGACATCTCCTCCTCCCCCTTGATTTGCTCTGTTCCGGTCTTCGTGCTGATGAAACTTGCTAGCTATAGGTGTCCTCAATCATCAATTCGAAAGGGTTACATCTATAAATATGCATGCATTTGCATATTTATAACCGTGATTCTGTTGAATTGTCCAACATTATCCATCGACATCCCAAGTATGTGTAGATTGGGTTCGTTTTCCCATATGCTCTGCTCCAGATCCGATGTAGAATTTCGTCAGTGCCTCCCTGTTGTTATCCGGGTACACATCCTCTCTGCTTATTGCCGAGACGTGTATTAGGAGAACAGCGGGGAGGTGCTGCCGAAATTTTGCGTCAGAACCGGAGCAGAGCATGGGAAAACGAACCCAATCTACACATACTCGGGTGGGATTAGGACCTATCTTTACCTATTAGCGTCTAGGTTGCAAGGACATAATAAAAGTGACAAACTCCATTAAGTGATGAATATATATACATGCTGATTAATTTATATATATATTTCTTATGTGTCCAGTAGCTAGGCAAGATGAGTGATCGTGCATGGATGTACATCGGTCACACTAGTTAGAAAAACATGACCACTGAATGGTTAACAAAAACCAAGGGGTTTCTAAGAGTCGCATTTGCAAATGGCCAAAGAACAACTTGGTGCCCCTGTGTCGGGAGCAACATTGTCACAAGAGGAAAGAGGATGAAATGGGGAAACACTTGCAGAATAGGGGTTTTACGCCAGATTATACGGTGTGGACATATCATGGCGAGTCTGGCCAACCCGCCAGAGCTGAGGTGCTTCATCGTCACACCAACGAGCATGGTATCGGGATGCAAGACATGGTGCAAGACTTTGATGATGCTCGGGACTCGAACGATGTGATGGAGGAATCTGCAAAGGCCTTCAATGAAATGTTGGAGTCTTCAAAACATCCTCTCCACGAGCACACTGAGCTTTGTCAAATGGATGCCATCTCACAAATAATGGCTCTGAAGGCTCAATTCAACTTCGGCAGAGAATGCTACGACGCGATGATGATAGTATTTGGACGTTTTATACCCAAAGGTCATGTACTACCTGCAAACATATACCAGTTAGACAAAATCCTCCGTGCTCTTAAGATGCCCTATGAGAAGATACATGCCTGTGAGAATGGATGTGCCTTATTTAGGCTTCAGTATGCAGACTTGAACTATTGTCCCATTTGCAAGTCATCCAGGTATATTGTGGTAGACAACGGTATGGGTGAGAAGACGTAGACCAAAATCCCCGTTAATGTTCTTCGGTATATGCCAATCGTACCAAGACTTCAACGTTTTTTCATGGTTGAAGAGACGGCAAGATAGATGACATGGTACAAAACGGGCAAAAGAACCCAAGTAGATGCAGATGGGAAGCTGATGATGGTGCACACATCGGACGGTGAAGCGTGGAAGCGCTTCGATGCATTACATGGCGACAAAGCGGCATATTCGAGGCATCCTCGAGTCGCCATCAGCACGGATGGGTTTGATGTGTCTGGTCTGATGGCAACCAAATACAGTTGTTGGCCCGTATTTGTCATTCCACTTAATCTGCCCCCCGTACAGATTATGCAAAGAAAGAACATTTTCCTGACGTTGATAATTCCAGGGCCCAACTATCCGGGGAAGAATATGAATGTGTACATGCAGCCGCTGAAGGATGAATTGCAAGAGGCCTGGGATAATGGGTTCAAGACATATGATGCCTTTAGCAAAAAGAACTTCATAATGCATGTGTGGTACATGTACTCGACGCATGACTTGCCAGCGTATGCGCTATTCCTAAGCTGGTGTGTGCATGGAAGGTTCCCATGCCCCACATATAAGGGATCTCCTCAGTTTCGTTGGCTTGAGGCCGGTCGCAAGTTTTCTTTCTTCGACATGCATAGACCGTTCCTGCATCCTCGCCATAAGTTCAGGAAAGACAAGCAGAACTTCATCAAAGGTAGAGTTGTGAAAGACTCTGCACCACCTCCGTTGATAGGCCAAGAGATCCTGGATTAGTTAAACACTCTCGAGCCAGATCCAGAGCGTCCAGGGTATTTCAAGGGGTATGATTCACAACACGCCTGGACTCACAAGACATGCTTGTGGGATCTGCCTTACTTCAAAGACCTCCTTTGCCCACACAACATCGACATGATGCACACTGAGAAGAATATCACCGAGGCACTTTTTGGTACATTGTTTGGCATAGATGGTAAGTCAAAGGATAATCCTAAGGCAATAGTCGATCAGGAGGCGCTATGTCATAGATCGTTACAAAACATGCAACCCCCAAAAGGAAAGAAGAACTGGACAAAGCCAAACATGGTTCAATCTTGGAAGGCCAGCTATGAGGGAAATTATCTTATGGGTGAAAATGCAGTTGATGTTCCCCGACGGGTATGCAACGAATCTAAAGAGGGGAGCGAGTCTTGAAAAATTGAAGATATTTGGTCTCAAGAGTCGTGATTGGCACATATGGATTGAGCGGGTAATGCCGGTGATGTTGTGTGGATTCATCCCTAAGGATGAATGGCTAGTACTGGCAGAGCTGAGCTATTTCTTCCATGTTCTTTGTGCTAAAGAACTATCGCCTTACCTGGTAGAAGAAATGGCAGACCATATGTCTGTCGGACTTCTTTAATCCAATGCAGCACTTGATTTTGCATCTCCCAACCGAGGCAAGATTGGGGGGCCTCTGCAGAATCGTTGGTGCTACACAACTGAGAGGATGCAGAAGACGCTTCGAGCAAAATGTAAAAGTAAACATAGAATTGAAGCATCGATGGCCGAGGTATTCATTACTGAGGAGGCGGCAAACTTCATGACAGCACACTACGAAGACAAAAATTGTCATTTGCATAATCCGAAGCCTCCGTACAATGCTGGCGACCCTAAAATGGCTCGATGCAACCTCACCCTATTCAAAGGGGATTTGGCACCAGCCGGTGCTTCTAATTCCTCAATGTTGGATTTTGAAGAATGGCAGACCATTTCGTTGTATATCTTCAACAACCTAACAGAAGTGCGGTCGTACATCGAGTAAGTTCTCGGTATATTGTTGTAACATCCCAAATTTTCAATTTGGAATGTTATACATAGGTCATCATATGCATATCATATTTTATTTGCATTTTGGTTTGATCCTAGAAATTTTATGCAACTTAAGGACCCACGGAGAGAGTCGAGGATTTCATTTATTTTCATATTTGAATTCTCTCAAATTTGAAAAGAGGATCATTTTGGTTTTATTGTTTTTCTTCCCGAATATTTCCAATATTAAAAATAAAAGAGAGGGGATAAAATGAATTCTCCAAAATAAAAGAAATATTGGAGGAAAAATGTTAAAATCAAATAAATATTTTTTTGGATTTTTGTTGCTATTTTATTTGAATTAGAAAAATATGCATTTTTCAAGATTGCATCCTTAGCCCAAATAAATGTCCACTTTGTCCTAAATATTATTAGAGGACCGTGAAAATTTATTTCAGAATTTTTGGACTCCGTTTTATATTTATTTTTATTTATTTACTTCGTCCGTTTTATAAAAAAATCACGAACAGACCTTTGGGCCGTGCCCGAGCCGGACTCCTCCCGCTCGGCCCCCTTTAAAAGGCGACGCCCAAGGCCCCGCCCTAGCCCAAGCCGCCGCCCGCCCAAAACCCTAGTGCCGCCCCGCCGCCGCCGCCACCTCGCGTTGCCGTCGCCCCGCCTCGCCGGAAGCCGCCGCCGCCGCCGCCAGTTTTTCGCTCGATTTAGGTCAAAATCGTTCAGTTTTTTTAAAAAAACACCCTAGTTTGGTTTTTTTTTATTAGATCGATTTTCTTCTCGGTCTAGATCTAATCTGCGAACGTTCGTTCGTTAGCTCGTTTTAACGAACGAGTTTATTCGTTTGTCTCTGTTAGCGGACGTTCATCCGATAGATTTTTCTTTTTCTGTTTTATTTTCGCCGGGGACCTGTCCGTGATTTTTTTTATCGCAGATTAGCCCCTGATCTTCAAACCCTCGCAACATTTTAACCCTTCGTCCAAATCCAGTGAAACCAACGCCAAAATCTTTGTCTCGAGCCCCTCTTTCCGGTTAATCAACTTGAATAGGATTTTCACAAATTAAAATTTGGTTTCAAGCAGTTTTTACTTCGAACTTCTTTTGATCGTAGTTTGAGTTTCGTAGCTTCGATTCGATTGATTCTTTTTGCAAATCGAAGCTCTTCAGTTGAACTTTCAGATTGGATCTTCTTATTTGAGTTTTACCCGCGCATCTATGCTTGAGTGCTTATGTATGCTATTGTTTCTTTGCGATAGAATTCCCGGAGTGCGAAGCGTGCTACTACGAGTCTCTAGGGTTTGCATATCGTCAGCAAGGCAAGTAACACTTTGATCATATCTTTATTACCCAGTTTTTATGCATTAGTTCCAATCCTCAAACATTGCATGGTTAGGATCTGATTAACATGTGGGTTTGGGAAGTAGCTAATGAGGTAGAACCTATTGCCCTTTTATTATCAAACCCTTGGGAGTTGCTTCTACGTTATGCTCAGGTTGCTATGCTATGCTCATAGACGTGGATTGGTTGAGTGTATCCATGACAGATATGAGAGTTGATAATTAATGGTTAACTTAAGGTGGCTACTTAATACACATCTGGGTGGATTGGTTGCTGGCACCTGGAGAATCCATTGTTGTCCTAGGATATCCCGGAGTACCTGTGTGATCATCCTACGGTTCGCCACCCAGGCTCAAAGGCATCATAAGATTATTCATGCTAGAATCTTCCGTGTGTAGCCACAAGCTATTATGGGCTCTAGCATAGTTGAGTATGTTGCATGACCTCTTTCAGTGGTGGGCTAGCAGATGTAGGGGAAAGTAGGTCTAACTGTCCACCCAGAGTCAAGAGTTAATGTTTCTGAAAGGCTGTGTCTCGGTCATCCATTTCTCAAACACCTTGTAGTGTGAGACATTCAACGGAGGCAATCGAGTCTTGTGGGGAAAAGTGCGCAAACCTCTGCAGAGTGTACAAACTAATCATGATTAGCCGTGTCCTCGGTTATGGACATCTTGAGTATCCAGATTCTTGGATTATCATGTTGATATCATCACTCTAAATTAATCTATTGGGTAATTGATATTGTTTAATTGGGATTGAGTTGGAGGAACCTTCTCAATGTTTAACAACCACCATGATAGTTAAATAAAATATATTCCTGTGTTGTATGAAAAAATTGGCTTTATGCAAAACATTAACCATAGAGCTTTCCACCAGCCATATATGCATGTAGTGATAGCATTTATTCTGTTCATCGCTCTTTTGTGTTACATTGCCAGCATATTCCATGTGCTGACCCATTTCGGGATGCAACATATCATGTTGCAGACTTTTCAGACGAAGAGTAAGGTGCGCTAGGTCGTTGTCGTGCACTCAGTTATGTCGTTGGAGTTGATGGACTCACTTCATCTTCCAAGCCTTCCGCTGTTATCTTATTTAGATGGCCTTAAGCCATATTATTGTAATAAATTCTCTTTTGAGACATTTGATGTAATAAGTGTGTGATTGAGACTCTGTTATAATTCCTCGAGTATTGTGCGTGTCAGTATTACCGATCCAGGGATGACACTGATGCACAGAGATTTGATCGTTTGAGGTCTGGTCGCTACAAGATGGTATCAGAGCACACGTTGATTGTAGGACACGCCCACTAAGTTAAACCATAGGTCACTCTTGTCTACTCATTTCTGACTCCTCTCCCTTTTCCACTCTATAGGATGGCGGACTCAAGGAACAAGCTTACACAACCGGATGAAGACACACCTTTTGGACGACACCTGAAGGAAGTCACTAGGTACCTGAACATCGGAATACCAAGCTTCACCGGGACCTACATCACCACTATACCAGAATAGGAGCGTTGGATGATTCGAGTTCAAGTTCCAGGAAGGACATTCACGCCAGTTACTGAGCCCATAGAGTTTTCCTTTGATGCACCAACCTGGAGTCTAGGAAAGAGCATGGCAGCCCACATCACCATGGGACGCATCGGCGATGTTTATCACAAGGATCTTAAGGACACTATCTACCAGATATGTGGGCACCGAGATGAGCAATGGGAGATGATCAGCACCAGGAGGGACGGATCCATTGCAGTGTTGATCCAGGAGTTAAACCAGCACATTCGTCGCCAGGAGAACCAGATGTGCGCAATCATGATAGATCTGAAGAAGGTGATGACCAGTAACATGGAGCTAGAAGAAAAACTCAAGTCAACACGCGACGGATATGAGGAGGAAATTACAATACTGGTGGAGAAGAACGACGACCTGACGAGGAAGCTAGGAGTATTCATGGGAGACCCCGCGCCAGGAGGAGATGACGACCATTCCAAGGACATCCGTTCTAAGGACTACATCATCATTGAAGACACCGATTTTGACCCCGACAATAGTGATGATGATTACGAAGACGAAGTTGGAGTGGATATCGTGGAGTCTTCCACCGATCAAAACTTCTAGTCGACCACCATATTGTTAGTAGTATTCCCCCATGTATATAGTATTAGTCCGAGCACTTTTCTAATGGTAGTTAGATCCTTTGTATGCCCTTGTTTGAATTGATTGGTGTGATATGAATGTGTTTGTCTCATGTGCATATGGGTAGTGTTTTCCCTTTAGACCTCATTCTATTCTGTTTTCTCAACTTTTCTAAACTAATCAGATGCCTCTGAGACGTGACAATGGATTTGCTTTCCCACCGGAGCTCACTCAGTTGATCCAACAGCAGAATACCTTGATGCAGCTATTAGTTCAGAATCAGAACCAAGGCAACAACAACAACAACCCACCACCACCGCCCCCTGTTGATCACCTAGCCCGTTTCCTAAGGTTGAATCCTCCGGTATTCTTTAGTAGCACCGAGCTGATTGTTGCAGATGATTGGCTCCGCAAGATTGGAAGGGAGCTGACCACTGCATGATGCACAGATGCGGAAAGAGTGCATTTTGCCGCACATCAGCTTGATGGACCCGCAGCATCATGATGGGAGAATTTCACAGCCACTTACCCCATTGACACTATTACATGGGTTCAGTTTCAGCAGGCTTTCTACACTGCCCATGTTTCAGCAGGAGCTATGAACATGAAGAAGCGCGAGTTTCGCAACTTGCACCAAGGAGGACGCACATTGGGCCAGTATGTGGATGAGTTTAGTAAGTTAGCATGCTATGCTCCTGATGGCGTAACTACAGATGTCGCTAAGCAGGAGAAGTTTCTGGAAGGACTGAATGATGAGCTGAGCATGCAGTTGATGGTGGCAACATTCAACAACTACCAGGAGTTGGTAGATAGAGCTCTTATGATTGAAGGGAAGCAATATCAAATTGAGAGCCGCAAGAGGAAGTATGGACAAGGGAAGTACAATTCAGGAGCTCAGCAGAGACCTCGTTTTACCCCGAACTCGGGAGGACACACTCACCATAACCAACGAGGCCACACTCTCAATGGAGGAAGTTTGCATAACCATAGTGGCCCCCAGAATGGCAATGGGAATGGAGGAAGCAGCAGCCAGCACCATTCCAACCCTGCAACGCCCGCCAAGAAGGATCTAAGTCACATTACTTGTTTCAAGTGCGGGAAGAATGGACACTACACCACCGAGTGTTCTGAAGCAAAGAATGGAAATAGAAATGGAAGCTCTGGGAAGAAGCCCAACCCTTTCAACAGGGGACAAGTGAACCACGTTAGCGTGGAGGAGGTTGAAGAGCAGCCAGATGCAGTTATAGGTAAGTTTTTGGTTAAGTCATTTACTGCAATCGTTCTTTTTGATACTGGTGCATCGCATGCATACATATCAAGGGGATTTGTGGATAAGTATAAGTTGCCCACCAAGGTTCTTAGGACACCTTTGTTAGTAAGCTCGCTAGGAGCGGAGCATATGGCAAGCCGAGGATGTTTTCAGATGCCATTGACCATAGGTAGGCATGTTTTCCCTTCAGACTTAATAATTCTAGAGTCACAAGGGTTGGATGTGATATTGGGCATGGATTGGTTATCGATGTATGGGGGAAACATCGATTGCGCCAGTAAGTCAATTCTGCTCACCACCCCAGAAGGAAGAAGGATCAAGTATGTATCCCGGCATGTGCCAAAGAGGACTCAAGTGAATTCCTTATCACGAGTTGTACAGGAGGAAGTACCAGTGGTGAAGGATTACCCCGATGTATTTCCAGAGAAGTTACCAGGCATGCCGCCGGATCGAGATATTGAGTTTTTGATAGGGTTGTTACCAGGCACCGGATCAATATCGAAGAGACCATACCGGATGCCCACAAAGGATTTGGAGGAAATCAAGAAGCAGATTAAGGAGTTACTGGATAAAGGTTACATACGACCCAGTTCATCACCTTGGGGAGCCCAGTACTTTTAGTGGAGAAGAGGGATGGATCATTAAGGATCGTTGTTGATTATCGTGCGTTGAATGAAGTGACGATCAAGAACAAGTACCCACTTTCGATGATCAATGATTTGTTTGACCAGTTGCAAGGAGCTAATGTATTTTCCAAGATCAATCTGCGATCAGGATACCATCAGCTGAAGATCCGAGAGCAGGATATACCTAATACAGCTTTTACCACAAGGTACGGGCTATATGAGTATACCATTATGTCATTTGGTCTGACTAACGCGCCTGCCTATTTCATGAACATGATGAACAAAGTGTTTATGGAGTTTTTGGATAAATTCGTCGTGGTGTTTATTGATAATATTTTGGTATACTCGAAGAATGAAGAGGAGCACACGGAACATTTACATTTGGTTCTTAAGAAGCTCAGAGAACATCAGTTGTATGCCAAGTTCAGCAAGTGTGAGTTTTGGTTAAAGGAAGTTGGATTTATCGGACATGTTATATCCGGAGAAGGAATAGCAGTAGACCCTAGCAAGGTTGTTTCTGTGACTACATGGGTGGCACCCACATCAATTGAAGATATCAGGAGTTTTCTCGGACTCGCAGGATATTATCGGAGGTTCATTGAGAATTTCTCCAGGATTGCAAAGCCCATGATAGAGATTTTGAAGAAGGACACCAAGTTTAAATGGACAGAGGAGTGTGAACCTAGTTTTTAGGAGTTGAAGAAACATTTGGTTACAGCCCTAGTGTTGATTCTTCCAGATCAACGAAAGGATTATCAAGTGTATTGCGACGCTTCATGTCGAGGACTTGGAGCAGTGCTTATGCAGGAAGGAAGAGTCATTTCATATGCCTCACGACAGCTTAAACCCCATGAGCTGAATTATGCTACACTTGATTTGGAGTTAGCTGCCGTAGTGCATGCGCAGATGGAGACCTATTCTCATCAGAAACCACTGTGAGGTTTACACAGATCATAAGAGTTTGAAATATATCTTCACGCGGAAGGAGTTGAACCTCAGGCAAAGTAGATGGTTGGAGCTCATTAAGGATTATGATATGAAATTGCACTATCATCCTGGAAAGGCTAATGTAGTAGCAGATGTATTGAGTCGCAAGAGTTATGTTAATACGCTCATGACCGAAGGATTACCCAAGGAGTTAGCAGAAGATCATCGCGAGCTATGTTTGGAAATAGTTCCGAGAGGTTATGTGGCAGCATTGGAAATTCAGTCCACTTTGATGGGTAAGATCATAGAAGCCTAGAAGACTGACAAGAAGATTGTCGAGATAAAGGAAACGATGAGCAAAGGAAAGGCTAAAGGATTTCGTGAGGATGAGCACGATACTTTATGGTTTGAGGATCGTGTATATGTGCCTAATGACCCCGAGATCAGGAAGTTGATTCTGCAGGAGGCCCATGATTCGCTGTATTCGATCCACCCAGGAAACACTAAGATGTATCTGGATTTGAAGGAAAGTTTCTGGTGGACAGGAATGAAGAAGGATATTGTGGAGTACATAGTAGTATGTGATGTATGTCAGAGAGTGAAGGCAGAACATCAGAAGCCAGCAGGATTGCTACAGCCATTGCCAATACCCGAATGGAAGTGGGACAAGCTTGGCATGGATTTTATCACGGGATTACCCAGGACAAGTTCAGGCTATGACTCTATCTGGGTTGTAGTCGATCGATCGACGAAAGTAGCTCATTTCATCCCAATGAAGACCACCTATAGGAGTGCTAAGTTGGCAAAGATATACATGACCAGGATCGTATGTCTGCATGGAGTTCCGAGGACCATTGTATCATATAGAGGAACCTAGTTTACCTCAAAGTTCTGGAATCAGTTGCATGAGACTTTGGTTACTAGGCTAGAGTTCAGTACAGCCTTCCATCCACAGACAGATGGACAGACCAAGAGAGTCAATCAGATTCTGGAGGACATGTTAAGAGCTTGTGTGCTAGACTATGGATCTAGTTGGGATGACAACTTACTGTATGCATAGTTCTCTTATAACAACAGTCATCAAGCCAATTTGAAGATGGCCCCTTTCGAAGCCTTGTACGGAAGGAGGTGCAGGACACCATTATTGTGGGATGAAGTAGGAGATCGACAGTTGTTTGGACCAGATTTGATTAAAGAGTCCGAAGAGAAGGTTAAGTTAATTCGCGATAGACTCAAGGTAGCCCAGTCCAGGCAGAAGAGTTATGCGGATTCTAAACGCAAGGAGACAGTTATGAACTCGGAGACAGAGTATACCTTCGTGTGTCACCACTTCGAGGAGTTAAGCGTTTTGGAGTTAAGGGAAAGCTAGCACCACGTTTTGTGGGACCATACCTAGTTTTGGAACGTATGGGAGAAGTTGCTTACAAGCTGGAATTGCCAGAAGGATTTTCAGGAGTTCACGATGTGTTTCACGTTTCCCAATTGAAGAAGTGCCACGCAGAGATGGCCGATATTCCTCTCAGAGATACAGTACCACTGGAAGCGATTCAGCTGGATAGCTATTTGACCTACGAGGAGAAACTAGTGAAGATTCTCCAGTTTGCCAGCCGAGTCACACGCAACAAGGTTATCAAGTTTTGCAAAGTTCAGTGGAGCCACCATACCGAGGATGAAGCCACCTGGGAACGAGAGGAAGACCTACAGAAGGACCACCCACACATATTTTCTAGCCAACCCAAATCTCGAGGGCGAGATTCATCTTAAGGGGGGTAGGTTTGTAACATCCCAAATTTTAAGCAACTCAAGGACCCATGGAAAGAGTTGGGGATTTCAGTTATTTTCATATTTAAATTTTCTCAAATTTGAAAAGATGATCATTTTGGTTTTATTGTTTTTCTCTCCAAATATTTCTAGTATTAAAAATAAAAGAGAGGGGATAAAATGACTTCTCCAAAATAAAAGAAATATTGGAGGAAAACTGTTAAAATCAAATAAATATTTTTATTGGATTTTTTGCTATTTTATTTGAATTAGAAAAATATGCATTTTTCAAAATTGCATTCTCAGCCCCAATAAATGTCCATTTTGTCCTAAATACTATTAGAGGACCGTGAAAATTTATTTCGAAATTTTTAGACTCCGTTTGATATTTATTTTTATTTATTTAATCTGTCCATTTTAAAAAAACAATCGCGAACCGACCTTTGGGCCGTGCCCGAGCCGGACTCCTCCCACTCGGCCCCCTTTAAAAGGCGAGGTCCGAGGCCCTGCCCCAGCCCAAGCCGCCGCCCGCCCGAAACCCAAGCGCCGCCCCGCCGGCGCCACCACCTCACGCCGCAGCCGCCGACTGCCACCGTCGCCGGAGACTGCCACCCGCCGTCGCCCCGCCTCGCGGAGTTCACTGGAAGCCGCCGCCGCCGCTGTTTTTCGCTTGGTTTAGGTAACAACCGTTCGGTTTTTAAAAAAAAACTAGTTTGGGTTTTTATTAGATCGTTTTTTTCTCGGTTTAGATCTAATCAACGAACTTCGTTCGTTAGCTCGTTTTAACAAACGAATTAGTTCGTTTGTCTCTGTTAGCGGACGTTCGTCCGATAAATTTTTCTTTTTCTATTTTATTTTCGTGATGGACCTATCTGTGATTATTTTTATCGTAGATTAGCCCCTTATCTTCAAACCCTCGTAACATTTTAACCGTTTGTCCAAATCCAGTGAAACCAACGCAGAAATCTTCGTCTCGAGCCCTTCTATCTGGATAACCAACTTGAACAGGATTTTGACAAATTAAAATTTGGATTCATGCAGTTTTGAATTCAAACTTCTTTTGATCGTAGTTTGAGTTTCATAGCTCCGATTCGATTGATTCTTTTTGCAAATCGAAGCTTTTCAGTTGAACTTTCAGATTGGATCTTCTTATTTGAGTTTTACCCATGCATCTATGCTTGAGTGCTTATGTATGCTATTGTTTGTTTGTGATAGAATTCCCGGAGTGTGAAGCATGCTATTACGAGTCTCTAGGGTTTGCAAATCGTCATCAAGGCAAGTAACACTTTCATCATATCTTTATTACCCAGTTTTTATGCATTAGTTCCAATCCTCAAACATTGCATGGTTAGGATCTGATTAACATGTGGGTTTGGGAAATAGCTGATGAGGTAGAATCTATTGCCCTTTTATTATCAAACCCTTGGGAGTTACTTCTACGTTATGCTCAGGTTGCTATGCTATGCTCGTAGACGTGGATTGGTTGAGTGTATCCATGACAGATGTGAGAGTTGATAATAAATGGTTGACTTAAGGTGGCTACTTAATACACATCTGGGTGGATTGGTTGCGGGCACTTGGAGAATCCAGTGTTGTCCTAGGATATCCCGGAGTACCCGTGTGATCATCCTACGGTTCGCCACCCAGGCTCAAAGGGATCATAAGATTATTCATGCTAGAAACTTCCATGTGCAGCCACAATCTATTATGGGCTCTAGAATAGTTGAGTATGTTGCATGACCTCTTTCAGTGGTGGGCTAGCAGATGTAGGGGAAAGTAGGTGTAACTGTCCACCTAGAGTAAAGAGTTAATGTTTCTGAAAGACCGTGTCTCGGTCATCAGTTTCTCAAACACCTTGTAGTGCGAGAAATTCAACGGAGGCGATCGAGTCTTGTGGGGAAAAGTGCGCAAACCTCTGCAGAGTGTACAAACTAATCATGATTAGACGTGTCCCTAGTTATGGACATCTTGAGTATCTGGATTCTTGGATTATCATGTTGATATCATCAATATAAATTAATCTGTTAGGTAATTGATACTGTTTAATTGGAATTGAGTTGGAGGAACCTTCTCAATGTTTAACAACCACCATGATAGTTAAATAAAATACATTCCTTTGTTGTAGGGAAAAATTGGCTTTATGCAAAACATTAACCATAGAGCTTTCCACCAGCCATATATGCATGTAGTGATAGCATTTATTCTGTTCATTGTTCTTTTGTGTTACATTGCCAGCATATTCCATGTGCTGACCCGTTTCGGGCTGCAACATATCATGTTGCAAACTTTTCAGATGAAGAGTAAGGTGCACTAGGTCGTTGTCGTGCACTTAGTTATGCCGTTGGAGTTGATGGACTTAGTTGATGGACTCACTTTATCTTCCAAGCCTTCCGCTGTTATCTTATTTAGATGGCCTTAAGCCATATTATTGTAATAAATTCTCTTTTGAGACATTCGATGTAATAAGTGTGTGATTGAGACTCTGTTATAATTCCTCGAGTACTGTGCGTGTCAGCATTACCAATTCAGGGATGACACTGATGCACAGAGACTTGACCGTTTGAGGTCTCGTCGCTACAAGATGGTATTAGAGCACACGCTGATTGTAGGACACACCCACTAAGTTAAACCATAGGTCACTCTTCTCTACTCATTTCTGACTCCTCTCCCTTTTCCACTCTATAGGATGGAGGACTCAACGAACAAGTTTACACAACCGGATGAAGACACACCTTTTGGACAACACCTGAAGGAAGTCACTAGGTACCTGAACATCGGAATACCAAGCTTCACCGGGACCTACATCGCCACTTTACCAAAAGAGGAGCGTTGAATGATTCGAGTTCAAGTTCCAGGAAGGACATTCACGCCAGTTACTAAGCCCATGGAGTTTTCCTTTGATGCACCAACCTGGAGTCTAGGAAAGAGCATGGCAGCCCACATCGCCATGGCCACTACTGGAATTAGCTTATTTTTCATCTGCCAGTTCTTTACCGTCAGCTGGCTGACGGCAAAGAAGGTCTTTGCCATCCGCTTACAGAAAACGGATGACAAAGAAATGGCTGATGGCAAAGAAGGTCTTTGCCATCATTCAGTTCTTTGCCGTCAGCCGGCAGACAACAAAGATTCTTTGTCGTCAGCTGGCGGACGGCAAAAAGGGAGGTGCGCCCCACTAATGAGCAGCTTAAAAAAACTAACAGCCCCCTAGCAGACGGCAAAGAGCAAAAAAGCGGACGGCAAAGTGGGCGGACGGCAAAGAAATAACCTAACTAACGGCTCCCCCCACCCCGCCCCTCCCTCTCTCTCTCTTTCTGCCCTCTTCCCGATGAGACCACCGCCGCCCATCGCCCCGTCGCACCGACCACCCGTCGCCCCCTTGCCCCGTCGCCCCACCACCCGCCGCCGCGCCCTCGCCCCGTCGCCCCACCACCCGCCGCCGCCCCCTCGCCCCACCACCCGCC
>NC_041383.1:538555046-538600296 GCF_002162155.2 Triticum dicoccoides | reverse complement strand
CACCCCGACCCCGAAACAGCACCCCGACCCCGACACGGCACCCCGACCCCGACACGACACCCACGACACCAGAGGCCGACGGGGTCATATATTTGTGAATTATGAGTTAGGTCATATATTTTTTGATTTTGTTATGAAAAACATCATATATAATTGTGTTGATCGGCTAGATTTAAATGTGCAGTTGTTTCATCGCTGCGAGGTTTGGTGTTCGGCGACCTCCCGTGCATTTGACGAGCTCTGCCCCTTCATTCGTGGGTGAGCACAAATGACATGTCCTCCTCCGCCCTTAATTATTTGCTCTGTTCCGGTGTTCGTGCCGATGAAACTTGCTAACTAGCTATATATGTGTCTTGAATCATCAGTATGCGTAACAAATATGTGTCTGTCGTTCGAAAGGGTTATAGTTATAAATATGCATGCATTTGCATATTTATAACCGTGATTCTTTCAAATTGTCCAACGCTATCCATGGACAGCCTGAGTATGTGTAGATTGGGTTCGTTTTCCTATATGCTTTGCTCCGGATCCGACACATAAATTTTGCCAGTGCCTCCCCTATTGTTCTCCAGGTACACATCCTCTTTGTTTATTGCAGAGACGTGTATCAGGAGAACAGCGGAGAGGTGCTGCCAAAATTTTGCGTCAGATCCGGAGCATAGCATGGGAAAATGAACCCAATCTACACATACTCGGGTGAGATTAGGACCTATCATTACCTATTAGAGTGTAGGTTGCATGGACGTAATAAAATTGACAAACTAGATCAACTGATGAATATATATATGGTGAATTATATATATATATATATATATATATATATATATATATATATTTGTTGTGTGTCCAGTAGCTCTGAAAGTCAAGATGAGTGATCGTGCGTGGATGTACACCGGTCACACTGGTCAAAACAAATGGAGCACTGAATGGTTCACAAAAACCAAGGGGTTTATGCAAGCCGCATTTGCAAATGGCCGGAGGAAAACCTGGTGCCCCTGTTTCTGGCTCGACAATTGGGAAAAGAGGACAGAGGCTGAAATGGGAAAACACTGGCAGAAGAGTGGTTTTACGCCCGATTATACGGTGTGGACATTTGATGGTGAGTCTGCCCAACGTGACCGAGCTGAGGTGGATCGTCGTCGCATCGACGAGCATGGTACCGGGATGGAAAACATGGTGCAAGACTTGGATGATGCTCGGGATTCAGACGAGGAGATGGAGGAATCTGCAAAGGCCTTCAATGAAATGTTAGAGTCTTCAAAACGTCCGCTCCACGAGCACACTGAGCTTTGTCAGTTGGATGCCATCTCACAAGTAATGGCTCTGAAGGCTTAGTTCAACCTGGGCAGAGAATGCTATGACGCAATGATGATAGTATTTGGACACTTTCTACCCAAAGGCCAGGTAATGCCTGCAAACCTGTACCAGTCGGACAAAATCCTCCGTGCATTGAAGATGCCCTATGAGAAGATACATGCCTGTGAGAAAGCATGTGCCTTATTTAGGCTTGACTATGCGGACTTGAACTATTGTCCCATTTGCAAGTCTTCCAGGTATGTTGTGGTAGACAACGGTGTGGGTGAGAAGACGCAGACCAAAATCCCCGTTAGTGTTCTTCGATATATGCCAATCGTACCAAGACTTCAACGTCTTTTCATGGTTGAAGAGACGGCCAGACATATGACATGGCACAAAACGGGCAAAAGAACCAAACTAGATGCAGATGGGAATCTGATGATGGTACACACATCGGATGGTGTTGCATGGAAAAGGTTTGATGAATTACATGCTGACAAAGCGGCAGATCTGAGGCATCCTCGAGTTGGCGTCAGCACGGATGGGTTTAGTGTGTTTGGTCGGCACCCTAATACAGTTGTTGGCCCGTATTTGTCTTTCCACTCAATCCCCCCCGAAAGATTATGCAAAGAAAGAACATTTTCCTGACATTGATAATTCCAGGGCCCAACTATCCGGGGAAAAATATGAATGTGTACATGCAGCCGCTTAAGGACGAATTGCAAGAAGCCTGGAATAATGGGTTCAAGACATACGACGCCTATAGCAAACGGAACTTCATAATGCGTGTCTGGTACATGTACTCGATGCATGACTTGCCGGCGTATGCGCTATTCGTTGGCTGGTGTGTGCATGGAGGGTTCCCATGCCCCACATGCAAGGGAGCTCTTGAGTTTCGTTGGCTTTAGGCCGGTCGCAAGTTTTCTTGCTTCGACATGCATAGACAGTTCCTGGATCCTCGCCATAAGTTCAGGAAAGACAAGAAGAACTTCATCAAAGGTAGAGTTATCAAAAACTCTGCACCACATGCGTTGACAGGCCAACAGACCCTGGATCAGTTAAACTCTCTCGAGCCAGATCCAGAGCGTCTAGGGTACTTCAAGGGGTATAATTCTAAGCACGCATGGACTCACAAGACATGCTTATGGGATCTGCCTTACTTCAAAGACCTCCTTTGCCCACACAACATCGACGTGATGCACACTGAGAAGAATATCGCCGAGGCACTTTTTGGTACATTGTTTGGCATAGATGGGAAGTCAAAGGATAATACTAAGGCTAGAGTCGATCTGGAGGCACTATGTGATAGGCCGTTACAAAACATGAAAGAACCAAAAGGAAAGCAGAACTGGACGAAGCCAAAGGCATGGTTCAATCTTGGAAGGCCAGCTATGAGGGAAATTATCTTGTGGGTGAAAATGCAGTTGATGTTCCCCGATGGGTATGCAGCGAATCTAAAGAGGGGAGCGAGTCTTGATAAATTGAAGATATTTGGTCTCAAGAGTCATGATTGGCACATATGGATTGAGCGGGTAATGCCGGTGATGTTGCGTGGCTTCATCCCTAAGGATGAATGGCTAGTATTGGCAGAACTCAGCTATTTCTTCCGTGTTCTTTGTGCGAAAGAACTATCGCCTAGCGTGCTAGAAGAAATGGAAGAGTTGGCACTGGAGTTGATCTGCAAGTTAGAGAAGATCTTTCGATCAGGCTTCTTTAATCCAATGCAGCATTTGATTTTGCATCTCCCGACCGAGGCAAGATTGGGGGGGCCCGTGCAAAATCATTGGTGCTACCCAACTGAGAGGATGCAGAAGACGCTCCGAGAAAAATGTAAAAGTAAACATAGAATTGAAGCATCGATGGCTGAGGCATTCATCACTGAGGAGGCGGAAAACTTCGTGACAGCACACTACGAAGCCGAAAATCGTCATTTGCATAATCCGAAGCCTCGGTACAATGCTGACGACCCTAAAAAGGGTGGATCCAACCTCAGCCTATTCAAAGGGAATCTCGCACCAGCTAGTGGTTTGAAACCAGTATCTTTGGATAATGAAGAATGGCGGACCATTTCGTTGTATATCTTCAACAACCTGATATAAGTGTGGCCGTACATCGAGTAAGTTCTCGGTACATTGTTTCGCAACTTCTATTTCCTTTGAACTGCTCTTATTCCTGGATATTTCATACAGTCGATACGTCGCAATATTCTCGTATGGAGCGGTGATCCAAAAGGATTCCATCGAAGAGTATGAGCTTCTCGCAAAGCAAGGAGGCGGCTATCCCGGTTTCATCTCTTGGTTTAAACAAACGGTAATTTCTATTAGACAATTTCATTTCATTCGCTAATTTGTGCCTAATGCAACAATCCTTTCGTATTAAACATGTAGGCTAATTCAGTGTCTATGGACGCCGAATTGAGACAAGTCGCTAATGGTTTTGACTATAAGGTCCGTTCATTTGACAAATACGACATCAACGGGTATCGCTTTCGTACCTATCACAAAGAGCTATCTACGGCCGACCGAAAGTCTACAAATTGTTGTGTATCTGCTATCGGCGAAGGAGGTACCGAGTATTATGGGAGAGTTGAAGCAATTTATGAACTTCTATTCTATGGTGAAAACCCACCGAATGTTGTAGTCTTCAAATGTTATTGGTTTCAGCTGAAGGAAACTAGAAGGACTCATGAACATATAGGGCTAGATGAAATCAAACAAAGCACCCATTTAGATGTTCCTGATGTCTATATTACGGCTCAACAGGTGACCCAAGTATTCTATCTACCGTGGGCCTGCCAAACTAATCCAAATCTGAAAGGTTGGGATGTCGTTTATGAAGTGCCGCCACATGCTAGACTATCTCCCCAAAGGAAGAGGATTATGAACCTCACATTAACCCAGACACATATGAGGGAGAATTCTTCCAAGAGACACGTCTTTCCAGAAAGCGTTTCAAGAACCGCTATACTTCACCCCAAAACATTGAAGTAGACAGTGACAGTGAATCCGGCATCACCCCAGAGGAGGAACAAGAAGAGCCGGAACAAGAAGAGGTTACTGTTGCGGATGACATGTTAATGCTTGACCGATTACGTCAAGGTGGCCTTCCACGTGTTGATGCTGCTGAACCCTATGAGCATGTCATTGATGATAGTGATGATGATGATTATGCATTTATTGATGATAGTGATCGAGATTATCAGTAGTTCGTGTCAGGTATTCAATTTTTTTATGTTGTACTTGATGATGATACACTTAAGTGATATACATATTATTATTCATGTCGGTATTTTTTTATGTTGTAGTAATTTCGTTTACTCTTTGTCATGGCAGGTGTTGAAAGATGGTGGGCGCTGGCCGGGAGCGCTCCGAGGCCCCTTCTTCATCGGCGCGTGGTGGGAGGTCTTCCATTCCACACGCACCTCTCCGCCGAGCGTTGCTGAACAGTATGGCGACACCGCCGGGCCCTTCTTCGTCGACCGCGGTGCCCATCAGGAAACAAGGTAAGGGAGGGAAGAAGAGAGGAGTTGGAGCACGTGGTCGCGGGAGAGGAGGTAGGGTGACTGCTAGGGTGCCTTCCTCGGTGCCACCCCCAGCTGTTTCACCCGAGCACATGACTGCTAGGGTGGACTCGTCCAAGGAGGAGGCTACACGGACTCCGGTCCACGAGCCTCCGGTCGACGGGCCTTCGGCCCACGAGACCCCGGAGGAGCACACGTCGGGATGGGGTACCTGGCCGGATCAGCCTGAGGGGTCGAGTGGCCATGCTGATGATGGCGGGGAGCCGACTGATATTGAGGAGGAGGGGGCACCGTCTACCAGCGTGGTTGTACACGGCTCCCGTCCGTGCCGGCGAGCCGCAAGCAGAGGTGGTTGATTTTCCCTAATGGGGAGAGGTAAGTGCATTTAATCTTTTTGTACCTTCTGCATTCACGTTTCTTCAAATATCTAATATGTTGGCCCTATCATGCTGCAGGGTTTGGGACCACCATCATAGTGTCCGCCGGCCCAACTCCGTCCTTGGAGTTCTTTGTCGGCAAAACTTCTCGTGGTCTGTCACATTTCCTGGTAAGGGTCGGTGTCAGTGTCAAAACCGGCGGATCTCGGGTAGGGGGTCCCGAACTATGCGTCTAGGCGGATGGTAACAGGAGACAAGGGACACGATGTTTTACCCAGGTTCGGGCCCTCTTGATGGAGGTAAAACCCTACGTCCTGCTTGATTGATATTGATATTGTGGATGTTACAAGAGTGGATCTACCACGAGATCAAGGAGGCTAAACCCTAGAAGCTAGCCTATCGTGTGATTGTAATGGTTGTTGTTGTGTCCTACGGACTAAAGCCATCCGGTTTATATAGACACCGGAGAGGGCTAGGGTTACATAGAGTCGGTTACAATGGTAGGAGATCTACATATCTGTATCGCCAAGCTTGCCTTCCACGCCAAGGAAAGTCCCCTCCGGACACGGGACGAAGTCTTCAATCTTGTATCTTCATAGTCTTGGAGTCCGGCCGATGATGATAGTCCGGACGATGATAGTTCGGCCGATGATGGTGATTCGGCTATCCGGACACCCCCTAGTCCAGGACTCCCTCAGTAGCCCCCGAACCAGGCTTCAGTGACGATAAGTCCAGCATGTGTGTAGTCTTCGGCGTTGCAAGGAGGGTTCTCCTTCAAGTTCCATGTACCTGCCGAACAGTGTCCGGCTTCCTCATCAATGTTGCGCTTCTTGGCTTCCACGCCCAATAATGGCCTTCTTCCACGCGTCGCACGAATGCGAAAAGCCAGGGTGTCTTTCATGTTTTACCCCCTAGTTGTGCGAATAATCTGCCTATAAGAGAGGCAAGAATCCAGATCCAAATCACACCCTCTTCCTCCCGCGAATACTCATCGGAGCGCTTTCGACCAAGAATCCATTCCATCATGGACCGTCAACGCGGCTCCTCTTCTCGCGCTCCCAGCCCTCTGCCAGGAGATTGGAGGAGATGCTCTGTTCCGCACAACGAGCTGGTGAAGCTCCAAATGGGGGGATATCTCCCTCCGGCCTTCATGGTTCCGGTTCGAGCCGGGCTGGCCACCTACAAAGGTGGGAAGCAAGTGGAGGCTACCCCAAGTCCCAACAAAGGGGAGCGGGTATGCTTCGTCCCCTATCTGATAAGGGGGCTCGGATTTCCTGTACATCCCTTCCTCCGCAGGCTCCTGGAGTTCTACGGACTCCGGCTTCATCACCTCACGCCCGCCTTGATCCTGCATATTACGGGTTACGTAGCTCTTTGCGAGCTATTCCTGGGCGTCGAGCCCCATTTCACGCTGTGGAAGAGGTTGTTCTGCCTTGTACCCCGCTCTCACGAGGGGTCCATATATCAAGTGGGCGGCGCTGAAATATGGCGCATTACCGGGACCGGATATCCATCCGGAACCCCTAAGAAGGTGTTCGAAGACTGGCCTTCAGAATGGTTTTATATAGAAGACGCTCCGCTGCCGGACCCTGTTCGGATCGGCCTCCCGGAGTTCAGCAATGCTCCTCTAAAGAAACGCCTTAGTTGGCATCCGCAGAGCCCCCAACTAGAGGAAGACAAGGGCGTCCATTATTTGATGGGCCGGATAAGGTTACTGGCCCATTCCGGGTTGACCATGATTGGAGTCATGGCAACATGCATTATGCGGGGGGTGCAGCCACTACAATACAGGGGCCACTCCATGTGGGATTTCAACGGGGAGGACGATGCCACCCGTCATGGCCGCAAAGGGCCGGATTCGGCCGAAGATCTGGTGAAGATCTTGTCCGGCCTGTATAAGGGGGAGAAGGAGGATTTCCTTCGGACGAACCCGTTAAATGGGTTCTCCATGAATAATCCCCAACCTTGGGTAAGCGAACACTCCGCGTGTCCAACCCATGCTTTTGAAACTTAAGTTTCTTATATTGTGTTCTTCTTTTGACGCAGGAGCTGCGTCGGATCGTGGAGGACATGCTAAGTCCAGCTCCGCAACCCAAGGATCCAGAGAGATCCCGGGATCCGGCCTCCGAAGAGGATCCGGACATAAAGGTGGAGCTAATCGACGGGGTGTTCCACCAGCTCAGCATGGATAATGCTTTAGTCGCCATTACGGCCGACTATCCCGGACTATATCCGGCTTCCCAGGTGATTGTGACCGGAGTCCTGACACCGTCATTCCTTCCTTGCTTATTTTTGACCACCGTATACGATGGCACTGTGCAGGAGGCACCTCTAGGGCGGGAAGCCGAGCCCGCGGCGGCTGACCAACAAAGGCCAGTCCGGACCAGTAGGCGGAAGAGGAGCGCAGCGCGGACTGAAACGTCGCCGCAAAGGTATAGCTCACAATTCATTATTTGGAGCAACGTTCCTAGGAAGCGTTTGAGTGCTCATGACTTTTGTAGGAGAAAAAGCGCCCCCGGACTGCGGGCGTGGAGGTTGCCAATCCAACCTCTACCAGCCAGGCTCCAGCACCTGGTTTGGAGGGGGAGGCGAGCGCAAGGCGCGAGCCGAACACTCCTCCAACGGAGGATGCCGACAGACTGTCCGCCACCAAGTCTGAGGTGGAGAGCGCCATGAACCATAGGCGCCGCCGGACAGTATTTCGTGACGCGTGCTTCTCCCGCAAGGCATTGAATGCCTTTAACACGGGGGACGCGCACCTTCGTGCTGCTCAAGATGGTTTTACCAGAGCCACGGAGCAGTATGTAAAAGACATACGGGTAAGAGAATTTAATAGTTATATATGCCAGCAGCCCCCGAGACTTAAAGTAGTTATATTAACTGATTTAAGGATCATATGAAACGTAGGATCTTACCGAGAAGAATACCCAGCTGTCTCAGGAGCTGCAAGAGTGCAAGGCCCAACTTGAGGCCGCACTCGCTACCGCAGGAGGAAACACAGGGACCTCTCCTGGTAACGCATTATTTTAGAAAGATAAGTAGAGTTTGGCCTTTGCGCAAGTCTAAAAATGACGTTGCAGGTGCTGCCGGACAAGATCCGGACAGGCAAGAACTTCTGCACCAGCTAAAGGCCGGCGAGAGGGTGCTGCATAAGGTGCAGCATGAGAGGAACAAGCTCCAGGATGCCCATGCCCAGCTTGGAGAAGAGCTGAAAGGCGTTCGGGCCGAGCTGTCTGGCTCCGTTAAGGAGAATCAGCGGCTTCGTCGCGGCATCTATAGTAAGTGCTTAAGCGAATTCCTTTGAAATGAAGAGTTCGGCGAGGAAGTCCATTGACAAAATATGTCTGTAGGTGTACTCACAGGTCGCCCTGTGGAGGAGATGCCCGTATCAACGGGTGATCAACTTCCCGAGTTGTTGCAACTGATCGAACGAGTTCGGCAGGCAATGAGCGGCGTCATCCAGGCTTTATGGCCAGCCTTCTCCCTACCCGAGGGCCTTGGGGAGCTTGCGGAGAAGCTTTAGGGAGTGCGGCAGCGCTTCCATTTATGGAAGATTTCAGCCTGCCGCCAAGGTGCCAGGGAGGCCTGGGCCATGGTGAAGACGCGGTACAAGAAGGCGGATGCCAACCGCATGGCCGAGGTCGGACCTGTGGGGCCCGATGGGAAGGAGATCCCTGTGAGTTTAGTATACGGCCAAGTAGAGTTGGCCGCTAAATTTTCCCAACAGGAGTGTAAATTAGACAGCCTGTTAGACGGGATTGAGGAAGAATACAGTCAGTCGATTTGACAATGTATTATAAAATGACATGTAAAATGCCTTCTAGCCGGATTGTAGATCGTTTATCTTTGCCGACCTTTTCGCTTCGACCTCGGGACCCTAGAGTCCGGAGTGTGTCCGAATACCTGCTCGGCTATGAAACAACCGGGGTATGCATGGAGACCAGGCGTAGGGGTCATTAGTGCTTTATCAGACAAGTGCCCAACTAGTTATGTTATATTACATGGTTAGTAAGAAACATCTTCCAGGGAGAATAGTTCCGTTAAGGGTTCCTTTCCTCTGGGGGAGGCATGCCCTAAAGTGCATGTCCGGACTGCGAAAAGAGCAGGATAACATCTGGGGGCGGATAAATAAATTGGTAAAAAGTCATCTTTCAAATCACTGACCGAATATTCCCTTAAGAACGCTAGCTTTCGGCTTCACCCAGTCTGAGGTACACATCCGGCTGACCCGGCAGTAACAATCGCAGAGGTGCTCCCTTTACCTCCTAGCCGAACAATCGGGAATGTAGGGGTAAGCACAGGAGCCAGGCAACCCAGCTTGGACAAAACTTAAGTCATATCGATGCATATAATGGTGAATAAAAGGGTACATGTGGAAGTGTGAACATGTTTTGGGCACGAGGCCCTTATAAATAAGCTTCTGTTAAAGAAGCCCCCAGGTATACTGAGTGCGGATAACACATCAATTACGTGTGAACGATGCGCAAGTAAGCCTTTTAAGGCTTTGATGAATAGGGGTGAGAGGAAAAAGATGGACAAAAGACAGCTGAAGTAAAAAAAATGGATGGGGGAAAGGGACGAACTCTCAGTCCGGCGCTAGGCATAGAATCTTCGGAGGCGGGCTGCGTTCCATGGGTTCGGCTTGAGTCGGTTATCCGATGCATTTCGTAGACGGTACGCTACGCCGGTCAGGACTTGATCGATGATGAAGGGGCCTTCCCATTTGGGCTTGAGCTTGTCCTTTTTCTTGTCCGGCAGACGTAGAACTAGTTCGCCAACGTTGTAAGTCTTGGCCCGTACTTCTCTGCTTTGGTATCTTCGAGCCTGCTGCTGATAAAATGCGGAACGAGCCTTGGTGACGTCGCGTTCTTCCTCCAATGCATCCAAGCTATCCTGCCGATCCAACTCAGCTTCTCTTTCTTCGTACATGCGCACTCGAGGTGAGTCATGAATGATGTCGCAGGGCAAAACTGCTTCTGCACCGTATACCATAAAAAATGGTGTGAATCCGGTAGTACGGCTAGGTGTTGTCCGCAGCCCCCAGAGTACGGAGTCGAGCTCCTCTACCCAGTGCGTGTCAGATTTCGTAAGGGACCGCACTAGTATGGGTTTGATGTCGCTCATTATTAGACCATTTGCTCGTTCCACTTGACCGTTGGTTTGAGGATGATAGACTGAAGCGTAATCGAGCTTGATGCCCATATTTTTGCACCATGATTTAACCTCATCGGCCGTGAAGTTCGTGCCGTTATTGGTGATGATGCTGTGGGGGACACCGTAACGGTGTACTACCCCGGATATGAAGTCTATCACTGGTCTAGACTCTGGCATTTTAACTGGCTTGGCCTCTATTCATTTGGTGAATTTATCCACCATGACCAATAGGTATATTTGCTTGTGGGTTCCCTCTTTAAGTGGTCCAACCATGTCAAGCCCCCAGACCGTGAACGGCCAGGTAATGGGTATAGTTTTGAGGGCAGTGGGTGGCATATGGCTCTAATTAGCAAAGAGCTGACAACCGACGCATCTTTGGACTAAGTCCTGAGCATCTGCCCGGGCGGTCGGCCAATAAAATCATGTGCGGAATGCCTTTCCCACAAGGGCCCGGGCTGCGGCGTGGTGTCCGCCTAGTCCGGCGTGAATTTTAGCCAGGAGGTCTCGCCCTTCCTCTTTGGAGATACACCTTTGAAGGACTCCGGTTGTGCTTTTCTTATAAAGTTCTCCCTCATGGACCTTGTAGGCTTTAGATCGCCGAACTATGCAGCGGGCCTCATTTTGGTCTTCGGGAAGTTCCTGCCTAAGCAAGTAGGCTAGGAATGGCTCTGTCCACGGGGCGATTACGGCCATTATGTCATGGGCCGAAGGTGTTATTTCAGCGGCGGAATCGCCGCTTATGTCACATTGCTCTGTGTCGGTTGGTGTGGCTGCTTCCGGTTTGTTATTTCCGGACTCCTCTTCCCATAGTACGGATGGCTTGAACAACCGTTCTAGGAAGATGTTTGGAGGGACAGCGTCACGTTTTGCGCTGATGTGTGCCAATACGTCGGCCGCTTGGTTGTTATCCCTGGCTATGTGATGGAATTCGAGTCCGTCGAACCGAGCTGACATTTTAAGGACAGCGTTACGATAGGCTGCCATTTTTGGATCCTTGGCGTCAAAGTCTCCGTTTACTTGGGATATTGCGAGGTTTGAGTCCCCACGCACCTCTAGGCGTTGAATGCCCATGGAGATTGCCATCCGGAGGCCATGTAAAAGGGCCTCATATTCGGCTGCGTTGTTGGAGTCTGTGTACATTATCTGAAGTACGCATTGGACTGTGTCCCCGGTTGGGGACGTCAATACGACGCCAGCCCCCAATCCGGCCAACATTTTGGAGCCGTCGAAGTGCATAATCCAGTTGGAGTATGCGCCGTACTCTTTAGGGAGTTCGGCTTCAGTCCATTCAGCGACGAAGTCAGCCAAAACTTGCGACTTTATAGCTCGCCGGGGTTTGTAAGTTATATCAAATGGTAGGAGCTCGATGGCCCATTTTGCAATCCTGCCCGTCGCCTCGCGGTTGTTTATAATGTAATTTAGGGGTACTTCAGAGGCCACTGTTATCGAACACTCTTGAAAGTAGTGTCGCGGCTTCCGGGATGCCATGAACACCGCATACGCTATTTTTTGATAGTGTGGGTAGCGGGACTTGCAGGGAGTTAAAACAGTGGATACATAGTACACTGGTTTTTGAAGAGGGACTTTATGCCCTTCCGTCTCTCGTTCTACGACGAGCACCGCGCTCACGACTTGATGTGTTGCCGCGATGTATAACAACATAGGTTCGCCCAGGTTGGGCGCAGCCAGGACCGGATTTGTTGCCAATACGGCCTTTATTTCTTCGAGTCCGGCAGTGGCAGCATCCGTCCACTCGAAGTGTTCGGTGTGCATGAGGAGGCGATAGAGGGGCAATGCCTTTTCTCCTAGGCGGGAGATAAAGCGGCTGAGAGCCTCCACGCATCCAGTCAATTTCTGGATCTGTTTGAGGTCTTTTGGAATATCCAGCTGTGACAGAGCCCGGATCTTGGCCGGGTTTGCTTCAATTCCCCTACCGGATGCAATGAAGCCCAAGAGCTTTCCGGCTGGTACGCCGAAAACGTATTTTTCCGGATTCATCTTAATGTCATATGCTCGGAGGTTGTCGAATGTGACCCTCAAGTCATCTACTAGAGTTTCGACGTGTTTAGTTTTGACGAATACGTCGTCTACGTATGCCTCTACTGTTTTGCCGATCTGGGTAGCCAGACATGTCTGAATCATGCGCTGATATGTTGCGCCGGCGTTTTTAAGTCCGAAGGGCATCGTGTTGAAGCAGAATGGTCCATATGGAGTAATGAATGCCGTTGCGGCTTGATCCGCTTCTGCCATCTTGATTTGATGATAGCCGGAGTATGCGTCCAGGAAGCACAATGAATCGTGCCCTGCAGTGGCATCGATGATTTGGTCGATGCGGGGGAGGGGGAAGGGATCCTTTGGGCAGGCTTTATTTAGGTCTTTGAAATCGACACATAGGCGCCAGGATTTGTCCTTCTTTGGTACCATTACCAGGTTTGCTAGCCAATCCGGATGTTTGATGTCTCTGATGAATCCAGCTTCTAATAGTTTGGCTAGTTCTTCTACCATTGCCTGTCTTTTGGGTTCGGAAAATTGTCGAAGGGCCTGTTTGACTGGCTTGAACCCTTTTAGGATGTTTAGGCTATGCTCTGCCAATCTGCGGGGGATTCCTGGCATATCTGAAGGATGCCAGGCGAAAATGTCCCAATTTTCCCGAAGGAATTCTCGCAGTGCGGCGTCTACATCAGGGTTCAACTGTGCCCCGATGGAGGCCGTCTTTGTCGGGTCTGTTGGATGGACCTGGAATTTTATTATTTCGTCTGCTGGTTTAAAGGAGGTGGACTTGGATCTCTTATCGAGTATCACATCATCTCTGTGCACCGTAGCACGCAGCGCGGTGAGTTCCTCTGCCGCTAGGGCTTCGGATAGTGCCTCCAGGGCTAATGCGGCTGTTTTGTTTTCGGCGCGGATCGCTATGTCCGGATCACTAACGAGAGTGATTATCCCGCCGGGCCCAGGCATTTTGAGCTTCATGTACCCGTAATGGGGTACGGCTTGGAAAATTGTGAACGCCTCTCGTCCTAATATAGCGTGATATCCGCTGCTGAACGGGGTCACTTGGAACGTGATTTCTTCGGACCTGTAATTGTCCGGTGAGCCGAACACCACATCGAGTGTGATTTTTCTGGTGCAGCGTGCTTCCCGGCTAGGGATTATTCCTCTGAAGGTTGTGCTGCTTCTCAATGCGGCTCCAGTCTATTTCCATTTTTTGAAGAGTTTCCTCGTAAATGAGGTTCAATCCGCTGCCGCCATCCATGAGTACCTTGGTAAGTCGAAAGCCGTCCACTATTGGACTGAGGACCAATGCGGCTGGTGCTCGGGCTGTTCGGAATTTAGGTTCGTCACTGGCGTTGAAGGTGATGGCCGCGTTGCTCCAAGGATTTGTTGTTGCTACTTGGTAGACTTCGGCGAGGCTGTGGATTGTTTGTTTCCGCATATTGTTTGATGCGAAAGTCTCGAAGACTGTTGATACCGTACCGGTATTGTTGGTGTAGTTTCCCGGGGCTAGAAGCTCCTCGCCACTTTTGGCCACCTGCCGTAATATCCAACATGCACGAAGGCTATGTGTTGGGGTGGCGCCCTTGGTACTGTGAATTGTACAGGGTTTGCTGAGCCATCCCTCCAGTACGGTTCCGTTCCCTTTAAGGGGCTTCTGTTTTTTGGTTCTTGTACCTGGTGCCTGAGTGTAATGCACCCTTTTGTTGCGGACTGGGGCTGTATCCGGGGCCGGATTATCCCAAAACCTATTTTCGGTTTTCTGGAAACTTTCTATCGCACAGTACTTTCGCACTATGGATGCCAGGTCGGCGAAACGTGTGATTTCACGACGACTGACGGCGTTCAAGATTCCCCTGTCCGTGCAATTATTGCAAAAAATCGAGATTGCGTTTTCCTCTCGGCAGTCCTTTATCTGGTCCATGACCAGGAGGAATCTGGCCCAGTAATGATGTACTGTTTCGGCTGGCTCTTGCCGGATTAGAGATAGATCGCATATATCTGGACGGGTGGGCCTAATTGAGTCCAGGAACCTATCCATCTCGAGGCTCAAGGGCCGAGAAGTTTCCGAATTTGGAAGCTTGGAAAGTGGAATGTTGTCCAACGGGTCCGGTCCGATGCCTGACTTTATGTTCAGCGCTTGATCGAAATCCGCTCCTCCGCGGGAATCCGGCATGGAGGGTTCGGTAGCCCAGACACAACTAGTTTTGAATATGGGAGAAGGATCGTCGCGATGTTCCTCTACCACCGTGACGTGGTGGGTAACCTGGGGAGAGTTAATCTCTCTCAGATCGGTTTTAAGCTCGATCTGATTGTAGTCTGTAGCGACTCCCAGGGCGGCGACCCGATCCAAGAGTTCGTTTACAGACGAGAGCTCTGCTGGATCTAGCTGCTCGGCGAATTCCGAGTTGACGTGAAGATTGCTCTCGATGACCCGAGAGGTCATCGTCGAAGCGGTGGCCGGACAGGCGGTCATAAGAAAACCTCCTAGCCGGATAGTTTGGCCGGCGGCCAAGGCTCCATTGGCGAAGATACCGTCCTTGAAGACGGGAAGAGGCATCCTTCCTATCGGTGACGGCACAGAGGAACTCTCAATGAAAGCACCAATGTCGGTGTCAAAACCGGCGGATCTCGGGTAGGGGGTCCCAAACTGTGCGTCTAGGCGGATGGTAACAGGAGACAAGGGACACGATGTTTTACCCAGGTTCGGGCCCTCTTGATGGAGGTAAAACCCTACGTCCTGCTTGATTGATATTGATATTGTGGATGTTACAAGAGTGGATCTACCACGAGATCAAGGAGGCTAAACCCTAGAAGCTAGCCTATGTGTGATTGTAATGGTTGTTGTTGTGTCCTACGGACTAAAGCCATCTGGTTTATATAGACACCGGAGAGGGCTAGGGTTACATAGAGTGGGTTACAATGGTAGGAGATCTACATATCCGTATCGCCAAGCTTGCCTTCCACGCCAAGGAAAGTCCCCTCCGGACACGGGACGAAGTCTTCAATCTTGTATCTTCATAGTCTTGGAGTCCGGCCGATGATGATAGTCCGGCCGATGATAGTTCGGCCGATGATGGTGATCCGGCTATCCGGACACCCCCTAGTCCAGGACTCCCTCAGTCGGCTTCCAGAGCTTGGATTGAGCTGGGAGGACTACTTGGCTGCCCCGGCCCCGCCGGGGGAGATTATCGATGGTGTCTTGTGCGAGACGAGGGCAGACGTGGTGATCAGAAAGTTCTGGGTAATTTCTCCTTTACACAATTAAAAATCTTCAACTAGCTAGTTATTAATTGTACTAATCAATATTGTCTCATTTGATGCAGACATTCTACAGGTGTGAGGAGGATACCAGGAGGACGTGGCAAATGTTATCAATAACGTCTGCAAGCGCCTACTACAGAACTTACGGCACCAGGATCGGGTGCAGGCTATTCGAGACTACTACGCCTTGCGTGGTATCAGGAAGACCAAGCCGGCGTGCCGCGAGAAGTTCCTGAGTAAGGAGCAGTACATGAAGGTAATTCTTAAGGCCTTGTACTTACTTCCTTCATTTAGTAATTCATAGCCGTAGCGCTCAAGTTTCTATTTGCTAACTTAGGCACCTCCGAGATGGTGTGCGGATCGGATGGATTGTTGGGAGGTGTTGGTCAATGAGTGGTGCTCAAAAAGAATGGCTAGCTGTCCACAACGAGGCCAAGGACAAACGTGCCCAAATGGAAGGTGTGCCACACCATCAAGGCAGCTCCAACTTATATCAGTTCGGGCAGAACTGGGTATGTGGTTTGCTTCATGATTCATGCAATTCATTCATCATGCTAGCTTGAGCCCTTTAATTACTAATTTACTTTGTTTCTCTCTTTCAGGCATGCTACAATAAGGCGGATAAGGTGCCAGAGGTGTACGACCTATATGCCATGGCCCACACTGCCTCTTACAAGAAAGTCAAGGCATTCTCTTCTTCTGACCTTGATGATCCAAACAACTTCACCAACATCTCCTCCCACGACAAGCTCGTGAAATATAGAGATCAGGGGAAGGCGGGGAAAGCGGAGGACTTTAACCCGAGCCAGGGTCCCATTGATCCAGAGCTGGTGATGATAGTTGGTGGCGGGAGGTCCCATGGCTCGATAGCCATTGGATATGGACTTATCCGTTGTCCTAGCGCTCTCCCGGAGATCAAGGCGCGCCAGTCGAGCTCCGCTCCTGAGATAAGGCCTCGTGAACGGCCAGTCCAACTCGCCTTCAAGGTTAGTTATACGTACTCAGCAATCTTTCTCCATTACATTGTGTGCGCTTCCATCAATGACTACAAATGCTTACGAGGAGTGGTGTTGCAGGCTGCTATACAGAGTGAGAGAGATAGAACGGAGAAACTTCTGGCGGAGGCGGCGAAGAGGCAGCGGGAGTTGGAGGAGAGGACGACAAAGATGTTGGAGGAGGAGAGGGCACGGAATGACATGCATGCAAGGGCCATGTACGAGCTCCTTGTGGTAAGTTTCTTCTACAGATTAGCCAAAACATTCATGTAGTGTTTGTCTCATTACTAACTAGTATGACTGAGTCGTCAAAACCAAATGTGCAGTATGTGTGCGAGAAGTCCGGTCAGACCGCTCCGCCGATGCCAGAGATTTCTCCTGGGACCATGGTGAGTTTAATTTGAATGGACATTACTTGCTAGTCTTAACATTTGAGTGTCATCATGCTAACGAGACATTGGAAATGATCTTTGGTACAGCGTAAATCCAAACAAGCATCGCACGATCCTTCTCTAGCTACCGGCACGAGCCAGCCCGCTCCTACACCTCCATGATCACGGCAAGTTTCTCTAGTGTTTTTCTTAACAAATGCATAAAGACCTAGACTTAGCTTTATTTCCTCCAATATGCTTACCATAATGACCTAGAGTTAGCTTCTTTTCCTCCAAAATGACTTAATAAGATTACTGACCTCCAAAACCATCCATTTTACCTAAGTTAGCTCTAAAATGATCTATACTTAGCTTTGTTTCCTCCAAAATGACCTAAGTTAGCTCTAATATGCTTAGTTAACTAGGTTTGCTCAATAATGACATGTACTTAGCTTACTTATGTCAAAAATGGCATAATTAGCTTAGTTAGCTCATAAACGATCCGTTTTACCTAAGTTAGCTCTAAAATGACCCATTTTACCTTAGTTAGCTCATAAGTGATCCATTTTACCCAAGTTAGCTCTAAAATGACCTATTTTACCTAGATTAGCTCCAAAATGATCCATTTTACCTAGGTTAGCTCTAAAATGACCTAGTTTACATAGGTTAGCTCCAAAATGACCCATCTTACCTAGGTTAGCTCTAAAATGATGCATTTTACCTAAGTTAGCTCATAAACGATCCATTTCACCTAGATTAGCTCATAAACGATCCATTTCACATAAGTTAGCTCACAAACGATCCATTTTACCTAGGTTAGCTCCAAAATGACCCATCTTACCTAGGTTAGCTCTAAAATGATGCATTATACCTAAGTTAGCTCATAAACGATCCATTTCACCTAGGATAGCTCATGAACGATCCATTTCACCTAAGTTAGCTCAAAAACGATCCATTTCACCTAAATTAGCTCATAAACAATCTATTTCACCTAAGTTAGCTCATAAACGGTCCATTTCACCTAAGTTAGCTCATAAACAATCCATTTCACCTAAGTTAGCTCATAAACGATCCATTTCACCTAAGTTGGCTCATAAATGATCCATTTCACCTTAGTTAGCTCATAAACGATCCATTTCAACTAAGTTAGCTCATAAATGATCCATTTCACCTTAGTTAGCTCATAAACGATCCATTTCAACTAAGTTAGCTCATAAATGATCCATTTCGCCTAAGTTATCCATTTCACCTAAGTTAGCTCATAAATGACATATACTTCTTCTTCTAGTCTTCTTCTTCTAGTCACCTTTTTCTAACTTTCTTATTTGCCATTTTGCAGATTTCATTCACTTCACGGAAGCTAGCTTGCTACTCCCTCCACTCCTTTATCTAAGGTGTATTATTTTAAGCACGTTGACCAAGGCACATAATTATGCACTCATTAGGACAAAATTGCCCTTCTCTAATTTGTTGATTAGCGGCAAGTAAATCATTTAGGCTAGGAAGGAAAGAGATACACACAATCGGAAGAGAGATAGTTTCCTTTTCTTTCTCTACAATGAGTGATACATGCAATCAGGGGAGAGATACTTTTCTTTTTCTGGAGGGCCAAGATCGGAATTACGAGGAATTATAACAAATGCATCTTACATTGTGGAATTTTATCAAAAAACAAATAGACCTTATATAAAGGAACAGAGGGAGTATGATGGAGTGCTTATTTTTTCTTTCATTCTCTTCTAGTATTCTTCTAGCTTGCTATGATGGAACTTGCTATCTTGATGAAACTTTGCATTGTAATATGTATGGATGGAACAATGTGTATGTGCAACTTGCTATGTATGAATGGATGGAACTATACATGTATGTACGATGAAACTTATGTGCTGGATATGTCATATGTTTGCTGTTAAATAGCCCTGTGAAATATATATATATATGTCATATATATTTGCTGTGAAAATTGTTGGATTTAAAAAAAACAGAAAAAAAAAGAGGCAATGCAGGATCTTTGCCGTCCGCCACCGACGACAACGGGCTCTTTGTCGTCCGCCGCGGACAGCAGAGAAGCCACGCGGTGGCCACTTGTGCTGCCTGGGAGCTGACCCATTTGGTCAGTTTGCCTATAGTGGCGGACGGCAAAGCCTTTTCCTACAGTGGCAGACGGCAAAGGATCACCATATTTGCCTATAGTGGTGGATAGCAAAGCCTTGGTGGGCAGTGATGTCCGGCTGACGTCATTCGGCCGACGGCAAAGGCCTGATGCTCTTTGCCGTCAGCGGCGGACGGCAAAGACTGTCGTTAGCCACCTAACGGACTAACAGCGAATTTATTGTCGTCGGCTTTCTTTGCCATCAGCCGCTGATGGCAAAGGCCACTTTGTCGTCCGCTTCAAAAAGCACACGGCATAGAAGCTCTTTACCGATCCTATCTTTGTCGGAGCCTTTTGCCATCTACGGCAGACGGCAAAGGCCTTTGCCATCCGCGATCCGTGTCTTTGCCGTCCGCCATGGGACACATCGGCGAAGTTTATCACAAGGATCTTAAGGACACTATCTACCAGATATGTGGGCGCCAAGATGACCAATGGGAGATGATCAGCACCAGGAGGGACAGGTCCATTGCAACGTTCATCCAAGAGTTAAACCAGCACATTCGTCGCCAGGAGAACTAGATGTGCGCAAGCATGATAGATCTGAAGAAGGTGATGACCAGGAACATGGATCTGAAGAAGGAGACCCCGCGCCAGGAGGAGATGACGACCATTCCGAGGACATTCGTTCTGAGGACTACATCATCATCGATGACACCAATTCTGACCCCGACAGTAGTGATGATGATTACGAAGACGAAGCTGGAGCGGATATCATGGAGTCTTCCACCAAACAAAACTTCTAGTCGACCACCATATCATTACTAGTATTCCCCCGTGTATATAGTATCAGTCCGAGCACTTTTGTAATGGTAGTTAGATCGTTTGTATGCCCTTGTTTGAATTGATTGGTGTGATATGAATGCATTTCTCTCATGTGCATATGGGTAGTGTTTTCCCTTTAGACCTCATTCTATTCTGTTTCTCACCTTTTCTAAACCCGTCAGATGCCTCCGAGACGTGACAATGGATTTGCTTTCCCACCGGATCTCACTCAGTTGATCCAGCAGCAGAATACCTTGATGCAGCTATTAGTTCAGAATCAGAAGCAAGGTAAAAACAACAACAAGAACCCACCGACACCACCCCCTGTTGGTCACCTAGCCCGTTTCCTAAGGTTGAATCCGCCGGTGTTCTCTAGTAGCACCGAGCCGATTGTTGCAGATGATTGGCTCTGCAAGATTGGAAGGGAGCTGACCGCTGCAGGGTGCACAGATGCGGAAAGAGTGTGTTTTGCCGCGCATCAGCTTGATGGACCCGCAACATCATGGTGGGAGAATTTCACAGCCACTTACCCCATTGACACTATTACATGGGATCGGTTTCAGCAGGCTTTCCGCACTTCCCATGTTTCAACAGGAGCTATGAACATGAAGAAGCGCGAGTTTCACAACCTGCGCCAAGGAGGACGCATAGTGCGCCAGTATGTGGATGAGTTTAGTAAGTTAGCATGCTATGCCCCTGATGATGTAGCTACAGATGTCGCTAAGCAGGAGAAGTTTCTGGAAGGACTGAATGATGAGCTGAGCATGCAGTTGATGGTGGCAACATTCAACAACTACCAGGAGTTGGTAGATAGAGCTCTTATGATTGAAGGGAAGCAGCAGCAGCTAGAGAGCCGCAAGAGGAAGTATGGACAAGGGAAGTACAATTCAGGAGCTCAGCAGAGACCTCGTTTTACCCTGAACTCGGGAGGACACACTCACCATAACCATCGAGGCCACACTCTCAATGGAGGAAGTTTGCATAACCATAGTGGCCCCAAGAATGGGAATGGGGATGTAGGAAGCAGCAGCCAGAATCGTTCGGACCCTGCAACACTCGCCAAGAAGGATCTAAGTCACATTACTTGTTTCAAGTGCGGGAAGAATGGACACTACGCCACCGGGTGTTCTGAAGCAAAGATTGGAAATGGAAATGGAAGCTCTGGGAAGAAGTCCAACCCTTTCAACAGGGGACAAGTGAACCACGTTAGCGTGGAGGAGGTTGAAGAGTATCCAGATGCAGTTATAGGTAAGTTTTTGGTTAAGTCATTTACTGCAATCGTTCTTTTTTATACCGGTGCACCACATTCATACATATCAAGGGGATTTGTGGATAGGTATAAGTTGCCCACCAAGGTTCTTAGGACACCTATGTTAGTAAGCTCGCCAGGAGCGAAGCATATGGCAAGCCAAGGATGTTTTCAGATGCCATTGACCATAGGTAGGCATGTTTTCCCCTCGGACTTAATAATTCTGGAGTCACAAGGGTTGGATGTGATATTGGGCATGGATTAGTTATCAATGTATGGGGGAAACATCAATTGCGCCAGTAAGTCAATTATGGTCACCACCCCAAAAGGAAGAAGGACCAAGTATGTATCCTGGCATGTGCCGAATAGGACTCAAGTGAATTGCTTATCAGGAGTTGTACAGGAGGAAGTACGAGTGGTGAAGGATTACCCCGATGTATTTCCAGAGGAGTTACCAGGCATGCCGCCGGATCAAGATATTGAGTTTTTGATAGAGCTGTTGCCAGGCACCGGACCAATATCGAAGAGACCATACCGGATGCCCGCAAAGGATTTGGAGGAAATCAAGAAGCAGATTAATGAGTTACTGGATAAAGGTTACATACGACCCAATTCATCACCTTGGGGAGCCCCAGTACTTCTAGTGGAGAAGAAGGATGGATCATTAAGGATGGTTGTTGATTATTATGCGTTGAATGAAGTGACGATCAAGAACAAGTACCCACTGCCGATGATCAATGATTTGTTTGACCAGTTGCAAGGAGCTAAAGTATTTTCCAAGATCGCTCTGCGATCAGGATACCATCAGCTGAAGATCCGAGAGCAGGATATACCTAAGACAGCTTTTACCACAAGGTACGGGCTATATGAGTATACCATTATGTCATTTGGTCTGACTAACGCATCTGCCTATTTCATGAACATGATGAACAAAGTGTTTATGGAGTTTTTGGATAGATTCTTCGTGGTGTTTATTGATGATATTTTTGTATACTTGAAGAATGAAGAGGAGCACAAGGAACATTTATGTTTGGTTCTTGAGAAGCTCAGAGAACATCAGCTGTATGCCAAGTTCAGCAAGTGTGAGTTTTGGTTAAAGGAAGTTGGATTTTTCAGACATGTTATATCCGGAGAAGGAATAGCAGTAGACCCTACCAAGGTTGTTTCTGTGACTAATGGGTGGCACCCACATCAGTTGGAGATATGAGGAGTTTTCTCGGACTCCCAGGATATTATCGGAGGTTCATTGAGAATTTCTCCAGGATTGCAAAGTCCATGACAGAGTTTTTGAAGAAGCACACCAAGTTTAAATGGACTGAGGAGTGTGAAGCTAGTTTTCAGGAGTTGAAGAAACATTTGGTTACAGCCCCAGTGTTGATTCTTCCAGATCAACGAAAGTATTATCAAGTGTATTGCGACGTTTCACGTCGAGGACTTGGAGCAGTGCCTATGCAGGACAGAAGAGTCATTTCATATGCCTCACGACAGCTTAAACCCCATGAGCTGAATTATGTTACACATGATTTGGAGTTAGCAGCCGTAGTGCATGCGCTGAAGACATGTAGACATATTCTCATCGGAAACCACTGTGAGGTACACACAGATCATAAGAGTTTGAAATATATCTTCACACAGAAGGAGTTGAACCTCAGGCAAAGGAAATGGTTGGAGCTCATTAAGGATTATGATATGAAATTGCACTATCATCCCGGAAAGACTAATGTAGTAGCAGATGCGTTGAGTCGCAAGAGTTATGTTAATACGCTCATGACCAAAGGATTACCCAAGGAGTTAGCAGAAGATCTACGCGAGCTATGTTTGGAAATAGTTCCGAGAGGTTATGTAGCAGCATTGGAAATTCAGTCCACTTTGATGGGTAAGATCAGAGAAGCCTAGAAGATGTACAAGGAGATTTTCGAGATAAAGGAATGGATGAGCAAAGGAAAGGCTAAAGGATTTCGTGAGGATGAGCACGATACTTTATGGTTTGAGGATCGTGTATATGTTGTTGGGGAACGTTGCAGAAAATAAAAAATTTCTACGCTTCACTAAGATCAATCTATGGAGTCATCTAGCAACGAGAGAGAGGAGTGCATCTACATACCCTTGTAGATCGCGCGCGGAAGCGTTTAAGAGAACGGGGTTAAAGGAGCCGTACTCGTCGTGATCCAAATCACCGATGATCCTAGCGCCGAATGGACGGCACCTCCGTGTTCAACAAACGTACGGTTGGGGAAGACGTCTCCTCCTTCTTGATCCAGCAAGGAGGAGGGAGAGGTTGATGGAGATCCAGCAGCACGACGGCGTGGTGGTGGAAGTAGCGGCGATCTCGGTAGGGCTTCGCCAAGCTCAGCGAGAGGGAGAGGTGTTACGGAGGGAGAGGGAGGCGCCAGGAGCAGGGGTGCGCAGCCCTCCCTCCCCCCTCTTTATATAGGGTTCCTGGGGGGGTGCCGGCCCCCTAGAGATCCCATCTCAAGGGGGGCGGCCAAGGGGGGGACTTGCCCCCCAAGTCAAGTGGGGCGCCCCCCACCCCTAGGGTTTCCAACCCTAGGCGCAGGTAGAGGCCCAAGGGGGGCGCACCAGCCCACCAGGGGCTGGTTCCCTTTCCCACTTCAGCCCATGGGGCCCTCCGGGATAGGTGGCCCCACCCGGTGGACCCCCGGGACCCTTCCGGTGGTCCCGGTACAATAACGGTGACCCCCAAAACTTTCCCGGTGGCCGAAACTGGACTTCCAATATACCATTATTCACCTTCGGATCATTCCGGAACTCCTCGTGACATCCGGGATCTCATCTGGGACTCCGAACAACTTTAGGGTTACCACATACTAATATCTCTACAACCCTAGTGTCACCGAACCTTAAGTGTGTAGACCCTACGGGTTCGGGAGACACGCAGACATGACCGAGACGACTCTCAGGTCAATAACCAACAGCGGGATCTGGATACCCATGTTGGCTCCCACATGCTCCTCGATGATCTCATCGGATGAACCACGATGTCAAGGATTCAAGTAACCCCGTATACAACTCCCTTTGTCAATCGGTACGTTACTTGCCCGAGATTCGATCGTCGGTATCCCAATACCTCGTTCAATCTCGTTACTGGCAAGTCACTTTACTTGTACCGTAATGCATGATCCCGTGACCAAACACTTGGTCACATTGAGCTCATTATGATGATGCATTACCGAGTGGGCCCAGAGATACCTCTCCGTCATACGGAGTGACAAATCCCAGTCTCGATCCGTGTCAACCCAACAGATACTTTCGGGGATACCTGTAGTATACCTTCATAGTCACCCAGTTACGTTGTGACGTTTGGTACACCCAAAGCACTCCTACGGCATCTGGGAGTTACATGATCTCATGGTCTAAGTAAATGATATTTGACATTGGAAAAGCTCTAGCAAACGAACTACACGATCTTGTGCTATGCTTAGGATTGGGTCTTGTCCATCACATCATTCTCCTAATGATGTGATCCCGTTATCAATGACATCTAATTTCCATAGTCAAGAAACCATGACTATCTGTTAATCAACGAGCTAGTCAACTAGAGGCTCACTAGGGACATGTTATGGTCTATGCATTCATACATGTATTATGATTTCCGGATAACACAATTATAGCATGAATAATAGACAATTATCATGAACAAGGAAATATAATAATAATCATTTTGTTATTGCCTCGCACTTGCACTAGAGTCAATAATCTAGTTACATTGTGATGAATCGAACACCCATAGAGTTCTGGTGTTGATCAAGTTTTGCTCGCAGAAGAGGTTTAGTCAACGGATCTGCGACATTCAGATCTGTATGCACTTTGCAAATATCTATGTCTCCATCTTGAACATTTTCACGAATGGAGTTGAAGCGACACTTGATGTGCCTGGTCTTCTTGTGAAACCTGGGCTCCTTGGCAAGGGCAATAGCTCCAGTCTTGTCACAGAAGAGAGTGACTGGCCCCGACGCATTGGGTATGACTCCTAGGTCGGTGATGAACTCCTTCATCCAGATTGCTTCATGCGCTCCCTCCGAGGCTGCCATGTACTCCGCTTCACATGTAGATCCCGCCACAACGCTTTGCTTGCAACTGCACCAGCTTACTGCCCCTCCATTCAAAATATACATGTATCCGGTTTGTGAATTAGAGTCATCCAGATCTGTGTCGAAGCTAGCGTCGACGTAACCCTTTATGATGAGCTCTTCATCACCTCCATAAACGAGAAACATATCCTTAGTCCTTTCCAGGTACTTCAGGATATTCTTGACCGTTGTCCAGTGTTCCATGCCAGGATTACTTTGGTACCTTCCTACCAAACTTACGACAAGGTTTACATCAGGTCTAGTACACAGCATGGCATACATGATAGACCCTATGGCCGAAGCATAGGGGACGACACTCATCTTTTCTCTATCTTCTGCCGTGGTCGGACATTGAGCCGAGCTCAATTTCATACCTTGCAACACAGGCAAGAACCCCTTCTTGGACTGATCCATATTGAACTTCTTCAATATCTTATCAAGGTATGTGCTTTGTGAAAGACCTATGAGGCGTCTTGATCTATCTTTATAGATCTTGATGCCTAATATGTAAGCAGCTTCTCCAAGGTCCTTCATTGAAAAACACTTATTCAAGTAGGCCTTAATGCTGTCCAAAAGTTCTATATCATTTCCCATCAAAAGTATGTCATCCACATACAATATGAGAAATGCTACAGAGCTCCCACTCACTTTCTTGTAAACGCAGGCTTCTCCATAAGTCTGCATAAACCCAACGCGGATCATCGGGCAAGTCTGTCAAAGTCCATACTTTGTTTTCATACATGGATCCTATCTCGGATTGCATGGCTTCAAGCCATTTGTTGGAATCTGGGCCCGCCATTGCTTCTTCATAGTTCAAAGGTTCACCGTTGTCTAACAACATGATTTCCAGGACAGGGTTGCCATACCACTCTGGTGTGGAACGTGTCCTCATGGACCTACGAAGTTCAGTAGTAACTTGATTCGAAGTACCTTGATCATCATCATTAATTTCCTCTCTAGTCGGTGCAGGCACCACAGGAACATCTTCCTGAGCTGCGCTACTTTCCGGTTCAAGAGGCAGTACTTCATCGAGTTCTACTTTCCTCCCACTTACTTCTTTCGAGAGAAACTCTTTCTCCAGAAAGGACCCGTTCTTGGCAACAAAGATCTTGCCTTCGGATCTGTGGTAGAAGGTATACCCAATGGTTTCCTTAGGGTATCCTATGAAGACGCATTTTTCCGACTTGGGTTCGAGCTTTTTAGGTTGAAGTTTCTTGACATAAGCATCGCATCCCCAAACTTTTAGAAACGACAGCTTAGGTTTCTTCCCAAACCATAATTCATACGGTGTCGTCTCAACGGATTTAGACGGTTCCCTATTTAAAGTGAATGTAGCTGTCTCTAGAGCGTATCCCCAAAATGATAGCGGTAAATCGGTGAGTGACATCATAGATCGCACCATATCCAATAGAGTGCGATTACGACGTTCGGACACACCGTTACGCTGAGGTGTTCCAGGTGGCGTGAGTTGTGAAACGATTCCACATTTCCTTAAGTGTGTACCAAATTCGTGACTTAAATATTCCTCCCCACGATCTGATCGTACGAACTTTATCTTTCGGTCACGTTGATTCTCTACTTCATTCTGAAATTCCTTGAACTTTTCAAAGGTCTCAGACTTGTGTTTCATCAAGTAGACATACCCATATCTACTCAAGTCGTCAGTGAGAGTGATAACATAACGATATCCTCCGCGAGCCTCAACGCTCATTGGACCGCACACATCAGTATGTATGATTTCCAATAAGTTGGTTGCTCGCTCCATTGTTCCGGAGAACGGAGTCTTGGTCATTTTGCCCATAAGGCATGGTTCGCATGTGTCAAATGATTCGTAATCAAGAGACTCCAAAAGTCCATCAGCATGGAGCTTCTTCATGCGTTTGACACCAATGTGACCAAGGCGGAAGTGCCACAAGTATGTGGGACTATCGTTATCAACTTTACATCTTTTGGTATTCACACTATGAATATGTGTAACATCACGTTCGAGATTCATTAAGAATAAACCATTGACCAGCGGGGCATGACCATAAAACATATCTCTCATATAAATAGAACAACCATTATTCTCGGATTTAAATGAGTAGCCATCTCGTATTAAACGAGATCCAGATACAATATTCATGCTCAAAGCTGGCACTAAATAACAATTATTGAGGTTTAAAACTAATCCCGTAGGTAAATGTAGAGGTAGCGTGCCGATGGCGATCACATCGACCTTGGAACCATTCCCGACGCGCATCGTAACCTCGTCCTTCGCCAGTCTCCCCTTATTCCGCAGCTCCTGTTTTGAGTTACAAATATGAGCAACCGCACCGGTATCAAATACCCAGGAGCTACTACGAGTACTGGTAAGGTACACATCAATTACATGTATATCACATATACCTTTAGTGTTGCCGGCCTTCTTGTCCGCTAAGTATTTGGGGCAGTTCCGCTTCCAGTGTCCCTTTCCCTTGCAATAAAAGCACTCAGTCTCAGGTTTGGGTCCATTCTTTGGCTTCTTCCCGGCAACAGGCTTACCAGGCGCGGCAACTCCCTTGCCATCCTTCTTGAAGTTCTTCTTACCCTTGACTTTCTTGAAACTAGTGGTTTTATTGACAATCAACACTCGATGTTCATTTTTGATTTCTACCTCCGCTGATTTCAGCATTGAAAATACTTCAGGAATAGTTTTCACCATCCCCTGCATATTGTAGTTCATCACAAAGCTCTTGTAGCTAGGTGGGAGCGACTGAAGGATTCTGTCAATGACCGCCTCATCCGGGAGGTTAATGTCCAGCTGGGACAAGCGGTTGTGCAACCCAGACATTTTGAGTATGTGCCCACTGACAGAACTATTTTCCACCATCTTACAACTGTAGAACTTGTCGGAGACCTCATATCTCTCGACCAGGGCATGAGCTTGGAAAACCATTTTCAGCTGTTCGAACATCTCATATGCTCCGTGTTGCTCAAAACACTTTTGGAGCCCCGGTTCTAAGCTGTAAAGCATGCCTCACTGAACGAGGGAGTAATCATCAGCACGTGACTGCCAAGCGTTCATAACGTCTTGGTTCTCTGGGATGGGTGCTTCACCTAGTGATCCTTCTAGGACATATGCTTTCTTGGCAGCTATGAGGATGATCCTCAGGTTCCGAACCCAGTCCGTATAGTTGCTGCCATCATCTTTCAGCTTGGTTTTCTCTAGGAGCGCGTTGAAGTTGAGGTTGACATGAGCATTGGCCATTTGATATACAAGACAATTTGCAAAGGTTTTTAGACTAAGTTCATGATAATTAAGTTCATCTAATCAAATTATTTAATGGACTCCCACTCAGATTAGACATCCCTCTAGTCATCTAAGTGATACATGATCCGACTCAACTAGACCGTGTCCGATCATCACATGAGACGGACTAGTCATCATCGGTGAACATCTCCATGTTGATCGTATCTTCCATACTACTCATGTTCGACCTTTCGGTCTCTTGTGTTCCGAGGCCATGTCTGTACATGCTAGGCTCGTCAAGTCAACCTAAGTGTTTTGCATGTGTAAATCTGTCTTACACCCGTTGTATGTGAACGTTAGAATCTATCACACCCGATCATCACGTGGTGCTTCGAAACAACGAACTTTCGCAACGGTGCACAGTTAGGGGGAACACTTTCTTGAAATTGTTATAAGGGATCATCTTATTTACTACCGTCGTACTAAGCAAATAAGAAGCAAAACATGATAAACATCACATGCAATCAAATAGTGATATTATATGGCCAATATCATATTGCTCCTTTGATCTCCATCTTCGGGGCGCCATGATCATCTTCGTTACCGGCATGACACCATGATCTCCATCATCATGATCTCCATCATCGTGTCTTCATGAAGTTGTCACGCCAACAATTACTTCTACTTCTATGGCTAACGTGTCTAGCAATAAAGTAAAGTAATTTACATGGCGTTATTCAATGACACGCAGGTCATACAAAAAATAAAGACAACTCCTATGGCTCCTGCCGGTTGTCATACTCATCGACATGCAAGTCGTGACTCCTATTACAAGAACATGATCAATCTCATACATCACATCCTTTTGGCCATATCACATCACAAGGCATATGCTGCAAAAACAAGTTAGACGTCCTCTAATTGTTGTTGCATGTTTTTACGTGGCTTCTATAGGTTTCTAGCAAGAACGTTTCTTACCTACGTAAAACCACAACGTGATATGCCAATTTCTATTTACCCTTCATAAGGACCCTTTTCATCGAATCCGATCCGACTAAAGTGGGAGAGACAGACCCCGCTAGCCACCTTATGCAACTAGTGCATGTTAATCAGTGGAACTTGTCTCACGTAAGCGTACGTGTAAGGTCGGTCCGGGCCGCTTCATCCCACGATGCCGCCGAAACAAGATAAGACTAGTAGTGGCAAGAAAATTGACAAAATCTACGCCCACAACAAGATTGTGTTCTACTCGTGCATAAACACTACGCATAGACCTAGCTCATGATGCCACTGTTGGGGAACGTTGTAGAAAATAAATTTTTTCTACGCTTCGCCAAGATCAATCTATGGAGTCATCTAGCAACAAGAGAGAGGAGTGCATCTACATACCCTTATAGATCGCGTGCGGAAGCGTTCAAGAGAACGGGGTTGAAGGAGTCGTACTCATCGTGATCCAAATCACCGATGATCCTAGCGCTAAACGTACGGCACCTCCGTGTTCAACACACGTACGGTTGGGGAAGACGCCTCCTCCTTCTTGATCCAGCAAGGAGGAGGGAGAGGTTGATGGAGATCCAGCAGCACGACGGTGTGGTGGTGGAAGTAGCGGCAATCTCGGCAGGGCTTCGCCAAGCTCAGGGAGAGGGAGAGGTGTTACGGAGGGAGAGGGAGGCACCAGGAGCAGGGGTGCGCAGCCCTCCCTCCCCCCTCTTTATATAGGGGTCCTGGGGGCGCCGGCCCCCTAGAGATCCCATCTCAAGGGGGGGCGGCGGCCAAGGGGGGGACTTGCCCCCCAAGTCAAGTGGGGCGCCCCCCACCCCTAGGATTTCCAACCCTAGGCGCAGGGGGAGGCCCAAGGGGGGCGCACCAGCCCACCAGGGGCTGGTTCCCTTCCCCACTTCAGCCATGGGGCCCTCCGGGATAGGTGGCCCCACCCGGTGGACCCCCGGGACCCTTCCGGTGGTCCCGGTACAATACCGGTGACCCCGGAAACTTTCTCGGTGGCCGAAACTGGACTTCCTATGTACCATTCTTCACCTTCGGACCATTCCAGAACTCCTCGTGACGTCCGGGATCTCATCCGGGACTCCGAACAACTTTCGGGTTACCGCATACTAATATCTCTACAACCCTAGCGTCACCGAACCTTAAGTGTGTAGACCCTACGGGTTCGGGAGACACGCAGACATGACCGAGACGAATCTCCGGCCAATAACCAACAGCGGGATCTGGATACCCATGTTGGCTCCCACATGCTCCTCGATGATCTCATCGGATGAACCATGATGTCAAGGATTCAAGTAATCCCGTATACGATTCCCTTTGTCAATCGGTACGTTACTTGCCCGAGATTCGATCGTCGGTATCCCAATACCTCGTTCAATCTCGTTACCGGCAAGTCACTTTACTCGTACCGTAATGCATGATCCCATGACCAAACACTTGGTCACATTGAGCTCATTATGATGATGCATTACCGGTGGGCCTAGAGATACCTCTCCGTCATACGGAGTGACAAATCCCAGTCTCGATCCGTGTCAACCCAACAGATACTTTCGAGGATACCTGTAGTATACCTTTATAGTCACCCAGTTACGTTGTGACGTTTGGTACACCCAAAGCACCCCTACGGCATCCGGGAGTTACACGATCTCATGGTCTAAGGAAATGATACTTGACATTGGAAAAGCTCTAGCAAACGAACTACACGATCTTGTTCTATGCTTACGATTGGGTCTTGTCCATCACATCATTCTCCTAATGATGTGATCCTGTTATCAATGACATCCAATGTCCATAGTCAGGAAACCATGACTATCTGTTGATCAACGAGCTAGTCAACTAGAGGCTCACTAGGGACATGTTATGGTCTATGCATTCACACATGTATTATGATTTCCGGATAACACAATTATAGCATGAATAATAGACAATTATCATGAACAAGGAAATATAATAATAATCATTTGATTATTGACTCTAGGGCATATTTCCAATATATGTGCCTAATGACCCCGAGATCGGGAAGTTGATTTTGCAGGAGGCCCATGATTCGCCATATTCAATCCACCCAGGAAACACTAAGATGTATCTGGATTTGAAGGAAAGTTTCTGGTGGACAGGAATGAAGAAGGATATTGCGGAGTACGTAGTAGTATGTGATGTATGTCAGAGAGTGAAGGCAGAACATCAGAAGCCAACAGGATTGCTACAACCATTGTCGATACCCGAATGGAAGTGGGACAAGCTTGGCATGGATTTTATCACGGGATTGCCAAGGACTCGTTTAGGCTATGACTCTATCTGGGTTGAAGTTGATCGGTTGACGAAAGTAGCTCATTTCATCCCAGTGAAGACCACCTATACGAGTGCTAAGTTGGCAAAGATATACATGACCAGGATTGTATGTCTGCATGGAGTTCCGAGGACCATTGTATCAGATAGAGGAACCCAGTTTACCTCAAAGTTCTGGAATCAGTTGCATAAGACTTTGGGTACTAGGCTAGAGTTCAGTACAGCCTTCCATCCACAGACAGATGGACAGACCGAGAGAGTCAATCAGATTCAGGAGGACATGTTGAGAGCTTGTGCGCTAGATTATGGATCTAGTTGGGATGACAACTTACCGTATGCAGAGTTCTCTTATAAAAACAGTCATCAAGACAGTCTGAAGATGGCCCCTTTCGAAGCCTTGTACGGAAGGAGGTGCAGGACACCGTTATTGTGGGATGAAGTAGGAGATCGACAGTTGTTCGGACAAGATTTGATTAAAGAGTCTGAAGAGAAGGTTAAGTTGATTCGCGACAGACTGAAGGTAGCCCAGTCCAGGCAGAAGAGTTATGCGGATTCTAAACGCAAGGAGACAGTTACGAAGTCGGAGACAGAGTATACCTTCGTGTGTCACCACTTCGAGGAGTTAAGCATTTTGGAGTTAAGGGAAAGCTAGCACCCCGTTTTGTGGGACCATACCGAGTTTTGGAACGTATGGGAGAAGTTGCTTACAAGCTGGAATTGCCAGAAGGATTGTCAGGAGTTCATGATGTGTTTCACGCTTCCCAATTGAAGAAGTGCCACGCAGAGATGGCCGATATTCCTCTCAGAGATACAGTACCACTGGAAGCGATTCTGCTGGATAGTGATTTGACCTACGAGGAGAAACCAGTGAAGATTCTCGAGTTTGCCAGCTGAGTCACACGCAACAAGGTTATCAAGTTTTGCCAAGTTTAATGGAGCCACCATACCGAGGATGAAGCCACCTGGGAACGAGAGGAAGACCTACGGAAGGACCACCCACACATATTTTCTAGCCAACCCGAATCTCGAGGGCGAGATTCATCTTAAGGGGGGTAGGTTTGTAACATCCCAAATTTTCAATTTGGAATGTTATACATAGGTCATCATATGCATATCATATTTTATTTGCATTTTGGTTTGATCCTAGAAATTGAAAGCAACTCAAGGAGCCACGGAAAGAGTTGGGGATTTCATTTATTAGATCGGTTTTTTTCTCGGTTTAAACCTAATGTGCGAACATTCATTCGTTAGCTCGTTTTAACGAACGAATTCATTTGTTTGTCTGTTAGCGGACGTTCGTCCGATAGATTTTTCTTTTTCTGTTTTATTTTCACCAGGGACCTATCCGCGATTATTTTTATTGCAGATTAGCCCCTAATCTTCAAACCCTCGCAGCTTTTTAACCGTTCGTCCAAATCCAGTGAAACCAATGCCAAAATCTTCGTCTCGAGCCCCTATTTCCAGTTAATCAACTTGAATAGGATTTTGACAAATTAAAATTTGGTTTCAAGCAGTTTTGAATTCGAACTTCTTTTGATCGTAGTTTGAGTTTCGTAGCTCCGATTCGATTGATTTTTTTTGCAAATCAAAGCACTTCAGTTGAAATTTCAAATTGGATCTTCTTATTTGAGTTTTACCCGTGCATCTATGCTTGAGTGCTTATGTATGCTATTGTTTGTTTGTGATAGAATTCCCGGAGTGCGAAGCGTGCTACTACGAGTCTCTAGGGTTTGCAGATCGTCAGCAAGGCAAGTAACACTTTGATCATATCTTTATTACCCATTTTTTATGCATTAGTTCCAATCCTCAAACATTGCATGATTAGGATCTGATTAACATGTGGGTTTGGGAAGTAGCTGATGAGGTAGAACCTATTGCCCTTTTATTATCAAACCCTTGGGAGTTACTTCTACGTTATGCTCACGTTGCTATGCTATGCTCGTAGATGTGGATTGGTTGAGTGTATCCATGACAGATGTGAGAGTTGATAATAAATGGTTAACTTAAGGTGGCTACTTAATACACATCTGGGTGGATTGGTTGCGGGGACCTGGAGAATCCAGTGTTGTCCTAGGATATCCCGGAGTACCCGTGTGATCATCCTACGGTTCGCCACCCAGGCTCAAAGGGATCATAAGATTATTCATGCTAGAAACTTCCGTGTGCAGCCACAAGATATTATGGGCTCTAGCATAGTTGAGTATGTTGCATGACCTCTTTCAGTGGTGAGCTAGCAAATGTAGGGGAAAGTAGGTGTAACTGTCCACCCAGAGTAAAGAGTTAATGTTTCTGAAAGACTGTGTCTCGGTCATCCGTTTCTCAAACACCTTGTAGTGCGAGAAATTCAATGGAGGCGATCGAGTCTTGTGGGGAAAGTGCGCAAACCTCTGCAGAGTGTACAAACTAATCATGATTAGTTGTGTCCCCGGTTATGGACATCTTGAGTATCTGGATTCTTGGTTTATCATGTTGATCTCATCACTCTAAATTAATCTGTTGGGTAATTGATACTGTTTAATTGGGATTGAGTTGGAGGAACCTTCTCAATGTTTAACAACCACCATGATAGTTAAATAAAATATATTCCTTTATTGTAGGGAAAATTTGGCTTTATGCAAAACATTAACCATAGAGCTTTCCACCAGCCATATATGCATGTAGTGATAGCATTTATTCTGTTCATTGCTCTTTTGTGTTACATTGCTAGCATATTCCATGTGCTGACCCGTTTTGGGCTGCAACATATCATGTTGCAGACTTTTCAGACAAAGAATAAGGTGCGCTAGGTCGTTGTTGTGCACTCAAGTTATGCCGTTGGAGTTGATGGACTCACTTTATCTTCCAAGCCTTTCACTGTTATCTTATTTAGATGGCCTTAAGACATATTATTGTAATAAATTCTCTTTTGAGACATTCGATGTAATAAGTGTGTGATTGAGACTCTTTTATAATTCCTCGAGTAATGTGTGTGTCAGCATTACCGATCCAGGGATGACACTGATGCACAGAGACTTGACCGTTTGAGGTCTGGTCGCTACAATTGTTTAGCAACTTCTAATTCCTTTGAACTGCTCTTGTTCCTGGATAAATTTGATACAGTCGATACGTTGCCAAATTCTCGTATGGAGCGGTGATCTAAAAGGATTCTGTCGAAGAGTATGAGCTTCTGGCAAAGCATGGAGGTGGCTATCCCGGTTTCATCTCTTGGTTCAAACAAATAGTAATTTCCATTAGACCATTTCATGTCTTCGTCTAATTTGTGGCTAATGCAACAATCCCTTTCGTATTAAACTTGTAGGCTAAATTCAAAGCTTATGGACGCCGAATTGAGACAAGTCGCTAATGGTTTTGACTATAAGGTCCGTTCATTTGACAAATACGACATCAATGGATATCGCTTTCATACCTATGGCAAAGAGCTGTCTATGGCCGACCGAAAGTCTAGAAATTGTTGTGTCTCTACTATCGGTGAAGGAGATACCGAGTATTATAAAAAAGTTGAAGCAATTTATGAACTTCAATTCTATGGTGCAAACCCACCAAGCATCGTAGTCTTCAAATGTTATTGGTTCCAGCCGAAGGAGACTAGAAGGACTCATGAACATCTAGAGCTAGTGGAAATCAAACAAAGCACCCATTTGGATGTTCCCAATGTCTATATTATGGCTCAACAGGCAACCCAAGTTTTCTATCTACCGTGGGCCTGACAAAGTGATCTTAATCTCAATGGTTGGGATGTCGTTTATGAAGTGCCGCCACGTGTTAGACCACCTCCCCCCAATGAAGATGATTATGAACCTCACATTAACCCAGACACATATGAAGGAGAATTCTTCCAAGAAACACGTATTTCCAAAACAAACATTTCAAGAACCGCTCTACTTCACCCCAGAACATTGAAGTAGACAAGGACAGTGAACCCGACTTCAGCCCTCAGCCGAAACAAGAAGAGCCTAAACTAGAAGAGGTTACTGTTGTGGATGACCTGTTAATGCTTGACGGATTATGTAGAGGTGGCCTTCCACATGATGATGCATTTATTAATGATGATGATGAGCACGTCATTACTAATAGTGGTGATGATGATGCATTTATTGATCCCGAAGCATTTATTGAACCCGACAATCCAGATTATTACTAGGTATTAAATTTTTTATTTTGTACTTGATTTATATAGTTACTTGTATGATCGTATGATTTATATAGTTACTTGTATAATTTTCTTACTTTGTATGATTGTTTGTTATACATAGTGCCATGGTCTTGATATCCGTCACCGTCAGACCTCGCCCGCTTTATGATTCGGATGTGGTAAATCCTCTTTTATAACTATTTATTGCATTTCACATTTATGACAATTATGACCATCAAGTTGACATAGAGATATTTTAATCTAGGAGGTATGTGAACCGGAATTTGCTATCGATCCTCTTGTCGAGAAGTTAAATTTAGTTGAAAAAGAAAATGAGTATTTGAAAGAAAAAAATAAAAGAATTGAACAAGAGAAGATGAAATTGGAGTTGTATGTTGCCGATGTGGTCGATGATCAGAAGATGAAGATGAATGCAATGCGCTTGAAGATGAATGCAATGCTCTTGAAGATTAAGAAGATTAGAAAATGTGCCATTGATAATGAGTCTTGGTATCATTATATCGTTGGATCAATTGTTACCTTAGTTGCGATCTTCATTGCATTTGTTGTGATGAGGGTAAGTTTTCTCTAGTGTTTTACTTAATAAATGCATACTTAGCTTACTTTCCTCCTAAATGGCATAACTACCTAAGTTAGACAAAAAATGAGCTATATGTAGCTTAGTTTCCTCAAAAATATCATGATAATCTTTGTTACCTCCAAAATGATATAGACTTACCTTACTTTCCTCGAAAATGACATAATAATCTTAGTAAGCTCCAAAATGACCTATTTACCTAGCTTAGCTCTAAAATGGCCTACACTTAGCATTTTTACCTAGCTTAGCAATAAAATAGCATTTTTACCTACCTTAGTTAGAAGAAGAAAAAGATAAAAAAGAGGAGAGGACAAAAAGAAAGAGAAGAAAAAATCTTCTTCTTCTTCCTTTTCTTCTTCTTCTTCTTCTTCTTCTTCTAGCTAGTCTTCTTCTTCTTCTTCTTCTTCTTCTTCTTCTTCTTCTTCTAACTTACTTCTTTCCCAATTTGTAGATTTGCTTTAGATGAGGAAGCTTGCGTTGATGGAGTCTACTCTTCTCTTTATGCTTCCTTCTTGTTTTGATTTTGTAGGATGAACAATGTCAAACTTGGTACCTATATATGTATGTATGGATGAAACCATTGTATGCTTGTTGTTGGATATGTTGGCTATCTATATGTGTTGGATGAAACCATTTGCTATGTATATGTGTTGGATGATCATATCCATATGGCAGGGATATGATTTGGTATGTATATGTGTTGGTATGCTTGTCGAAAGTATTTTCATATGTGTGTGTGTATATATATAATTATGTGAAATTGAATGAATTTAAGAAAAAACAGAAAAAACAGGGGCTATATAGGTTCTTCGTTGTCTGTTGGCGGACGGCAAAGAGCTTTGACATCAGCCAGTAGACGGCAAATATGCCACGTGTCAGCTACCTGTGCAACCTGGGGCAGTAGGCTGGCTATTTGGATGCTTTGCCATCCGCTGGCAGGCGGCAAAGACCATTGTATCTTTGCCGTCTGCCAGCGGATGGCCAAGCAACCAAATAGGCCAGGCCCCCAGGTGCTGCCACGTGGCACGCTATGCCGTCCGCTGGCAGACAGCAAAGCAACCAAATACGCAAAGGTCTTTGCCATCCACTGGCAGACAACAAAGCACGCCGTTAGCCCCTTAACGGACCTAAGCTGACACATGTGCCGTGGGCTCTTTGCCGTCTGCTGGCGGACGGCAAAGACATTTGCATATTTGCCATCCGCCAGCAGACGGCAAAGAAGCATTTGTCGTAGCATGTTCAGCCGAACGTGTTGCCGTCTGCTGGCTGACGGCAAATGCCTTTGCCGTCCGCCGTGCATGCCTTTGCCGTCAGCCATGCATGCCTTTCCCGTAGAAGCACAAATTTGCTTTTGCGAGAAACACAATTGTGCTTCTTCAGATAAAAAACTATGCTTCCACGAGAAGCACATATTTGCTTCTCTTGGAGGCACAGATTTGTTTTCATGAAAAGCACAATTGTGTTTATTGAAAATGGAGAAAAGTGAAGAAAAAATCGTGCTTTTGGCTTCGATTTTTCTTCTTTTTCTTTGACAAAAAGTTCGTCGAAACCTATTAACATGTGATCTAGTTTGGAGATATCTGTGCGAGAAATCCTATGGTTAAAACGGTTTGGGATTTGGACGTAAGATTCAAGAGATAAAACATTTTGAATAAACAAATCTAGAAAAACAAAGGAAATTACCAAATTGCGACAGGTGACGCACACGCGATAAAGTGGAAGTGACCTTTACAAGAAGTAACCCTTAACTAGGAATTTCACTGAGCCATGCCTCTTAGTCCGTGGAAGGACGATAAGCTGGGCCGATACTGGACACGCAGATTGGACTACAACTTGTTGTCGCCGTTACTGCATGCGAGAGCTATGTCTCCCTTATTGCAAGACTACCACCGGCACGCCTTAGGCGCGAAGCTATTGGGCGTGGCCAACACTGTAGCTCCTTCTGCGCAATTTTTCTCTTTGTGTTTTTGTTTATCGACTTTGACTGTTCGCATCGGTCTTCTGTGTTTTCTTTAGTTTTGTATTTTTTTTTCTTTTTCTTGTTTGTTTTCCTTTTTTTTCTTTGTTTCTTTCTTTGAGTTTTTTTAACACATGTCTACTTATTACATACATATTGTACATGTTTAACATTTTCCAAATACATGATTAGTAACTTTCTCAAAATATTTTCTGTTGTCTGCTTTTTTTCATAGACACTTTAAATGTTTCATAGACAAGTATTTCCACGTTTATATCGTTTCAAATACACTATAACATTTTGAGCATGAAAGAGTTGAGCGGTTGAGGGAAAAGGCGAGGAGACACGAGCTGCCCACCCACGCAAGGAAACACCTGCCCGCACCCCAACCGGACGAGCTCAGCTCAGTTTCGTCCGCTTCTATCTTCGGTGCCAAGTGCCAAGCACCGGACTCCGCTTTTTTTTGAAACGAAAGGTAGAGTACGCTCTACCTTATATATTTCAAAACAGGCCGTAGCCCGGAGACCGTAGGTCCATTACATGAAGCTTATGTTCTGCACCAAGGTGCATAGGCCATAAGCTTCCCATCGAACAGAAACAGAAGGAGGAAAGGAGAAAAAAGGAGTGGAAGAACAGGCACAACTACATTATGCTTGTAAACTATGCAACCAAAGCAAGACTGCCTGTTTGTGTTCCGGGCTCCTTGCCCGATGGCTCCATAGCTTGAGAACATCTGATGCGTACAGCCGTGCATATGATGGAGACCAGATTTTGCCGTTGAACACCCTATCATTCCGGGCATGCCAAAGAGTGACAGCAGCAGCAGCGACAAGGACATTCCAAGCAGCTGATGAAGGCCAACGTGGTTGTGACACGTGCATGAACTCCAGGAGGTTAGCAGAACGTGAAGCGGAATTCTCCAAACCGAACCTGACCCAGAGTGTAGTAGCAAGAGAGCATCTCAAGATGATATGATCGATGGACTCTCGGGCCGGGCAGAGATCACAGTCAGCATGTGCGATGACCGAGGTCCGGTTCTTCCTGATCATGTTATCCCTCGTGTTCAGGCATCCCCAAAAAGCTAACCATAAGAAGATCCTGTACTTTAGTGGAATAAGAGGGTCCCAAACCCACAAGCTGAAACGGCCGTCCACCCCCCGAAAGGTGAGTAGATGATAAAAATACGAAGTGCCCAAGACCTTGCCGTAGATGGACCAAGAATGATTGTCCTGGTTGTGAGAAACAGGCTGAATGCCCAGCAGAAGAGAGTGTAGATGATGGAGTTCATTAGTAGTTCACCGTCCAAATCTTGATAGCTCGAGACTCGCTAGTTCTCGCTATTGAAAAGTGCTCGATACTATTACTAACTCGGCCGAGAGTGACCTCGCGTCGGCGGGGGAAAACGCGTACGTCTCTCCGCTGCCGGCCGTGTTGTTTTCACGGCATATAGGAGAGTAATTAACTAACCAGCCACACCACGTACGTTATCCGGAAAAACGGTGATACCAACCTGCTGCACCGGCCATGCTCAATAGCTTCCTGTTGAGTAGTACGAACAAAAGGTTGGTTGGGATCTGGTCTGATTGTTCCACGCAGGCTGGGCGGACGATTTCATTACGTAATCGTCATGAGCTGATAATATAGTGCACTAGCTAGCGTCCTTGTTTGATTTGACCACACCATCATCTTCATGTGCTGATTAGTTTTCTCGCGATCTGCCGATGGCTCCATCCCATGGCTCCTTTGAATGTGCCGCAAAAGGTTCCATCGATCTCCTCTGTCTGCCGCAGAAACATTTTGTTGTGATGATGGATGCATGGTGATCAGACAGAAATGGAAGGCGTGGAAAGAAATAGATTTCACGGGACGCACCTCACGAGGGCGGTTGAAGTAGCTAGACTCTGACAGGACTTCCACCTTTGGTAAAACCGACGTACCTCCTGCTTCAATTGGTTAGATTCAAATGAATCGACCAATATTATCTGGATTGGATAGATAATCGATTGATTTTCTCTTGCTATTGTGCATGCCATTCATTACAGTAGCATATAACAAGTCAAACAAGAATATGCCATCGTTGACGAATCATACGTGGTAGAAATGGTTGGTAATTTAGTATCACAAAAAATATCACTTCTTATCATCTCTAATTAAGTCGCCAGTTACCATTCAAGGCATGAGATATCTACGAGAAGATAATGTTTGGGTTTTTGTCACCTTATTATCCACCGAAACAAATCAACCAAGGTTATAGGGCATGTTTGGTTCATAAGTCATAGGACTTTTTTTAGTACCAACTTATAAGTCCTAAGTCCCTAAAAAGTCCCTACCTGTTTGGTTCCTGGGACTTATAAGTCCCTAAACCATATTACAATTATAAGTCCCTATAAGACTCTCCTTGAGAGTCTTATTTCATAAGTCCCAAATGCCCACGTTAAGTCCCTATAAGTCCCTCCTGTTTGGTTTAGATGGGACTTATAGGGATCTTTTTAAGTCCCTAAACCAATAAGTACCTGAAAACAAACAACCTCGCAGTAATAGAGAAGGTGGTGCCACAGATCAAGGGCCATGGCGGTCTTAATAACACCATCTCAGACATTCCAATCCAGATACTTTTTGTTATGCTTTCCATTTCATGGCGGATCTATTCGAACTACCCTCGCCCCGTTGCCTATATAAACGCCAGCAGGCACCACACCACCATCAAGCATCAAACACAAACACACACAAGTCCACAACACACAACGAACCCATCCCATCCATCCTTTCAAGCAAGACAAGAGAGATCAAGCGAGCCATGGCTCCCATGCTCAAGGGGATCGTGGAGGACGAGCCGAAGAGGGCGGCCTATGTGACCTTCCTCGCCGGCTCGGGCGACTACTGGAAGGGCGTGGTGGGCCTGGCCAAGGGTCTCCGCGCCGTCAACTCCGCCTACCCGCTCGTGGTGGCCGTGCTCCCCGACGTCCCCGAAGACCACCGCCGCAAGCTGGTCGAGCAGGGCTGCCTCGTCCGCGAGATCGAGCCGGTGTACCCACCGGAGAGCCAGACCCAGTTCGCCATCGCATACTACGTCATCAACTACTCCAAGCTCCGCATCTGGGAGGTACAATATATAGTACTACTGACTAACCTCTAGCTCTCTTCCTCCATCTTATCGATAGATGTTGACTGATTCTGGTGTACGAACAGTTCATGGAGTACGAGAGGATGGTGTACCTGGACACGGACATGTTCGACAGCATCGACCACCTCTTCGACCTTGACAAAGGCAGCTTCTACGCCGTCATGGACTGCTTATGTGAGAAGACGTGGAGCCACACACCGCAGTACAAGATCGGCTACTGCCAGCAGTGCCCGGACAGGGTGGCGTGGCCGGAGCGCGAGCTCGGCGTGCCGCCGCCGCCGCTCTACTTCAACGCCGGCATGTTCGTGCACGAGCCCAGCCTCGCCACCGCCAAGGCCCTCCTCGACAAGCTCGTCGTCACTGATCCCACCCCCTTCGCCGAGCAGGACTTCCTCAACATGTTCTTCAGGGACGTGTACAAGCGCATCCCCCCGGTGTACAACCTGGTGCTCGCCATGCCCTGGAGGCACCCCACGAGAACGTCGAGCTCGAGAAGGTCAAGGTCGTGCACTACTGCGCTGCGGTACGTCCTTTGTCATCGATTTTCTCACAGATGAATCTTATTTATGAATTCATGATCGATGTTTCTATGGCATGCATGAATGATGCAGGGTTCGAAGCCGTGGAGGTACACCGGCGAGGAGGCCAACATGGACAGGGAGGACATTAAGATGCTCATGAAGAAATGATGGGACATCTACAACGACGAGAGCCTGGACTACAAGGCCGGCGACGAGACCACCAACCTGCTACGTGGAGCTCTTGTTGAGGCCGGTGCCATGAAGTACTTCCCGGCGCCATTGGCCGCGTAGGCTCGCTGCATGCCGGCATTTGCCCGGCTGGGTCGTTAATTAAGTGCTATCAGTTAGGGGATTTTCGGTAATGAACTTCACTATAGCAAGTCGCGTCACTCCTTTCGCCTGCTCTGGAGAAACCCTGGATCTGTTTTCACAGATCGGACAATGGCGTCCGTCTGGCGTCGCGCTACTTGTTGGAGGCATCGTTTTGGAGCAGGTACCGACTTGGGTGGATAGGTGGTGGAGCGGCGTGGTATCTATCGCATCATCGACGACTGGTCTCGGCGACGTGACCGACAGATGCGTGACGATGGACGCGCGCAGGGAGGTGGCGATGTCTCGCGTCGACGACAGCTAGACCAGGTAAGGTAGATGCAGCAGTACAGCACTGAAGATGGATTGGTGACAGGTGGCTGCGGTGGCCTCATATCCGGCATGTGTCCTGGTTGAGGATTGCGCCGGACTGATGGGTGCCCCATACACGGCATGCGTCCTGGTTGAGACCTCAGGTCATAGATGTTAGGTTTGGCTGCGAGGTCTGTTTGATATTAGGCCGAGATTATCAACATCCCTTCATCAACTGGACAGGAGTAGCGACCGATGTTGCCTAGACGATGGCTTTAGTCTTACCGTTGTACGACTTTGTAAGTCTTGTGTGAATAATTGATAAAGTGGCTGCATACATCGTCCAGATGCAAAGACCGGAGGTCCTTCTTCTTTTCTAAAAAAACCGTGACCGCTCATCCAAAATGAATCTGTCTTTTGATCCGCGCGCGTGTCCTCATCGTGTTCGGACGGACTATTCGTAGCCTGTGACGACGCGACGGCTGTGCCTTGCGCCTTTGTCCACGACCGTAACAGCTCGGCCCCGGACGGTGCTTTCCTACTCTGGATGGCCGGCGCGACGAACGTTTCGGCATCACGACCGGCGTGTCAAAATCTTACCGGTGGTGCGTCCACGTCGGTCCGGCTGGTGCTGGCCAACGTTCGCGGAGTCGTCCACGTCGTGATCCCCCACATGGGGCAGGTATATCGCCGACGTTGAGCAGCACCTTATCCGGAATAAAACGATGAGACCGACGACAGTTATTGCATGCTATTCGTTCAAAGCGTTTGACACACCATATGGTTTCATCGGTGGCACGGAACGGGCCACCTGCCAGTAGTACGTGTACGTCATCTTGCTGCCTCGGCATGAACAGACCGACCGACACACGGATTGGACGGACGACGCGCATGGCCACCCTAGCAAGCTAGGTAGGCACAGTAGCTGCTGGTGAGCGTGCCGGTTCTGACATACGTGGCGGACTGTGGCTGTGCCCAGTAACCTCGTCTCTTTGCCGCTTATCGCACCATCCACCGTTACGTTAGCGTACGTGCACCAAACGGTCCATTTAACCCACGATCCCTTTTGTCAGTGCCACGTACCCTTGTTTCGAGAATTTCGAACCGGCCACGTACTATCTTTTTTTTTGAGCATCAGTACAGACACAAGCGCTCATATACACGCGCATACACTCATCCCTATGAACGCACACACGCACACCCTACCCCTATGAGCACCTCCGACAGACTGAGCCGGCATATCATCTTGAGATTTACGAAGCCACCGTAGGCGCTTCGTCGTCGACGGAAACGTCTCCTACCACTGAAAGCGCATCGCCGGAAATCCTGAAATAAATCCAGGAATAATGCGAGCACCAAGATTTGAATCCTGGTGGGTTGGGGATACCACTGTCCACCTAACCAACTCAACCACAGGTTGATTCACAGCCACGTAAAATCTTTGGACAAATATATGCACACCGAGTCGTGAAGAATACTTCGGTCGATCAGGGTAGCATGCAGCTCAGGGCACAGCACATTCAGCCCCCAGAAAATGTATGCCCACTGCAAGTTTCCGCCGGCGGCGGCCGGCGACCACGCTGAAGTCCACGCTGCTGGCCACCCCGCCTCACCGGCGCACACGTACACGATTGGAAGTCCAGTCTAATCAATTTGCAGAGCGCCATGCACAAGCGTGGAACAATGCGATTCGTCAACACTGTGCTACTCCCTACGAGCCACGGCACAAGCGGCGACGATGAGCAGACAAGCGTCGTTGACCGCCGGACGGGGGCGGTCCGTCGAAAATGCAAGCTGCTTCGGGAAGCCTGATCTCACTCACTAGCTGGGCGATGCAGCAATTACGTAACCAGCTAAGGCTGATCACAGTGAGGAGTAACTTAGACTAGTAACATGCATATGTTAGGCCGAAATCGCTGTTTTGACCTTATTAGCAATCTTTATCACAAATTGAACTCGACATGAAAGTATTTCACGATCTGACCCTTTTAGCAACGCCACAGCCCGTGGCGTTTCTGCCCAACTTAAAAACGCCGAGCTAGCTAGCGTTTCTGCCCAACTTAAACACGTCGAGCTAGCTAGCGTTTCTGCCCAACTTAGAAACGCCATAAGCTGGGGTGTTGCTGTTCAATATAGAAACGCCATAAGCTAGGGCGTTACTGGCATGGCCCATGGCAGGCCGACTGCTGAAGTGGGTGAGCACAGGACGCCAATGTTGTTGGCGTTTCCTAAGCTCTCACCAACGCCATTGAGCATGGCGTTTGCTTCTTGGTAGTGCAGATGCTTGGCATTGCATCCATGAATGCATGCATGCATGCACGTAGGAAATAGTAGCAGTTTCTCGGCGAGCCTTCATGAGGTCCTATGTCACTTGTGTACAACTAAAGCTCAATCATATCTCATATTTAGCATACATGCGCAGAACAGCTAGCCCTTCAAAGGTACTTTTTACTGCCCATCTATACCTAGCCAGGGCTTTGTAAGAGGTGCCCCTCTCTCCATTCTACTAAATACCTAGCCAGGGCTTTGTAAGAGGTGCCTCTCTCTCTCTCTCTCTCTCTCTCTC
>NC_041383.1:538553005-538554683 GCF_002162155.2 Triticum dicoccoides | reverse complement strand
TCTCTCTCAAGCTGCATGCATGCATGCCCTACAAAGCCAGCGACAGGATGAGAGAGGGAGGGAGAAGAGAACGATGGATGCAAGCAAAGGGCATACAAGGCCTTGCTATTGTTGGAAGTATAAGCACCTTCATGGTGCATGCTAGGCCTACGTGCATGCATGCATTCATGAATACAATGCCAAGCATCTGCACTACCAAGGAGCAAACGCTGTGGTCAATCGCGTTGGTGAAAGCTCAGAAAACGCCAACAACATTGGCGTTCCATGCTCAGCCACATTAGCAGCCGGCCTGCCGTGGGCCATGCCAGTAACGCCCTAGCTTATGGCGTTTCTACATTGGGCAGCAACGCCCCAGCTTATGGCGTTTTTAAATTGGGCAGAAACGCTAGCTAGCTCGGCGTGTCTATGTGCCGATGCAACGTTAGCTGGCCCGACGTTTCTAAGTTGGGCAGAAATGCCACGGGTTGTGGCGTTGCTAAAAGGGTTAGATCGTGAAATACTTCCATGTCGAGTTCAGTTTGCGACAAATATTGCTGACAAGGTCAGAATAGTGATTTCGGCCCATATGTTACTAGTCTATGTTACTACCTCTATAGTGCATAGTATCATAGATTAGTATCATAGGTGGTCTCATTTATTGTCATGCATGACACATAGTAGCATCACATTTATTATGTTACAGTATCTACCTATATTACTATGACCATCTCTTTCTTCTTTAATTGCATGCCACATAAGCATGTTTGCGAATCCCAAGTGCATGATACTACTTATGTTACCCCCATTATGGCCAGCCTAAAGTTGCACGCATGCACGCGTGTGCATATTCGGTGAGTGCTGTTGGGAAACCGGGCCACCCGGGAGGGTGGCGGCGGCCGCGTGCAAATCGCACGGGCTAGCCCCTCCCGTTTCCCCACTTTACGTTAAGTGGGTACTTATCCCTTGACCCCCTAGTCCCTTTATAAAGCAACAAGGAGCCATCACTGTAACACCTGATCATTGATTAATAAAGTTGGTCTCCTTCATGTCTCTCTGTGTCTTTTAATTTCGCGTTCGACTAATTCGTCTATGACGCTCGCCCTCGCTCCGCAACCTCGGACCGGACTCGCCGGCGGAGTTGCGGAACACGTTATCAGCACGCTTCACTCCCTCAACTCTCCGTCAAGCCTGCATCACGCAGGCTTTCGTCGATCCCGCGGAGGTATAAGATTTGATCCCCACTTTTACAAAAATGGATTCCCCTTGTTATGATTCCTTTTTTGCGATTAGATTATTTTTCGGATTTGATCTACCTATGGTGCGGACTTTCCTCCCAAGAACCGAGCGGACGAACACGTCGCCGACCAATGTCGATGTTCTTGGACTAAGAGAAACTTGTTGACTGCACTATAGGGAGTCGGTACAGATCGCGATCCAGATGATCGTGGTACCGCCACAAAAGCACCAGATATGCCATGCGCCGTCGTTTTTCCGGATGAACGTGATGAAGATCGCATCCCGAGGCCGGCGTCCAAATGACGCCGCGCTGGCCGCGACCCCGCTGATCGCACGTGAAGCGCCGCGTCCTGCTGATGCCGCCGCCGCCGCCGTCCCGCTCGCCGGCTCGTCGCGCCGCACCCTGCTGGCGCGTGCTCGCGCGTAGCCTGCCCCGCTGGCCGCTGCAGCCGTCACAGTGCCA
>NC_041383.1:538532057-538552515 GCF_002162155.2 Triticum dicoccoides | reverse complement strand
CCTCTGGCCGCGCTGTGTCGTGCCGATGGCCGAGCCGCGCGTTGTGCTGTGCCGATGGCCGCGTCGCGCGCCCTTCCGGCGGCCGCGCCACGCGCCGTGCCTCTGGCCGCGCCATGCCTTGCCCCTGGCTGCACCGCGCCGTGGGCGCACCGCCTCGCCGGCTGGCTTGGACACCGGCGCCGCATGCTCTGGCCGCCGTTGGGTGGCACCAGCCGCCGCCGCGCGAGCTGGCCGGCCCTGATACGTCCATTTTGCATCATGCTTTTATATCAATATTTATTGCATTATGGGCTCTTATTACACATTATATCTCAATACTTATGGCTATTCTCTCTTATTTTACAAGGTTTACCATGAAGAGGGGGAATGCCGGCAGCTGGAATTCTAGCTGGAAAAGGAGCAAACGTTGGAAACCTATTCTGCACAGCTCCAAAAGTCCTGAAACTCCACGAAACAACTTTTTGGATTTAATAAGAATTTCTGAGCGAAAGAAATAGGCCAGGGGGCCCACACCCTGTCCAGGAGACAGCTCCCCCCTATAGGGCGCGCCCTCCTATCTCCTAGGCCCCCTGATGGGCCTTCAGCGTCCATCTTCTACTATATCATCATTTTTACCCTGGAAAAAATCGTGGGCAAGCTTACGGGACGAGGCGGAACCTTGGCGGAATCAATCTAGGGCTCTGGCAGAGCTGTTTTGCCGGGGACACTTCCCTCCGGGAGGGGGAAATCATCACCAACGATCCTCTCATCGGGAGGGGGTCAATCTCCATCAACATCTTCACCAGCACCATCTCCTCTCAAAACCCTAGTTCATCTCTTGTATCCAATCTTGTATCAAAACCACAAATTGGTACCTGTGGGTTGTTAGTAGTGTTGATTACTCCTTGTAGTTGATGCTAATTAGTTTACTTGGTGGAAGATCATATGTTCGGATCCTTTATGCATATTATTACTCCTCTGATTATGAACATGAATATGCTTTGTGAGTAGTTACGTTTGTTCCTGAGGACATGGGTGAATTCTTGCTATTAGTAGTCATGTGAATTTGGTATTCGTTCGATATTTTGATGAGATGTATGTTGTCTTTTCCTCTAGTGGTGTTATGTGAACGTCGACTACATGACACTTCACCATTATTTGGGCCTACAGGAAGGCATGGGGAAGTAATAAGTAGATGATGGGTTGCTAGAGTGACAGAAGCTTAAACCCTAGTTTATGTGTTGCTTCGTTAGGGGCTGATATGGATCCATACGCTTAATGTTGTGGTTAGGTTTACCTTAATACTTCTTTTTGTAGTTGCGGGTGCTTGCAATAGTGGTTAATCATACGTGGGATGCTTGTCCAAGTTAGGGAAGTACCCGAGTACCAGTCCACCCACATATCAAATTATCAAAGTACCGAACGCGAATCATATGAACGTGATGAAAACTAGCTTGACGATAATTCCCAATGTGTCCTCGGGAGCTCCTTTATCATTATTAGAAATTGTCCAGGCTTATCCTTTGCTACATAAAGGATTGGGCCACTGAAGGAAATATGCCCTAGAGGCAATAATAAAGTTATTATTTATTTCCTCATATCATGATAAATGTTTATTATTCATGCTAGAATTGTATTAACCGGAAACATGATACATGTGTGAATACATCGACAAACATAGTGTCACTAGTATGCCTCTACTTGAACTAGCTCATTGATCAAAGATGGTTATGTTTCCTAACCATAGGCATGTGTTGTCATTTGATTAATGGGATCACATCATTAGGAGAATGATGTGATTGACTTGACCCATTCCGTTAGCTTAGCACTTGATCATTTAGTATGTTGTTATTGCTTTCTTCATGACTTATACAAAGTTCCTACAACTATGAGATTATGCAACTCCCGTTTACCGGAGGAACACTTTGTGTGCTACCAAACGTCACAACGTAACCGAGTGAGTATAAAGGTGCTCTACAGGTGTCTCCAAAGGTACATGTTGAGTTGGCATAATTCGAGATTAGGTTTTGTCACTTCGATTGTCGGAGAGGTATCTCTGGGCCCTCTCGGTAATACTCATCACCTAAGCCTTGCAAGTATTGTAACTAATGAGTTAGTTATGAGATGATGTATTACAGAATGAGTAAAGAGACTTGTCGGTAATGAGATTGAACTAGGTATTGGATACCGACAATCGAATCTCGGGCAAGTAACATACCGATGACAAAGGGAACAACGTATGTTGTTATGCGGTTTGACCGATAAAGATCTTCGTAGAATATGTGGGAACCAATATGAACATCCAGGTTCCGCTAATGGTTATTGACCAAGAATAGTTCTAGGTCATGTCTACATAGTTCTCGAACCCGTAGGGTCCGCACGCTTAACGTTACGATGACAGTTTTATTATGAGTTTATAAGTTTTGATGTACCGAAGGTTGTTCGGAGTCCCGGATGTGATCACGGACATGACGAGGAGTCTCGAAATGGTCGAGACATAAAGATTGATATATTGGATGACTATATTCGGACACCGGAAGTGTTCCGGGTGTTTTCGGAGAAAAACCGGAGTACCGGAGGGTTACCGGAACCCCCCCGGGAAGTAATGGGCCTTGATGGGCCCTAGTGGAGAGAGAGAGGGGCTGGCCAGGGCAAGAGGCGAGCCCCCTCCCCTTGAGTCCGAATAGGACAAGGAAGGGGGGGCGGCGCCCCCCTTGCCTTCCCCCTCTCCCACTCCTTCCTCCCCCCTCCTTCTTGGAATAGGAAAGGGAGGGGGCAAACCTACTTGGTGTAGGTTTCCCCCTCCTAGGGTGCGCCTCCCCTTAGGCCGGCCCCTCCTCCTCTCCCCCTTTATATACGGGGGAGGGGGGCACCCCATAGACACACAAGTTGATCTACGGATCGTTCCTTAGCCGTGTGCGGTGCCCCCCTCCACCATATTCCACCTCGGTCATATCGTCACGGAGTTTAGGCGAAGCCCTGCGCCGGTAGAACATCATCATCGTCACCACGCCGTCGTGTTGACGGAACTCATCCCCGACGCTTTGCTGGATTGGAGCCCGGGGGACGTCATCGAGCTGGACGTGTGCTGAACACGGAGGTGCCGTACATTCAGTGCTTGGATCGGTCGATTCGTGAAGACGTACGACTACATAAACCGCGTTGTCATAACGCTTCCGCTTAACGGTCTACGAGGGTACGTAGACAACACTCTCCCCTCTCATTGCTATGCCATCACCATGATCTTGCGTGTGCGTAGGAAATTTTTTGAAATTACTACGTTCCCCAACAGTGGCATCCGAGCCTAGGTTTTATGCGTTGATGTTATATGCACGAGTAGAACACAAGTGAGTTGTGGGCGATACAAGTCATACTGCTTACCAGCATGTCATACTTTGGTTCGGCGGTATTGTTGGATGAATCGGCCCGGACCGACATTACGCGTACGCTTACGCGAGACTGGTTTTACCGCCGTGCTTTGCACACAGGTGACTAGCGGGTGTCAGTTTCTCCAACTTTAGTTGAACCGAGTGTGGCTACGCCCGGTCCTTGCGAAGGTTAAAACAGCACCAACTTGACAAACTATCGTTGTGGTTTTGATGCGTAGGTAAGAATGGTTCTTGCTCATCCCGTAGCAGCCACGTAAAACTTGCAACAACAAAGTAGAGGACGTCTAACTTGTTTTTGCAGGGCATGTTGTGATGTGATATGGCCAAGACGTGATGCTATATTTTATTGTATGAGATGATCATGTTTTGTAACCGAAGTTATCGGCAACTGGCAGGAGCCATATGGTTGTCGCTTTATTGTATGAAATGCAAACGTCTTGTAATTGCTTTACTTTATCACTAAGCGGTAGCGATAGTCGTAGAAGCAATAGATGGCGTAAACGACAACGATGCTACAATGGAGATCAAGGTGTCGCGCCGGTGACAATGGTGATCACGATGGTGCTTCGGAGATGGAGATCACAAGCACAAGATGATGATGGCCATATCATATCACTTATATTGATTGCATGTGATGTTTATCCTTTATGCATCTTATCTTGCTTTGATTGACGGTAGCATTTTAAGATGATCTCTCACTAAAAATTATCAAGAAGTGTTCTTCCTGAGTATGCACCGTTGCCAAAGTTCGTCGTGCCCAGACACCACGTGATGATCGAGTGTGATAAGCTCTACGTCCATCTACAACGGGTGCAAGCCAGTTTTGCACACGCAGAATACTCAGGTTAAACTTGACGAGCCTAGCATATGCAGATATGGCCTCGGAACACGGAGACCGAAAGGTCGAGCGTGAATCATATAGGAGATATGATCAACATAGAGATGTTCACCATTGAAAACTAATCCATCTCACGTGATGATCGGTTATGGTTTAGTTGATTTGGATCACGTGATCACTTAGATGGCTAGAGAGATGTCTGTCTAAGTGGGAGTTCTTAAGTAATATGATTAATTGAACTTAAATTTATCATGAACTTAGTACCTGATAGTATTTTGCTTGTCTATGTTTGTTGTAGATAGATGGCTCGTGCTGTTGTTCCGTTGAATTTTAATGCGTTCCTTGAGAAAGCAAAGTTGAAAGATGATGGTAGCAATTACACGGACTGGGTCCGTAACTTGAGGATTATCCTCATTGCTGCATAGAAGAATTACGTCCTGGAAGCACCGCTGGGTGCCAGGCCTGCTACAGGAGCAACACCAGATGTTGTGAACGTCTGGCAGAGCAAAGCTGATGACTACTCTATAGTTCAGTGTGCCATGCTTTACGGCTTAGAACCGGGTCTTCAATGACGTTTTGAACGTCATGGAGCATATGAGATGTTCCAGGAGTTGAAGTTAATATTTCAAGCAAATGCCCGGATTGAGAGATATGAAGTCTCCAATAAGTTCTACAGCTGCAAGATGGAGGAGAATAGTTCTGTCAGTGAGCATATACTCAAAATGTCTGGGTATAATAATCACTTGATTCAACTGGGAGTTAATCTTCCGGATGATAGCGTCATTGACAGAATTCTCCAATCACTACCACCAAGATACAAGAGCTTTGTGATGAACTATAATATGCAAGGGATGAACAAGACAATTCCCGAGCTCTTCGCAATGCTAAAGGCTGCGGAGGTAGAAATCAAAAAGGAGCATCAAGTGTTGATGGTCAACAAGACCACTAGTTTCAAGAAAAAGGGCAAAGGGAAGAAGAAGGGGAACTTCAAGAAGAACAGCAAGCAAGTTGCTGCTCAAGAGAAGAAACCCAAGTCTGGACCTAAGCCTGAAACTGAGTGCTTCTACTGCAAGCAGACTGGTCACTGGAAGTGGAACTGCCCCAAGTATTTGGCGGATAAGAAGGATGGCAAAGTGAACAAAGGTATATGTGATATACATGTTATTGATGTGTACCTAACTAGAGCTCGTAGTAGCACCTGGGTATTTGATACTGGTTCTGTTGCTAATATTTGCAACTCGAAACAGGGACTACGGAATAAGCGAGCACTGGCCAAGGACGAGGTGACGATGCGCGTGGGAAACAGTTCCAAAGTCGATGTGATCGTGGTCGGCACGCTACCTCTACATCTACCTTCGGGATTAGTTTTAGACCTGAATAATTGTTATTTGGTGCCAGTGTTGAGCATGAACATTATATCTGGATCTTGTTTGATGCGAGACGGTTATTCATTTAAATCAGAGAATAATGGTTGTTCTATTTATATGAGTAATATCTTTTATGGTCATGCACCCTTGAAGAGTGGTCTATTTTTTTTGAATCTCGATAGTAGTGATACACATATTCATAATGTTGAAGCCAAAAGATGCAGAGTTGATAATGATAGTGCAACTTGTTTGTGGCACTGCCGTTTAGGTCATATCGGTGTAAAGCGCATGAAGAAACTCCATACTGATGGACTTTTGGAATCACTTGATTATGAATCACTTGGTACTTGCGAACCGTGCCTCATGGGCAAGATGACTAAAACACCGTTCTCCGGTACCATGGAGAGAGCAACAGATTTGTTGGAAATCATACATACAGATGTATGTGGTCCGATGAATGTTGAAGCTCGTGGCGGATATCGTTATTTTCTCACCTTCACAGATGATTTGAGCAGATATGGGTATATCTACTTAATGAAGCACAAGTCTGAAACATTTGAAAAGTTCAAAGAATTTCAGAGTGAAGTGGAAAATCATCGTAACAAGAAAATAAAATTTCTACGATCTGATCGTGGAGGAGAATATTTGAGTTACGAGTTTGGTTTACATTTGAAACAATGCGGAATAGTTTCGCAACTCACGCCACCTGGAACACCACAAAGAAATGGTGTGTCCGGACATCGTAATCGTACTTTACTAGATATGGTGCGATCTATGATGTCTCTTACTGATTTACCGCTATTGTTTTGGGGTTATGCTTTAGAGAGGGCTGCATTCACATTAAATAGGGCACCATCAAAATCCGTTGAAACGACGCCTTATGAACTATGGTTTGGCAAGAAACCAAAGTTGTCGTTTCTTAAAGTTTGGGGCTGCGATGCTTATGTGAAGAAACTTCAACCAGATAAGCTCGAACCCAAATCGGAGAAATGTGTCTTCATAGGATACCCAAAATAGACTGTTGGGTACACCTTCTATCACAGATCCGAAGGCAAGACATTCGTTGCTAAGAATGGATCCTTTCTAGAGAAGGAGTTTCTCTCGAAAGAAGTGAGTGGGAGGAAAGTAGAACTTGATGAGGTAACGGTACCTGCTCCCTTATTGGAAAGTAGTTCATCACAGAAATCAGTTCATGTGACAAACACACCAATTAGTGAGGAAGCTAATGATATTGATCATGAAACTTCAGATCAAGTATCTACTGAACCTCGTAGGTCTACCAGAGTAAGATCCGCACCAGAGTGGTATGGTAATCCTATTCTGGAAGTCATGTTACTTGACCATGATGAACCTACGAACTATGAGGAAGCGATGATGAGCCCAGATTCCGCAAAATGGCTAGAGGCCATGAAATCTGAGATGGGATCCATGTATGAGAACAAAGTATGGACTTTGGTTGACTTGCCCGATGATCGGCAAGCCATTGAGAATAAATGGATCTTTAAGAAGAAGACTGACGCTGACGGTAATGTAACTGTCTATAAGGCTCGACTTGTTGCGAAAGGTTTTTGACAAGTTCAAGGGGTTGACTACGATGAGACTTTCTCACCCGTAGCGATGCTTAAGTCTGTCCGAATCATGTTAGCGATTGCCGCATTTTATGATTATGAAATTTGGCAGATGAATGTCAAAATTGCATTCCTGAATGGATTTCTGGAAGAAGAGTTGTATATGATGCAACTGGAAGGTTTTTTCAATCCTAAGGGAGCTAACAAAGTGTACAAGCTCCAGCGATCAATCTATGGTCTGGTGCAAGCCTCTCGGAGTTGGAATAAATGCTTTGATAGTGTGATCAAAGCATATGGTTTTATACAGACTTTTGGAGAAGCCTGTATTTACAAGAAAGTGAGTGGGAGCTCTATAGCATTTCTAATATTATATGTGGATGACATATTGTTGATTGGAAATGATATAGAATTTCTGGATAGCATAAAAGGATACTTGAATAAAAGTTTTTCAATGAAAGACCTCGATGAAGCTGCTTACATATTGGGCATTAAGATCTATAGAGATAGATCAAGACGCTTGATTGGACTTTCACAAAGCACGTACCTTGATAAAGTATTGAAAAGGTTCAATATGGATCAGGCGAAGAAAGGGTTCTTGCCTGTATTACAAGGTATAAAGTTGAGTCAGACTCAATGCCCGACCACTACAGAAGATAGAGAGAAAATGAAAGGAGTTCCCTATGCTTCAGCCATAGGCTCTATCATGTATGCAATGCTGTGTACCAGACCTGATGTGTGCCTTGCTATTAGTTTGGCAGGGAGGTACCAAAGTAATCCAGGAGTGGGTCACTGGACAGCGGTCAAGAACATCCTGAAATACCTGAAAAGGACTAAGGATATGTTTCTCGTATATGGAGGTGACAAAGAGCTAGTCGTAAATGGTTACGTCGATGCAAGCTTTGACACTGATCCGGACGATTCTAAATCGCAAACCGGATACGTATTTTTATTAAACGGTGGAGCTGTAAGTTGGTGCAGTTCTAAACAAAGCGTCGTGGCGGGATCTACATGTGAAGCGGAGTACATAGCTGCTTCGGAAGCAGCAAATTAAGGAGTCTGGATGAAGGAGTTCATTTCCGATCTAGGTGTTATACCTAGTGCATCGGGACCAATGAAGATCTTCTGTGACAATACTGGTGCAATTACCTTGGCAAAGGAATCCAGATTTCACAAGAGGACCAAGCACATCAAGAGACGCTTCAATTCCATTCGGGACCAAGTCCAAGTGGGAGACATAGAGATTTGCAAGATACATACGGATCTGAATGTTGCAGACCCGTTGACTAAGCCTCTCTCACGAGCAAAACATGATCAGCACCAAGACTCCATGGGTGTTAGAATCATTACTATGTAATCTAGATTATTGACTCTAGTGCAAGTGGGAGACTAAAGGAAATATGCCCTAGAGGCAATAATAAAGTTATTATTTATTTCCTCATATCATGATAAATGTTTATTATTCATGCTAGAATTGTATTAACCGGAAACATGATACATGTGTGAATACATAGACAAACATAGTGTCACTAGTATGCCTCTACTTGAACTAGCTCATTGATCAAAGATGGTTATGTTTCCTAACCATAGGCATGTGTTGTCATTTGATTAATGGGATCACATCATTAGGAGAATGATGTGATTGACTTGACCCATTCCGTTAGCTTAGCACTTGATCGTTTAGTATGTTGCTATTGCTTTCTTCATGACTTATACAAAGTTCCTACAACTATGAGATTATGCAACTCCCGTTTACTGGAGGAACACTTTGTGTGCTACCAAACGTCACAACGTAACTGAGTGATTATAAAGATGCTCTACAGGTGTCTCCAAAGGTACATGTTGAGTTGGCATAATTCGAGATCAGGTTTTGTCACTCCGATTGTCGGAGAGGTATCTCTGGGCCCCCTCGGTAATACTCATCACCTAAGCCTTGCAAGCATTGTAACTAATGAGTTAGTTATGAGCTGATGTATTACGGAATGAGTAAAGAGACTTGTCGATAACGAGATTGAACTAGGTATTGGATACCGACGATCGAATCTCAGGCAAGTAACATACCGATGACAAAGGGAACAACGTATGTTGTTATGCGGTTTGACCGATAAAGATCTTTGTAGAATATGTGGGAACCAATATGAACATCCAGGTTCCGCTATTGGTTATTGACCGAGAATAGTTCTAGGTCATGTCTACATAGTTCTCGAACCCGTAGGGTCCTCACGCTTAACGTTACGATGACAGTTTTATTATGAGTTTATAAGTTTTGATGTACCGAAGGTTGTTCGGAGTCCCGGATGTGATCACGTACATGACGAGGAGTCTCGAAATGGTTGAGACATAAAGATTGATATATTGGATGACTATATTCGGACACCGGAAGTGTTCCGTGTGTTTTCGAGAAAAACCGGAGTACCGGAGGGTTACCGGAACCCCCCCGGGAAGTAATGGGCCTTGATGGGCCCTAGTGGAGAGAGAGAGGGGCCGGCCAGGGCAAGAGGCGAGCCCCCTCCCCTTGAGTCCGAATAGGACAAGGAAGGGGGGGGCGCCCCCCTTGCCTTCCCCCTCTCCCACTCCTTCCTCCCCCCTCCTTGGAATAGGAAAGGGAGGGGGCAAACCTACTTGGAGTAGGTTTCCCCCTCCTAGGGCGCGCCTCCCCTTAGGCCGGCCCCTCCTCCTCTCCCCATTTATATACGGGGGAGGGGGGCACCCCATAGACACACAAGTTGATCTACGGATCATTCCTTAGCCGTGTGCGGTGCCCCCTCCACCATATTCCACCTCGGTCATATCGTCGCGGAGTTTAGGCGAAGCCCTGCGCCGGTAGAACATCATCATCGTCACCACGCCATCGTGCTGACAGAACTCATCCCCGACGCTTCGCTGGATTGGAGCCCGGGGGACGTCATCGAGCTGGACGTGTGCTGAACACGGAGGTGCCGTACGTTCGGTGCTTGGATCGTCGATTCGTGAAGACGTACGACTACATCAACCGCGTTGTCATAACGCTTCCGCTTAACGGTCTATGAGGGTACGTAGACAACACTCTCCCCTCTCGTTGCTATGCCATCACCATGATCTTGCGTGTGCGTAGGAATTTTTTTAAAATTACTACGTTCCCCAACAGCCACCTTGCTGCACTTTATTTACTTTATTTACTTGTTGCTTGTTACTATTTATCCTATCATAAAACTACCTATCACCTATTATTTCAGTGCTTGCAGAGAAAATCTTACTGAAAACCGCTTATCATTTCCTTCTGCTCCTCGTTGGGTTCGACACTCTTATCGAAAAGACTATGATAGATCCCCTACAATTGTGGGTCATCAAGACTCTTTTCTGGCGCCGTTGCCGGGGAGTGTAGCGCTTTTGGTGAGTGGAACTTGGTAAGGAAACATTTATATAGTGTGCTGAAATTTTCTGTTACTTGTCGCTATGGAAACTAATCCTTTGAGGGGCTTGTTTGGGGTATCTTCACCCCAACCAGAACAGCAAAGAGTTGCTCCTCAACCTACTGAACTTTATGAAAATATTCACTTTGAGATTCCTTCGGGTATGATAGAAAAACTGCTAGCTAATCCATTTGCAGGAGATGGAACATTGCATCCCGATTTACACCTTATCTTTGTGGATGAAGTTTGTGGATTATTTAAGCTTGCAGGTATTCCCGATGATGTTGTCAAAAGGAAGGTCTTCCCTTTATCTTTGAAGGGATATGCATTGACATGGTATAGGCTATGTGATGATACGAGATCTTGGAATTATAAGCGATTGAAGTTGGAATTTCACCAGAAGTTCTATCCTATGCATCTTCTTCATCGTGATCATAATTACATATATAATTTCTGGCCTCGCGAAGGAGAAAGCATCGCTCAAGCTTGGGGGAGGCTTAAGTCAATGTTATATTCATGCCCTAATCATGAGCTCTCTCGGGAAATGATTATTCAGAATTTTTATGCTCGGCTTTCTCTTGATAATCGCAACCTGCTCGATACTTCCTGTGCTGGTTCTTATATGCTGAAGACTACTGATTTGAAATGGGACTTATTGGAAAAAATTAAATGCAACTCTGAAGATTGGGGTTCCGACGATGGTAAGGAGTCAGGTATGACACCTAAGTTCGACTGTGTTAATCTTTTATGGATACCGATGCTTTTCGTGGATTTAGCGCTAAGTATGGACTTGACTCTGAGATAGTAGCTACTTTTTGTGAATCTTTTGCTACTCACGTTGATCTCCTTAAAGAGAAGTGGTTTAAATATAATCCTCCTGTTGAAGTGAAAGTAGTTGCACCTATTACAGTCGAAGAAAAGACTATTACCTATAGTGATCCTATTGTTCCTACTGCTTATGTTGAAAAACCTCCTTTTCCTGTTAGGATAAAAGATCATGCTAAAGCTTCGGCTGTTGTTCGTAAGAGTAATACTAGGACTTATACACCTCCTGAGCAAATTAATGTTGAACGTAGTATTGCTATGATTAAAGATCTCTTGGATGAGGACTTAGATGGGCATGTTATTTCTTTCTTGGGTGAGACTGCTAATATTGCTAGACCTGATACTAAGACACGTAGACCTGTCGTAGGCATGCCTGTTATTTCTGTTAAAATAGGAGATCATTGTTATCATGGCTTATGTGATATGGGTGCTAGTGCTAGTGCGATACCTTATGATCTTTATAAAGAAATTATGCACGACATTACACCCGTTGAATTAGAAGACATTGATGTTACTATTAAGCTTGCTAATAGGGATACCATTAAACCTATTGGGATTGTTAGAGATGTTGAAGTTTTGTGTGGGAAGGTTAAATACCCTGCTGATTTTCTTGTTCTTAGTTCCCCACAAGATGATTTTTTTCCTATTATTTTTGGTAGACCCTTCTTGAATACTGCTAGTGCTAAGATTAATTGTGAAAAGAATATTGTCACTGTTGGCATAGATGGTATGTCTCATGAGTTTAATTTCGCTAAGTTTAGTAGACAACCTCGTGAAAGGGAACCACCTAGTAAGGATGAGACCACCTAGTAAGGATGAGATTATTGGTCTTGCTTCCATTGTTGTTCCTCCAACTGATCCGTTAGAACAATATTTTCTAGACCATGAAAACGATATGTTTATGAAGTAAAGGGAAGAAATAGATGAAGTATTCCTTAAACAGAAACCTATGCTGAAACATAACCTTCCCGTTGAAATTCTTGGGGATCCCCCTCCACCCAAGGGTGATCCCGTGTTTGAACTCAAACCATTACCTGATAATCTTAAGTATGCTTATCTTGATAAAAAAGAAATATATCCTGTTATTATTAGTGCTAACCTTTCAGAGAAAGAAGAAGAAAGATTATTGAAAACTCTGAAGAAGCACCGAGCTGCTATTGGATATACTCTCGATGATCTTAAGGACATTAGTCCCACATTATGTCAGCACAAAATTTCAGTGGAGAAAGATGCCAAACCAGTTAGAGATCCTCAAATCGATTAAATCCCAAGATGAAGGAAGTGGTAAGAAAGGAGATACTAAAGCTCCTTGAGGCAGGTATTATTTATCCCGTTGCTGATAGTGAATGGGTAAGCCATGTCCATTGTGTCCCTAAAAAGGGAGGTATTACCGTTGTTCCTAATGATAAAGATGAATTGATCCCGCAAAGAATTATTACAGGTTATAGGATGGTAATTGATTTCCGTAAGTTAAATAAAGCTACTAAGAAAGATCATTACCCTTTACCTTTTATTGATCAAATGTTAGAAATGCTATCCAAACACACACATTTTTGCTTTCTAGATGGTTATTCTGGCTTCTCTCAGGTACCTGTGTCAGCGAAGGATCAATCTAAAACTACTTTTTCTTGCCCTTTTGGTACTTTTGCTTATAGACGTATGCCTTGTGGTTTATGTAATGCACCTGCTACCTTTCAAAGATGCATGATGGCTATATTCTCTGATTTTTGTGAAAAGATTTGTGAGGTATTCATGGATGACTTCTCCGTCTATGGATCCTCTTTTGATGATTATTTGAGCAACCTTGATCGAGTTTTGCAGAGACGCGAAGACACTAGTCTCGTCCTGAATTGGGAAAAGTGTCACTTTATGGTTAATGAAGGCATTGTCTTGGGGCACAAGATCTCCGAGAGAGGTATTGAAGTTGATAAAGCCAAAGTTGATGCTATTGAAAAGATGCCATGTCCCAAGGACATAAAAGGTATAAGAAGTTTCCTTGGTCACGCCGGTTTTTACAGGAGGTTCATTAAGGACTTTTCTAAAATCTCTAGGCCTCTGACTAATTTATTGCAAAAAGATATTCCTTTTGTCTTTGATGATGATTGTGTAGAAGCATTTGAAACACTTAAGAAAGCTTTGATCACTGCACCTATTGTTTAGCCACCTGATTGGAATTTACCTTTTGAAATTATGTGCGATGCTAGTGATTATGCTGTAGGTGCTGTTTTAGGGCAAAGAGTCGATAAGAAATTGAATGTTATCCAGTATGCTAGTAAGACTCTTGATACTGCCCAGAGAAATTATGCTACTACTGAAAAAGTTCTTAGCAGTTGTGTTTGCATGTGATAAGTTTAGACCTTATATTGTTGATTCCAAAGTTACTATTCACACTGATCATGCTGCTATTAAATATCTTATGGAAAAGAAAGATGCTAAGCCTAGACTCATTAGATGGGTTCTCTTGCTCCAAGAATTTGACTTGCATATTATTGATAGAAAGGGAGCTGAGAACCCCGTTGCAGATAACTTGTCTAGGTTAGAGAATGTTCTTGATGACCCCCTGCCTATTAATGATAGCTTTCCTGATGAACAATTAGCGGTTGTCAATGCTTCTCGTACTGCTCCTTGGTATGCTGATTATGCTCATTACATTGTTGCTAAATATTTACCGCCTAGTTTCACATACCAGCAAAAGAAAAAGTTCTTTTATGATTTAAGACATTACTTCTGGGATGATCCACACCTTTATAAAGGAGTAGATGGTGTTATTAGACGTTGTGTGCCTGAGCATGAACAGGAACAGATTCTACGTAAGTGTCACTCTGAATCTTATGGAGGACACCACGCTGGAGATAGAACTACACACAAGGTACTACAATCTGGTTTTTATTGGCCTACTCTCTTCAAAGATGCTCGTAAGTTTGTCTTATCTTGTGATGAATGTCAAAGAACAGGCAACATTAGTAGACGTCAGGAAATACCTATGAATTATCCTCTTGTTATTGAACCGTTTGATGTTTGGGGCTTTGATTATATAGGACCTTTTCCTGCCTCTAATGGTTATACACATATTTTAGTTGCTGTTGATTACGTTACTAAGTGGGTAGAAGCTATTCCAACTAGTAGTGCTGATCATAACACTTCTATTAAAAATCTTAAGGAAGTTATTTTTTTGAGGTTTGGAGTCCCTAGATATCTTATGACTGATGGTGGTTCACATTTTATTCATGGTGCTTTCCGTAAGATGCTTGCTAAGTATGATGTCAATCATAGAATAGCATCTCCTTATCATCCGCAGTCTAGTGGTCAAGTAGAGTTGAGCAATAGAGAGCTCAAATTAATTTTGCAAAAGACTATGAATAGATCTAGAAAGAATTGGTCCAAAAAACTTGATGATGCATTATGGGCTTATAGAACTGCATACAAAAATCCTATGGGTATGTCTCCTTATAAGATGGTTTATGGAAAAGCATGTCATTTACCTCTTGAACTTGAACATAAGGCATATTGGGCTATTAAAGAGCTCAATTATGACTTCAAACTTGCCAGTGAGAAGAGGTTGTTTGATATTAGCTCACTTGATGAATGGAGAACCCAAGCCTATGAGAATGCCAAGCTTTTCAAAGAAAAAGTCAAACGTTGGCATGATAAGAGGATACAAAAGCGTGAGTTTAACGTAGGAGATTATGTGTTATTATTCAACTCTCATTTAAGATTTTTTGCAGGAAAACTTCTCTCAAATGGGAAGGTCCCTACGTTATCGAGGAGGTCTATCATTCTGGTGCTATAAAAAGCAACAACTTTGAAGGCACAAATCCGAGGGTGGTAAACGGTCAAAGAATTAAACATTATAGTTCAGGTAATCCTATCAATGTTGAAACTAATATTATTGAAACCATAACCCCTGAGGAATACATAAGGTACACTTTCCAGAACGTTCCAGCCTCCGAAAAGGTATAGGTATGTGGTACGATAAGTAAACCGACTCCAAAACAACTCCAATGGCAATTTTTATCAGTTTTGGATTATTTAAGAATTTTAGGAAGAAAGAAGTAGTCCAAAAGGGACACGAGGCTCCCACAAGAGTGGAGGGCACCCACCACCCCCCTGTAGGGCGCGCCCCCTGTCTCGTGGGCACCTCGTGTGCCTCCCGGACTCCGTTTTCTTGCATGTTACGTATTTTGGTCGGTAAAAGTTCATTATATATACTCCCGAAGGTTTTGACCACCGTATCACGCAAATATCCTCTGTTTTCGTTTCGAGTTGTTTCCGTTGCAGATTTAGAGCACCATGACTTCACCCTCCTCCAACAAAGAAGACAAGGATGCTTGGCTATTGAAGATAGAGCTGAAAAGAGAAGAACCAGAAGAGATCAACAAGGATGAAGGGATCAAGAAGGCCATGGAGGTTCAAGCTCCAGTGGTGAAAGAAGAAGACATCCCTCGACCTTTACCTAACCTCTTTACTCCAATAGAGATTGAAGCTTTCAAGATGATTGAGTTAGCTCGCATACAAAACAAGTACCTCACATAGGAGAATATTCTGTTGAAGGATCATATTGCTGGGCTTAAGGCATTATCCGCAAGTTGGAGGAACTTTTACGCTCGATGTGCGATTATCCACCGTCATCATCACCACCTCCATCACCTCCGAGGACATAATCACATGGGTATGGGCACTCCCCTTGGCAACTGCCAAGCTTGGGGGAGGTGCCCCGGTATCGTATCACCATCACACTCCTATCTTTACCACTTTATTTAGTTCGATCCTTTTAGTAATGTCTTGATCTAGTAGTTTCAAGTTTTGATATCAAGTAGTTTCGAGTTTTGCTTTGTGATCTCTTTATGTAATCGAGTTCGTGTGCTATCTATAATAAAGATTAGTTTTGAGTCAAGGGCTTTGCTATGTTGCTATGATCTTGAGAAAGTAGAAAGAATAAAAGATTGCATATTGATCTTATGGATAGTGATAACTTCACACATAGAAAGTATGAGGCATAAAAATTGTTGAGAGTTGATGAACATAGCCTTAGTCATCGTTGCAATTAATAGGAAGTGATAAGGAAAGAGGAGTTCACATATAAATATATTATCTTGGACATCTTTTATGATTGTGAAGCACTCATTTAGTATGACATGCTAAAAGAGTTGATGTTGGACAAGGAAGACAACGTAATGGTTTATGTTTTCCGACATCTCAGTTAAAGTATATTGTCATTGACCTTCCAAACATGTTGAGCTTGCCTTTCCCCCTCATGCTAGCCAAATTCCTTGCACCAAGTAGAGATACTACTTGTGCTTCCAATTACCCTTAAACCCAGTTTTGCCATGAGAGTCCACCATGCCTACCTATGGATTGAGTAAGATCCTTCAAGTAAGTTGTCATCGGTGCAAGCAATAAAAATTGCTTTCTAAATATGTATGACTTATTAGTGCAGACAAAATAAGCTTTGTACGAACTTGTTGTGGAAGTAATAAAAGTGACGGACTACATAATAAAGGTCCACATACAAGGGGCAATATAAAGTGACATTCTTTTGCACTAAGATTTTATGCATCAACCCTAAACGCGCATGAAAACCTCTGCTTCCCTCTGCGAAGGGCCTATCTTTTACTTTATGTTTTTACTTTATGCTTGAGTCAAGGTGATCCTCACCTTTCCCTTTTTCATTTTATCCTTTGGCAAGCTCCTCGTGTTTGAAAGATCATGATATATATATATATATATATATATATATATATATATATATATATATATATATATATATATATATATCCAATTGGATGTAAGTTAGCATGGGCCATTATTGTTGACATCACCTAAAGGTGAATGCGTTGGGAGGCAACACAATAAGCCCCTATCTTTCTCAGTGTCCGGCTGAAACTCTATAACCACAAGTATTGTGTGAGTGTTAACAATTGTAGGAGACTACGAGATAGTTGAGTATGTGAGCTTGCTGAAAAGCTCTATTATTGACTCTTTCTGATGTTACGATAAATTGCAATTGCTTCAGTGACTGAGATCATAGTTTGTTAGTTCCCAATGAAGTTTTTGAACCATACTTGACATTGTGAATTGCTTATTACTTGAGCATAGGAAATCATATGACAAAATCTATATATGTTGTTGTTATTAGAATGATCATGATGCCCTCATGTCCGCATTTTATTTTTATAGACACCTCTATCTCAAAACATGTGGACATATTTTTCGATTTCGGCTTCCGCTTGAGGACAAGCAAGGTCTAAGCTTGGGGGAGTTGATACGTCCATTTTGGATCATGCTTTTATATCAATATTTATTGCATTATGAGATGTTATTACACATTATATCTCAATACTTATGGCTATTCTCTCTTATTTTACAAGGTTTACCATGAAGAGGGGGAATGCCGGCAGCTGGAATTCTAGCTGGAAAAGGAGCAAACGTTGGAAACCTATTCTGCACAGCTCCAAAAGTCCTGAAACTCCACGAAACAACTTTTTGGATTTAATAAGAATTCCTGAGCGAAAGAAATAGGTCAGGGGGCCCACACCCTGTCCAGGAGACAGGGGGGCGCCCCCCCCCTATAGGGCGCGCCCTCCTATCTCCTGGGCCCCCTGGTGGGCCTCCGGCGTCCATCTTCTGCTATATCATCACTTTTACCCTGGAAAAATCGTGGGCAAGCTTACGGGAAGAAACTCCGCCGCCATAAGGCGGAACCTTGGCGGAATCAATCTAGGGCTCTGGCAGAGCTGTTCTGCCGGGGACACTTCCCTCCGGGAGGGGGAAATCATCACCAACGATCCTCTCATCGGGAGGGGGTCGATCTCCATCAACATCTTCACCAGCACCATCTCCTCTCAAAACCCTAGTTCATCTCTTGTATCCAATCTTGTATCAAAACCACAAATTGGTACCTGTGGGTTGCTAGTAGTGTTGATTACTCCTTGTAGTTGATGCTAATTAGTTTACTTGGTGGAAGATCATATGTTCATATCCTTTATGCATATTATTATTCCTCTGATTATGAACATGAATATGCTTTGTGAGTAGTTACATTTGTTCCTGAGGAGATGGGTGAAGTCTTGCTATTAGTAGTCATGTGAATTTGGTATTCGTTCGATATTTTGATGAGATGTATGTTGTCTTTTCCTCTAGTGGTGTTATGTGAACGTCGACTACATGACACTTCACCATTATTTGGGCCTACAGGAAGGCATGGGGAAGTAATAAGTAGATGATGGGTTGCTAGAGTGACAGAAGCTTAAACCCTAGTTTATGTGTTGCTTCGTTAGGGGCTGATATGGATCCATACGCTTAATGTTGTGGTTAGGTTTACCTTAATACTTCTTTTTGTAGTTGCGGATGCTTGCAATAAGGGATTAATCATAAGTGGGATGCTTGTCCAAGTTAGGGCAGTACCCAAGTACCGGTCCACCCACATATCAAATTATCAAAGTACCGAACGCGAATCATATGAACGTGATGAAAACTAGCTTGACGATAATTCCCAATGTGTCCTCGGGAGCTCCTTTATCATTATTAGAAATTTTCCAGGCTTATCCTTTGCTACATAAAGGATTGGGCCACCTTGCTGCACTTTATTTACTTTATTTACTTGTTGCTCGTTACTATTTATCCTATCACAAAACTACCTATCACCTACTATTTCAGTGCTTGCAGAGAAAACCTTACTGAAAACCGCTTATCATTTCCTTCTGCTCCTCGTTGGGTTCGACACTCTTACTTATCGAAAAGACTACGATAGATCCCCTACACTTGTGGGTCATCAGGCCCCAGGCCACCGCTCCCTCGAGCGCGCCCGGCAGGGATGCCCACGGGCTAGCCGCCACCGCCGCTCGGGCGCTAGGGGAAACCCTAGCGTCGCTGCGGGCAGCTGGCCGTGCCGCGCATGGGCCGGCCCGCTGGCCACTGGGCTTCGTCTGGGCCGTGACCGTGGCGCCCCAATATAAAAAAAGGGTGGCGTGGGCTGGCTGCTGGGCCCGGCTGGGCCGCGGGCTGTAGAGACCCCGGTATAAAAAAAGTGGCGCCGGCTGCAGCGCGAGATTTTTGCGGCTTAGCCTTCGTAGTTTCCAGATTTTACGCAAGTTTTATTCCTGCTGTAATATTTCGCGTAGAAGCCCCTAGAACTGTCTGTTTTCACTGAAAACACGTATTTGGGATTAAAAATGCCTTGGGAATTCAATTTTTGGGCTAGTTTTCACATACTAGATGCGCTTAACATGCTATCTTTGTAACATGATATTATTGTATGATTTTACTGATGTAGATTAATTGTTTAGCACTCTTAATCATTTAGTAAGTCACATAATAGCATGTTTTAAATATTGGAACGTCTTTTTATTGAATAAGTTTATCAACATCGCTTTGTGCAAAAGATTACCTGTTGTAATCTCATGATTTTTGCATAAATCACAGATGGCCGGAATTGTCCACAAGGAGTTTCCTGAGTTGTCCCAGACAGGGCTGAACTACCTGTCATGGTCCTCGGACTGTGAGATTTTTCTCCAGGGCAAAACCCTCCTGAGGGCGATCGGTAAGGGGGCCCAGCTGGCCGCTACTGATCCCAAGTTCAAAACTGAGAATGCGTAGGCTCTGCACTTTCTCCGTCATCACCTGTCACCTACTCTAAAAGATGAGTATATGGCTGAGCGCAGTGCTTCTGGCCTTTGGACCGCTCTTAAGCAGCGGTTTGAGCGGCTGAAGTACACTGTGAAGCCACGTGCAGAGGCAGAGTGGATGCGTCTGAGGTTTGCGGACTTCAAGACGGTTGGGGAGTACAATTCGGCTCTGCACCGGATTTTTACGACTCTTCGGTTGTGTGGTACTGAGATTACCGACTCCCAGAAGATTGAGAAAACCCTATCCACTTTCCACCCCGACGCGGTCCAGTCCTCATGGAACTACCACCAGGGGAACTACACGAGGTATTCAGAGTTGATTGACGTCCTCCAGGTGGCGGAGGCGCAGGACGAGGTTCTCAAAAAGAACTTTGTCGCGCAACCACTTGGGGGGAGTTCTCGCCAGGAGGTAAACGCTCTCAAAGTCTGCAAGCCTCAATAGAAGAAGAGGGGCCGGAAGGGCAAGAAGAAGGGCCTTC
>NC_041383.1:538522683-538531861 GCF_002162155.2 Triticum dicoccoides | reverse complement strand
TTGTGGCTTGGTGGAGCATTTCTCCCGCCAGTGCCGCGCACCACAGGAGGTCGTTGATGCATATAAGGCTCGGAAGGCGCGTGAGACGCACCTCGCCTTGGTTCAGGAGGCAGCACCACCGGTGCCCATGGCGGCACCCATGATGATCGCTACGCCCCCTGCTGCGCCCATAAAGGCGCCCCCCGTGGTGCCCATCGCGGCAGCTTTGGCGGTCTCTACCGACGCCCACGTCACCATGCAGGTTGACCACATGGTCGCCTCGGCAGCGCCGCCGCCACTAGACATTGATGCTGCCTCCAAGATGATTTCTAAGGAGGATCAGTTCACTAGTATGGAGATTGCGGCTGAAGTGAATGGCTTCTTCACCGAGTCCACTTAGCATACCTCTTTGGTTATCATGATTCCGTGATTTGATACATAAAATTGAATAAATTTGATTTGGTTGTAAGCTCTATGAGAGCATAAACTTATTCTTTACTTTGGCGATTGGATGACATTTATTCCATTATTTATACATGATAGCATGTTATGTTCTGAGATGTGTGCATTTATTTTTAATGTATTTTCTTCCTCATTACATTAATTAGATGTCATATTTTAGAACGCGTGTGGCGTCCGAATGGAGGAAACATGCCTTGCCGATAGCGCCACCACTCATACCATTTTACGAGAAACTAAGTACTTTGAGTCCATTAAAAAATCTCCGGGAAGTATTATGACAATCGCCGGCTGCGGTTCTCACATAGTTGGCTCCGGACGAGCCACTATTATACTCCCTATGGGAACAACTTTGATCATTAATGATGTGTTGTTGTACCCGGAGTCGACTCGTACTCTTTTGAGCTTTAGAGACATCCGCGCTAATGGTTTCCATGCTAAGACCGATGATGAAAACGGCAAGGAGTGCCTACTCATCACAAAGCGTGATGCAGGTGGTAAACATGTTATCGAAAGGCTTCCTTCATTTGACACAGGGCTATACTACACTAATATAGTAGCACCGCCCGTGTACACTACCCTCAAGACCGTCTTTAGAAGCTCTGAACTCTTCTGCCTCTGGCACGATAGGTTAGGCCACCCCGGACTTACGATGATGAGAAATATAATTAACAACCTGCATGGCCATAATGTTAACGTGAAGAACTTCCCGAATCCCGATGATTTCATGTGCTCCGATGCGCTAAGGGGAAGTTAGTCATTAGGCCATCGCCCCTCAAGGTGAGGGATGAAATCCCCGCATTCTTAGAACGTATGCAAGGGGACATATGCGGTCCAATTCAGCCCCTCACGGGGCCGTTTCGGTACTTCATGGTGCTCATTGATGCTTCCTCTAAATGGTCCAATGTTTGCCTGCTATCAACACGGAACCATGCCTTTGCAAAGTTGATCTCTCAGATCATACAAATGAGGAATAATTTCCCGGATTATCATATAAAATCTATTCGAATGGATAACGCCGGAGAATTTACTTCAAAGGCGTTCGATGATTATTGCATGGCAATGGGAATCAAAGTTGAGCACTCGGTACCACATGTTCATACACAAAATGGACTTGCCGAGGCATTGATTAAAAGAATTAAATTCATTGCCCGACCGCTCCTTCAGGGTTGTAATTTACCAACTACATGTTGGGGCCACGCGGTGTTACACGCGCTAATCTCATCAACTTTCGACCGTCGGCCTACAACATCCACTCTCCTGTTCAACTTGCGCAAGGGTCGGCACCGAAAATTTCCCACCTTCGTAGGTTCGGTTGCCAGGTATATGTACCAATACCACCCCCTCAGCGATCGGTGATGGGACCGCTCCGTAAGTCGGGGATATACATTGGTTATGAGACTGTGTCCATAATCAGGTATCTGGACCCCATGACAGGTGACTGTCACACGGCTCGTTTTGCTGATTGCATTTTTGACGAGGATCTTTTCCCGACTTTAGGGGGAGAGAATCAACCCCTTGATGCTAAAAGTTAAGAAATCACGTGGCAAGCCACGAGGATCCACGCTCATGACCCGTGCACTTCTCAGACTGAGAGAGAAGTTCAAAAGATAATAGATTTGCAGTCTTTAGCAAATCAACTGCCCGACCACTTTAGTGACTTAAAGACTGTGACAAAATCGCATGTGCACGCGCGCAATGCACCGAAAAGGGTTGAAATACCGAAGAAAAATGATGATATACCCGCTCCCATCCAAAAGCCTAAAAGGATGAGAAATCCGTTTTTTTCAAATCCCAAGTACTCGGGGACGTCTGACGAAAAAGGATAAGAGAGATTTATCGCAGCCTGTCGCAAAAGTACCCCAAATTGAAACGGGGAGCCGGTCGAGACCTGGCACAAGTACGGAAAATTCAGTGCACGAAATTCCGGACTTAAACTTTCCCATAGGGGAAACACCCAGCGGAGATGTGAGCGCACACATCGGCGTGGGAAATCTAAAGGACCTTGCTCCCATAATGGGAAATTTGGTAGAGCAAGTGTTTGCGCCGGATGCGCTCCATGACGAAATGGCCATAAATTATATTTATACGGGGGAGTCCCTGAACCGAGCAACGGTGATTCTCGACATCAACTTTGCTATGAAAATTGCCTCAATCATAGATCTTGACCCTGAGCCTAACACGCTCGCTGATTGCAAGAAAAGGTCGGATTGGAAAGATTGGCAGCATGCAATTACTGCCGAATTATTATCTCTCAACAAAAGGAAGGTGTTCGGACCAGTTTGTCGAACTCCTCCCCACATTCGCCCTGTTGGCCATTGGTGGGTTTTTGATCTAAAGAGAGATGAAAATAATAAGGTAGTGCGGTACAAAGCAAGGCTCGTCACTCAAGGGTTCACTCAACGACTAGGTGTCGATTTTGAGGAGACTTATTCCCCGGTAATGGATGGAGTTACCTTTAGATACTTGATCTCGATGGCAGTAAACATGGGCTTGAAAATGAAACTAATGGATGTTGTCACTGCTTACCTGTATGGTAACTTGGATTCGAACATATACATGAAGGTTCCAGAAGGTATCCCTGTTCCGAACCATGATAGAGCAAACAGGGGTCTATATAGTGTTCAACTTCAAAAGGCACTGTACGGACTCAGACAGTCTGGTAGAATGTGGTACAATCACTTAAGCGATTTCCTTCATGAGAAGGGCTACACGAGCAATAAAGATTGCCCACGTGTTTTCATACGGCGAACCCAAGATGGATTCTGTATAATCTCGGTGTACGTGGACGATTTAAACATAATCCGTACACCTGAGGATATTGAGGAAGCGAGTTCCTACCTGATGTCGGAATTTGAGATGAAGGATTTGGGTAAAACCAAGTTCTGTCTAGGTCTGCAACTTGAACATTACCCTGATGGGATTCTAGTGCACCAGTCAGCCTACACCCAGAAGGTGTTAGAAAGATTTGGATTTGATAAGGCATATCCTTCTAAGACCCCGATGGTCGAAAGGTCTTTACAGCCAGACAAGGACCCGTTCAGCCAAAGGAAGAGGGGGAGGAAACTCTGGGACCAGAATTTCCTTACCTGAGTGCAGTTGGAGCACTCATGTATCTCGCAAACTGTACACGGCCAGACATTGCGTTCGCCGTCAGTTTGCTTGCGAGGTACAGTTCTGAACCTACCAAAAGACATTGGAAAGGTGTCAAGGACGTCTTCCGGTACCTGCAAGGGACCAAAGATCTTGGCCTGTTTTATAAAAGGAATCAAGACCTATCTATTATAGGCTATGCCGATGCTGGGTACCTATCGGACCTGCATGATTGCAAATCGCAGACTGGATATGTTTTCCTTTGTGGTGGAACTGCGTTTTCCTGGAAATCGTCCAAGCAAACTCTTGTGTCGACTTCCACGAACCACTCGGAAATCATGGCACTATTCGAAGCGTCAAAAGAATGTGTAGCGCTTCGGCGGATGATCGGCCACATTCAGTAGACATGTGGGCTGAACACCGTACAAACCCCTACCATTATCTATGAAGATAATGCTGCTTGTGTTGCACAAGTCCAAATGGGTTATGTGAAGAGTAACCTCACAAAGCATATTAGTCCCAAGTTCTTCTATGCACATGAGCTGCAATAGTTGAACGAGGTGAGAGTTTTGCATACTAAGTCTTGTGACAATCTTGCTGATATGTTCACTAAATCATTATCGGCATCAACCTTAGAGAGGTGTGTGCGTGAAATCGGTATGATGAGACTTAGAGAGATGCAAGGTTCAGGGGGAGAAACTTCACAAACTCGTCGCTAAAATCTCAATCCTGATGATCGAGTACTCAACTTGATGGTTGAGTGGATTGTACTCTTTTTCCCTTGAGTGAGTTTTCCTGATGTTTCTCACACGAGGTTTTTGACGAGGCAATTCGTGCAGTACAACAACGTATACTGTGTGCTCTTTCTCCATATTTTTTTCTCACTGGGTTTTTCGGTGTTTTGAGGCATGGATATACGGATAATTACCCAAGGGGGAGTGTTGGGAAACCGGGCCACCCGGGAGGGTGGCGAAGGCCGCGTGCAAATCGCATGGGCTAGCCCCTCCCGTTTCCCCACTTTACGTTAAGTGTGGACTTATCCCTTGACGCCCTAGTCCCTATATAAAGCAACAAGGAGCCATCATTGTAACACCTAATCATTGATTAATAAAGTTGGTCTCCTTCATATCTCTCTGTGTCTTTTACTTTCGCGTTCGACTACTTCGTCTACGACGCTCGCCCTCGCTCCGCAACCTCGGACCGGACTCGTCGGCGGAGTTGCGGAACAAGTGCAAAGGAAAAGTCGTTCCAGGCCGCACTAGCACCGCTCCTCTGACACGCGCTCGGCCGGACGCTACTGGTTCCTTCCGCGCTGGGCGGCCAGGCCAGTCGTCGTGGTTTACCCCCACGGTATGGGCCCTTCTACAGCATTTCTCGTTTCTTGCGGGTTTTCATTCGCAGTAGAACTTATTTTTAATTGCTGCAGGTGTTTGGAACGTGTACACAACCTTAAAGCATACTATATCTTTGATGGCGCACGTTGCCGCGCTCTTTTATTTTGTGATAGAATATAAAAATTTTGATAAATAATATACATAAATAAATTGTCGAAACCAGGATATAATTTTTTTTTTAAATTAGTTGAAAAGCATTGCACTACTCAATTGTACCAAGTTACAAACAATATTAGCAATCAACGAAGCAATATCTGACATGGTAACACTAAATAGTTATACCCTAGTATGGCATCTTGGGACGCTGGTCGTGTGCGAACATGATACGGAGGATGGCATCGGTGGCGGCAGGAAGCTTCGATGGGATGGTTTGCAGCTCACCTGAGCTGACCGGGTGCCATGTAAGGTGGTGCCAGTTGGCCAACCTGAGGGTGCACCGGTGTGAGTAGGGGAGGAGGAAGTTGGAGGCGGGGATTCCACGTGGGGAGCGCGTATGTCTCGGCGAGAAGGGCGCGAGCATATGGGCCGACCCAATCCGCGGTAGTACACTGCCTTGTTTTCTTTTCTATTTTTTTCACATTTTTTTTCGTTTTTTTATTCCATTCTTCAACCAATCCAATCATCTGTTCCTGACATTGACCAAAAATATAATACAATCCAATTCCAAATTTTACCACATCACCATCCCGAGACAAGACCAACATGTATCAATTCCACATCTATAATCTATAATACCTAAATAGTTCATCCCCACTATCATATTTCTCTTGACATGCAAGCCGTGCCATTTCAGCATCACAATAGACGTGAAACCGAGTACCAAATTGCGTCTTTTCTTCTCCACGCTAGCGTTATTTCCCCACGCAGCGTCTCCACTCCTTCCTATTTTCTGCATGGAAGCTCCTCTCCCTCTCCATCTTCTCTAATCCCCATTAAATCATCTTCTCTAATCCCAAATAAATCAAGTCATGGAAACTGGAAAGGATGCACCCTTTGCCTCCTCCTCTCCCCTGCCTGCCTACCCTACCACGTTTTTTCACCATTAATACCCTCCCCGTCCTCCAGTCTAGCCCACACCCACCACTTCGGTCATCGTTGCCAACTAATTTGTTCTCTTCTCTGCAGCCATCTCTCCCCCGCACTACCATCACCTCCAAATAATCAACAAATGTGTGCTGTAGCTAACGGTATCAGCAGGCGGCAGGAGCATTGGCTTGGTCAGGAGAAGGAGAGTGGTTGCGTCAGATTTTCAGGGACAACTGCGCCATGATCTGTTGCGGTGAGAAAAGATGTTGGGCAGTCAAGCGTATATATTGGTACACTGAAGATCCTAATGATATTGTGGTTCGTGCCACCGATTCGTCTCCTAGCGTAAATTGCTCCTGCATACGGCCAATGTTTTTCTACGAACCATCATATGGCTCTCAAATCTCAATCTCTCTCACCTGCTCCTCCAGGTGGCTCCCTTGCTGTTCTTACGGTCCTGCTCAAGGTAATCACCCCCATCCTCTATGCTCTCCGGTTTACCAGGACCCATCCCAACGCCACTTGCTTCTCCTCACTCTCGACCCCCTGTCCTCTTTGAGGCGCATGCATCTGTGTTGCATCAGATCACGGTGAGGAGAACCGAGCTCCCTAGCAATTTTTACATCAGAGGTTACAAGGTAGGTATCTAATTAGAGTTATCTTATTTCTGTCTCTAAATTACAGGGGGGTGCTAGCAACAAAATAGCGTCAAATCTTATATAGGTTTTACCAATCCAACTGATATCTGTGCAATTCGTCGTCCTCACATGACAAGCGAAAGTAATTTTGTTGCATCCGGAAAATACTCTGTCCAATTAGTTAAGTTTTTAATCAATCGGGCGCTAATCTATGCAATTTATTTTGCGTCAATGTCATGCAATTACCCCCGCAAAATACGGCAATTTAATTAAACTGGAACATATCTGACGATATGTAATTTGACACTATTTTGAAGGACATGAAGGCTCATCAGCTGATTTCCGTCCTTGCTTTTCTTCTTTTGTTTGGAGGAGCTGTGTGTGGATGTTAGTGTGGGTGTTGCCATGTGGGTCAGAGTCCCAGGTCATGCTGGAAAAGGTGTGCAAGACCTCAGTCACAGAGAGGTCTTCGAGGTGTATCAATGTATGTGTACGGTGTACATCTGTTGGAGTTGTGGTATAGCAGCTAGAATGCCCGCACAGAAATCTAGCATGCGCAGCCCAGGGTATTGAAAGGGAGGTAGCATTTCCAATGAACGCAAGCAAAAGTTTCTATACTGTAGAAGCAATACAAACATAGCGCCGTGGTCACAACGAAATGACGGTTTAAGGCAAACGGTAGCACGAATAAATTGGAGAATGATGAGTGGTGGGTTTTAATTACATGAAGAATAATACTACCAACATACGTTATATGAGGCATCTCTCTCTCTCTTTCTCTACTTTTTGTAATGTTTTTTGTTCGCTTTTCCGCTCTTCGATTATGACAAGGTAATTCATTGGCCCTAAATCTAAGATTGCTCAAATTAAATTATTATTTTTAGATACCATGCTGCTACAGTTAAATCACTCACGATGATCTTTTGCAATATATAAGCATTAGAACCCATTAGAAATGCATTTGTCGACTACAATGTACTAAGTTTATGTCTTTTGTATCATTCCATCGAAGATTGTAATAAGCATATATTCCTTTAAAATGGTTTCACTATTTTCTCATCTCCATAATGCTTTTGCACCATACTACAAATTCCCGCCGCAACGCGCGGGGAAATCACCTAGTTTTACAAAATCCTGAGACCGTTCGACCAACCGATAGCACTGCTATTAGTTTTATTTCCATAAAATCAAACAAGGAGAAACAATCTAAATCGGACACTCATCTCCATCCATAGCAGTTTATATTAGATCCGCGAAAATGGTCAAACCACAAGAAAATCAGGAAGCGTGGGATTTATTGCTAACTATATTCTCAGCCTCGACTAGCTACAAGAACATACTTACATCGCCCGCTACAACAGGACCTCAGTTCACTACCAATGATTTACATGCGGTTGGAGAGTTTCAGCCAGCCAAACAGTCTCCCTGTTGTACAGCTGAATACTATGGACGGCAGCTGGGGTTGAGGGGTTGTAAATGAATAGCCCGCCAGATTGCAGAAACGGTGAACATGGGATGATTGAATTAACGAGGTATCCAAATAAAATCAATTAGGTTTAAAAAGAGAGGTAGTATCAACAACGTGATAACCGAACAAAGCTAACGGGTCTAGGTGGACGGTGAATAGCTGATTTCACTGGTTTGCCGACGTTAATCAGAAATCATCCACAAAACAGGCAGGCATCATGATGTAGGAACAACCGAACATCAGCAAAGGCTTAAGGTCCATAACTCCATAGACAAATTCAAGGATTCAAATGTTTTAAAGCATCATCCATGATATGATAACATACGGTGGTAGCGGGTATGTGGACATGGCTGCACAGCAGCGAGATGCAAAAGCATGCACTTTGTTGACATTCCAGGACATCAACCCTGACATTCCACCAAGTCGCGATGTGCAGGAGATGAAAATGGCTTCATGTGCTGATGTTGGCCGGCTTACGCATTTCACTTGATGGCACTGAGGAATACATAAGCCACATGCGTGAGTTGTATTAATATAAAATAAATAAAACTAAAATCATGTTATTTATTTAATGCATCAAGAGAAGATAGCGGAACAGATGGAAACGATTCCACAAGCTAGAAAAATGTTGGAAACATTTTTACTTTAATCTTTTTGTTCTGATCCAATCACCCAACAGCAAATCTAACGCAATACTGCATATGAATTCTGAAACTCAAGCACCCAACAACTTAGTGTCACATCAACTAGTTAAAGTAAACAAGCTCAGCTCGGAAAAGTCAAAAGTTCAATATATCACACAAACATCGAGCCACTCACCCAAAGAAACCAAGATTCCCATCATCAGCCCCCATATAATATTTTCACAAATAGAATTTTAGAATCATCAGCTAGTATCATGACCACAGCTAGGTTTGCACTCAACTTTACTGCACTGGCTAATTTGCAATTGCTAGGTTGTATTCTCCAAATTCAAGATATATTTTCCCTTTTGGGAGAAAGGCTGACACAAAACTTCGATAAGTTCTGCTTATAAGTTGAATGAAACTTTGCGAGTCTTAAAAGATGTTTATTAGCTCAAGCAACGGTTTCACTTACTTATTTGGCACATTAATACCGGG
>NC_041383.1:538520964-538522397 GCF_002162155.2 Triticum dicoccoides | reverse complement strand
AGATCTCCACATTAATTGCTTTAAATTATCTTTATGGGCTGAATACAATTGTTAGATACGCGGTGAGATGGGGCCATTATTAAATGTTAGTTGTACACTTAGTACAGTCTAGGACAGGACATTTATTTCGTGCCGCTCGATTTCAGTTGAGAGAGACCACTCCTCGTATCACTTTATGTCCGCATAGAGATTCTCTTCTTCCCCCCAAAATATCCTGTTCATCTTCTCCTTCGAAGCACAACCAGATGGATCCAGGCAAGAGAAGTGAAGTTGCTGTGGAGTCGGGCTAATGAGAGACACTGCTGCGTATCAGAATAGGTATTTGTTTTCAAACTAATCTCTACTGGTATCCTTATTTCTAAGATCTCGAATTTGTCAGTTTAGATTTGAACAGACTTGGTAATTATATCTCCATGATTTGAACGAAGCAGTAATATTCAAGACTGCGATCCGTTGGACAGATCTATTGTTGTTGGGTCTGAGAGGACTCCTCTGCGTACTGTGCATGAGGAAGAAGATGTGCTGCATGAAGATGGTGATGCGATATCGTCTAACAACAGCACCAGATTAGACTTAGAAAACCATGATATCAATTCGGACGCTCATGGCACTAGGAGGCCAATCTCATGGATGTAGAAAGAGAGAAAAACGGTTGGGCGCGAAGGTAATATTACTTGTTCCAATTATTAATAAATCATTTGTTGTTGTTGTATTTCTAGTGGCATATTAACAAGATTGTTGTAACTAGTAAAAGCTAGGAATGACATAAAGCTATCATGTTGTTTAGTGTGTAAGACTGAACTTTAACAGGCAAAGGCATGGAGCAAAGCTGGATGAAAGGCCAGCGAGTGCCGAACGGATCACTGCCTTAGAGAGTGCTTTTCGTGGATTTGCTGAAAGGAAAACTGAAGCTGTTGTGGATCCTGCAATTAGACTTACATTTCATTCAATTTTGGAAGCTTATAATTTCTACAATCTGTACTCCTGGGAGTGTTGTTTTGGTATCAGGTCTGGTAAGAGCAGGAATAATGCATATAAGCTTCCAAAATTGAATGAAATGTAAGTCCAATTGCAGGAGCAACAATGTTAAGGGTGCAAAATCCTTGCTCCTTCCTCTGCTCGCCGCCGCTCCGGCATGCTAGCGGGCAAAGCCCGGCCAGCTAGGGTGGCGGCGGGGCCTCTACCTCCCCCGCGCGGTGTTGGATGGCGCGGGCCATCTAGGTTGGGCGGCAGCGCGGAGCGGGCTCAGGGCGCGGCGGCGGCTGCTGGCGACGGGGGCGCGGCCTGCAGGCGGCGGCGTGGAGTGACTGGTGCGGGCTGTACTCCCAGCGGTGGCGGCTTTGGGCGCGGCCCAGATCTGCCGCGGCGGCGGCTCGGGTGGCTTGGGCCCTTGTGGTGGCGGGGCTCAGGTGGCTTGCTCCGATGCACCCCCC
>NC_041383.1:538514866-538520729 GCF_002162155.2 Triticum dicoccoides | reverse complement strand
CGGCGTGGATGTCAGCTGCCTGGCATGGTGGTGGCTCATGGCGGTGGTCGGGATCTCACGGCGGCGGCTGGAATTCTTCGACGTCAGCCCGTCGGTGAGCGACCTGTGCAGGCCTTCGACCCCTCTTCTTGGTGCCCGGGCGCAATCTTCTTCGCAGGGTTGGCCCGCTCCTAGCTACGGTCCATCGCTCGTCTCGCACCCGGTGCTGCAAAACCGATCTCTTCTTCGACGTCAGCCCGTCGGTGAGCGACCTGTGCAGGCCTTCGACCCCTCTTCTTGGTGCCCGGGCGCAATCTTCTTCGCAGGGTTGGCCCGCTCCTAGCTACGGTCCATCGCTCGTCTCGCGCCCGGTGCTGCAAGACCGATCTCTTCTTGCGCCCGGCAGCAGGACCGAGCTCGTCTCACGCCTGGCAGCAGGACCGAGCTCGTCTCGCGCACGGTGCCGCGGGACGAGTCGATGGAGGCCAGACGCTGGGGGGCGCTCAGTCTTTTTCGTTGGGGTAGCGGCGGGTCTCGGGTGAGGTGGTGTTTAGGCCTTGGATGCCGGAGTGGCGGCCCTGGTGGTGGTTGCGCGGTGCTCATGGGCAGAGCCCGTGGCTTGGTGCTGCCTGGTGACTACGGTCGTGGGGGCAGTGTGGTTGTCGGCATTCGGTGGCAGTGAGTGTTGGCCGGGGTGAAAACCCGCTCTTTCTTCGGATGGACCAGCAGCGACGAAGCTCGTTCCCATCCTAAAGGCGTCGTCTTGGCTCTCATTGCCCGTCGTGTTGTTCCAGGGGAAACTCTGACCCTCGGGTCGGGCGGTGGCGGCGCACCGGTGTCGTTTCCTTCCTGAAGGCGCCTCCTTGGAGCTCCCGGTTCGTCGTATGTGGCTTCATCTCTTCGCGGTGGCATGTTCACGACGGAGGACCCCGGTGGCTATTGTAGTGCTAGGGGAGGTGTTGCTGCGTTCAGCATCTATGTATCCTGCCTTGGGTGTGTGCGTGTGTTGTGGTGGCGTGCATTTGTACCGAGTTGCTGTGGATCATGGCTTTATATATAAAGCGGGGCGGAAGCCTTTTTCGGTAAATCAATGCAAGAATTCCTATGCAACTGCGCTGTGAGTACATTTTGTCTCACATTTCTCCTCGTTTCAATATTTTTTTTTTCTAATGACAGAGTTGTATATATTGTTTCAATATTTTTAGACAATTTCCTTTTTCATTTTATCAGGGTAAGCCAATTAAACAAAACACATCATCTATTTGTACAGAGTGCCCTTCAATGATTTAGACTACTAAGAACGGATGATAACGGTTGGTTCGTATGTTAAGAGGAAGGAGATGGAGTGACTTGAAATGAGGAGCAGCAACACGGTGTAGTTAAATACATGGGTGTGGGGCTTGCGGGTGGAAGATGGTGCAGAGAGTGGTGTCTCTGGAATTCGGGCACGTTGTGCTCAACATTCATTTATGGGAGTGGACTGGAAATGAAAACAACATAACTGAATTTTAGAGAGCAGTTATGATTTGAGACAAGAATGTTATTTCATAGAAAACTTGGGAGCATAATTCAGTGGGAAAAGCAAACTGGATGCAAGTTGTAGTTAAAACAAAAGTTGGTTGCAAGATTGCAGAGAACAAAACATAATGGAGAAAAAAATGTAGATAAGATGTGAAATAAGCCAAAGATTACCAGGTGGCGATGATAACATTTAGCAAGATTAATGTATGTCCAAAATCCTAGGCACATGACGGTTAGCAGCAACGATTACGAGTCGAATGACTAATCTAGACTAGTCGCTCGACTAGTCTACGAGTCGCAAAGTGGTTGCCGACTCGGTTTCTCGTGTAGACTACAAATACGAGTCGAGCCGTGGATCGATCGACTAGTCGACGACTAGTATGGACTAGTCGACGTGTTCGAGTCGAGCGACTCAAAAAACCGGACTAGTATAAATAGGATGGCTCATCCCGCGGGAGACCAAATCCTTTCTTTCCCCTCCTCACTTGGACGCGCCGCCGGCTGCTGGACGCGCCCGCCGCGGATCTGAAGCTCCACCGTCGCCGGCCCCACGTCGCGGCCCCACATCACGCTCCACCGTCGCCGGCCCCACGTCACGGATCTGAAGCTCCACCGTCGCCTTCGTCCCGCGCCCCTCCTGCTCCCTCGTCTCGCGCCCCTCCTCGCGCCGCCGGCCCCTCGTGCTCTTCTCCTCTTCAGTCAGGTAAGCCTCAGTGCCTCCTTTCTCCTCATCTTTCTTCTTGGCTTGCTGCTGGTGTTGCTCTGCCTCGCTGCTGGACTGCTGTTGCTGCTCTACTTGCTGTTGGTGCTGCTCTACTCACAGCTAGACTGCTGGTGCTGCTCTGCCTCAATGACTCCACTTTGCTTGTTTCAATTCCAGGTCTTGAGGTCTGAGCTACAATGTCTACAACTCCAGACATAGCTCAAGTAGTGTGTTCAGCAGCAGCTGCAGCTCAAGCCGATGAGCATTACGATCCATCGAAGGATCCTGCAAGGAAGCCACGTAGGAGCAAGGACCAGCATGGAAATATGCCTTTTGACCTAATCTGCAGGACAAATTGACACTTCAGTGTGTTTTGTGTGGCAAAAACATCACTTCTAGAGTGCTAAGGATGAAGAAGCACCTTGGTGGGGGTTACACAGAGGTGAAAATGTGTCTAAAAGCAAACGATGAGATCGGGAAAGAGATGCATTTGTACATGAAGACCAACTCAACGAAGTTCAAAGCCATGCAACTTGATGGGGATGAAGTTGAAGCAACTAATGGAGATGGAGGAGAGGAGGTAGAAGCAAGTTCAAGGGCGTCGAACAGCACAGCATCCTCCACGAAAAGGAAGTCTTCTTTTATTGTGACGGCGCCGGTGGCGGCAAAGAAGAAAAGCAAGTCAATTGCAGATGAGGTTAGGAAGATACCAGAGGAGGTGGTTGCTGAGAGGCATAGCACAAGAAGCACTCAGTTAAAAATCAAGGACTATGGAACAAAGACAAAAGAACAAAAAGTTGTAGATGGTCATGTAGCTGACTTTCTCTATGAGAATTGCCTTCCACTCAATATTATCAATTCAAAAAGTTGGGAGATCCTATTGGAGTCTAAAGGACAGTATGGATCAGATTATATCACACCTTACCATGATGTGAGGGTTCCATTACTTGAGAAGGCAAAGCTCAAGACTGACACTTTGAAGGCCAAGCATCAATTGGCATGGAAGGAGTATGGTTGCACTCTCATGTCCGACGGTTGGACGGACATGAGTGGGCGACACTTGATCAATTGTCTTGCCAATAGTCCTGAAGGTACATTCTTCTTAGGGACAGCCAATGTTCCTTCTGAGTCTGTTACTACTGAATTGGTAGCAAAATTATTGAGTGAACAGATTGAGGCAATTGGGCCTGAATTGGTAATCCAGCTCGTTAGCGACAATGGCTCCAACTACAAGGCAGCCAGGAGACTTCCAATGGATAAGTATCCATCTTTGCATTGGACACCTTGTGCTGCTTACTGTTTGGATCTTATGCTAGAGGACACTGGGAAGATAAGAGAGTTCAGTGATTGCATTGTTAAAGCAAAGAAAACAACCAGATTTATTTATGCCCATGGTAGGATTCTTGATCAAATGAGAACCTTGAATGGCAAGAGAGATCTTGTAAGGCCTGGAGCAACTCGTTTTGCAACCTCCTTCCTCACATTGGCCAGCATGTGGAAACAACGCCAACATTTGAAAGCACTATTTGTTAGCACAGAATGGCATGCAAACAAGTTGAACCTCACCCCACCAGGGAAGATGGCTGAAAATACCATGCTCTCTATGACGTTTTGGCAATCGGTGGAGAACTGCATGAGAGCTTCACAACCCATTCTTGTTGCTTTGAGGATTGTTGATGGTGATGACAGTCGAGCAATGCCCGAAATTTGGGCAGCCATGGATGTTGCGGAAGACACACATAACGGATGCATTGTCACAAAGGCCAGGCCTACAAAGTCAAGTGCTAGCAATTGTTGACAAGAGGTGGGATCACCAGATGGAGCAAAAGCTACATGGGGCTGCAATGTTTTTGAACCCCAGCAAGTTCTTTAAAATGAAGGAGACCAACAAAAGACTAGCTGCACGGCTGCGTTCAATGTTCAATGATGTGCTATGGAAGATGGTGCCGGATGATGAACTACAATCCAAGATAAGTAAATTGGCTGATGATTATGAGAGGACGGAGGGTGAATGTTTCACCAAGCAAATGGCAAATAAAGACCGCGAGAAAAAGAGTCCTCGTAAGTATCTATGTTGTTGCAGCTTGTAGCTTATCTTCTTGACTCTATGTTTCAACTTCTACTTGCTTGTTTCAACTCCTACTTGCTGATTTTTGTAGTACTTTGGTGGAATGCATATGGTGGCCTTGCTTATGACCTCCAATCTTTTGCAAATCAGATCATTAGTCTATGTTGTTCATCGTCTGGCTGTGAGCGCAATTGGAGTGCATTTTCTCATGTAAGTATCTAGCAATTGGATGGTTTGATAGATAATTGCAGGCTATAGCAGCTTCTCACAAAAGCATTTGCTTGCAGATCCATACCAAAGGAAGAAACCGTTTGGAGTATAAGAGATTGAACAAGCTAGCATATGTCTCATACAACCGGCAAATGACAACTAGGTTTGAAAAGTTACGCGAACAAGGTTCCAAAGGAAAGAGGGCTAATGCACTTATCCTAGAAGAATTTCAATGGGATAATGAATGGGTTGATGTTACTGCTGAATTGGTTCATCAAAATGACGCTATGGACGATGACAATCCACTACTTTGGTCCCATGTTGATCAGGCCGTTGGCGCGACCGATGGTCTAAGTGGACGCCATCTTCCAAGGAGGGCTCGTGGTGATTTCAGTGAGTCTAGTCCTCCCGCAGGCTCTAATATCTTTTACACTCGAAGGACAAGTGTGGTTGTCCATGATGAAGACTTGCGGGCTGAATTGGAAGCTGAAGATATTGATAGTGACATGGAGACCAATGGTGAAGACAATGATGGCCCTACACGAGCGAATGATATAGACCCTGATTTTCAGCTGGATATAGATCTGGATTGATTTGAGGGCTAAGGCTACAAGATTTCTTTTGCTGGACTGGACTTGTTGCTTGTGGTGTTGTTGAACCTTTCTTTTGTAATTCAGACTTTGATGTTAGACTACATGTTGAACCTTATGTTGGTCTTGTGAAGTTGTCACAGTAAGGTGTCCTGCTATGTTTGCAATTGCATATGGATTATGGAGTTCTGCACTTGTTTTTTATGCTAGTGCTGCTGTGCTGGACTGTTGTTTGATAGTGCATATTTGATTGGTTTTATCATTTGTAGACTGTTGTTGCTGGTTTGTGGAGAAGCAGAGGCCCTGGCCATTGGATATTGCAATTGGCACAGCCTCAGGTTCTTCATCCACTTCCCATGCATTCATTTGTATTGAGCCTCAGGTTCTTCATCCACTTCCCATGCATTCATTTGTATTGTATACTGTACTTGTATACTTATATAGTGTAATACTACATACTACTACTAGGTATTAGTAGTTATGTACTGTAAGTTCAGTGCTACAGTACCATGTCGACTAGTCTCGCACTAGTCTATGAGTCTCAACCTTGGAACGACTCGTTGACTCTTCGACTCGTAAACGTTGGTTAGCAGACAGGATGACAGGAGTATTAATTTGCAGCTAACATGGGAGCATGGATAACTGTCCAGAGAAGTTGGGCACACAAATTTGAATGAAATTTCACTTTTTCTAACAAGAACATAACATGTGAGCTGGCAGATAAGATAACAATCCAGTGAAAAAACATAGGAACATCAAATATCACAATCAACAAGCACATATATATTGGGG
>NC_041383.1:538511979-538514516 GCF_002162155.2 Triticum dicoccoides | reverse complement strand
CTACCTTGAACGCTAACCTCACATCAGATTAACAGTTAACTATGTATTAAGCCTAGAAGATCTGGGTGGGAGCTCAAGATGGGGAACGGAAGAGGAGAGTGAATATGGAAGAGAAGTGCAGGGTGGGTGGGGTGGGCTGACCAGAGCTAGGTGAGTTAATCGCGAACAGAAGCTTCTCTGCACAGAACAGCTGGGTGCAGCACCTAGGATCCCCTATGCAATTCCCTACCCCTCACAAGCTTATTTTATAAGCCGCCCCCAATACTCACTGAAGCTGCTGAACTAATTAATCCTTAACTCGCAACAAATATGGGGAACGGTTTCCAAATAAGCTAGGAAGGGGGCGGCTTATGCCATAAACCGCCAAAAGAACTAAGCCTCAGTACAGGATGCAGTGTGCAAATAATATCCCTGTTAATAATGTTGCAAGTTGTTAACGGGGGAGAAACTTGAATATGGTCTCTGAAGTACAAATAATGATTAATTAATTATCCAATCATTTCCGTTAAATATAAAATCTCACAAACAGATGCAAGAACATAAAGTTCAACCAACAGTTTCTTCCTAATGTCAGCTGTCATATACAGCAAGAAAGGCAACATGGTGACCCAAATCTATCACACGTTATTTTGGAATCATGATATCAAATGTTAATGTTCAATAATTTCTAACATTTTAGAGTTAAATATTGTTAGTCAAGAAGAAATAGGATACAAGAACAGCACCATATTACCTAATCGAGTTGAAATTGAAGACAACATGGGCTGCCCAGTTTGTGTCAAACTGGATGGGTGCTACACGCTATAACCATATTCACTCCAACCCCCATTGCAGCCACCATCATTCCACATGTTTTGCTGGGGCTGCTGTAGAATGTAGAAGGGTTAACATAGAACTTATTGAGGAGATGGAAAAATGGACACATCTATAATAGTAGCAAGATGATTACAGGATGCCTACCACACTGTTTGGAACAGTATCCCTCGATGAAAGATGATCATTCAGCACACCATTCTGAGCAGCTTCCCATTACACGGCCTAAAGCAAATTAAGAGGCAAAATGTCAAGTGCCATGTGATAAAATAAGTGAAGAACTGGTTTAACAAATCTTTTTACTTGAGTGTATGAAGGTCAATAGAAGCAGAGCAAAAGAAAACCATGCCTTGGACTTGGAGCGGTATTCAGATATTTTGAGAATGCACATGAAATGGCATCAAAAGAAGTGGATCTCCCGCCACAAGATGGTTCGATGACTTCCTGCTTCCTTCCAATTTTAAAACGAACAACCGGAATGGGACCAAAAGAAATGGATCTCCCGCAGCCATATGCTTTGATGGATTCCACCTTCATTTTTCGAATATCAACACCAACAAGCAATGCATCATTATCCTGAGACTCCACCTTAGACACGAGGTAGACAACATCACCGCCGTAAAAACCAAAGGTCGGGAAGCTTGTACACTTCAGTTTTCCCAATGTCCATTTCTTGTCTGTATCATTCCATAGATGAGATTGCAGCACAGAGGGTTCAGGTGGGGAGGCTGATATGTCGTCAACATGAAGAATGTGACTACTTTCCCAATAGTTCCAATCAATGTTCCTAAACATTGTCCGGATCTTCCAGCCAGCGGGTACATGCTGCACAGGTTTGTCATCTGTAACGTCGTCCATATCATCAAGACTGAGGAGCTCTGCATCATCGATGGTATCTGCAACATCAAAAGTCATGACCGTCTTCAAATTGCTCTTTCTGACAACGGGGAACCATCTGACACAGTGTTCAATCTCAATGAAGTTGATGTAACCATCAGTGAAGCCAATGACGTCCCGCACTTGCCGTGCTTGGCTTTTCCGGTGCAGGTCGAATTCGGCCTTGGGCAGCGGGATGAAACGGGGAACAGGCTCCTTTTCAAGCAAATTGCAGACGACAATGCCGCGCCAGAGGTCGACCCATCCTACCGTGCTTCTTCCGAGCAAGATCACCTTGTCAGTTAGGATTGGCAGCTCCAGTGGCAGGACATGCGGGTCGGTCTGCAGCTGCACGTGTTTGGTGCTCCACTCATTTGTCTCCGACGAGAAGATGTGCAGGTTGTAGTGCCCAGGGTCCCCATTGGGGGAAAGATCAGCGACCAAGAAATTGTCGCCCTTGACGGGCACGATGGCAGCGTGCCATGAGTGCCTGTAGGCTCGAGGGGGACACGGAACAGATCTGATGGTGGGCTTGCCGCCGGAGGCAGCCTTGTAGACAAAGTACTCGAGATGGGAGTCTTTTTCTGTGCTCCGTGGGCCGGAGCTGAAGGCGAAGCAGAGGAGGACGAGGTCATTGGCGGAGGAGACGACGCGGGGCTCCGTGGTGTAACAACCTTCGGGGCAGTAGACGCAGAAGTAGGAGACGGCGGGCGGGTCGGCGAGACAAAAGGTGACCTTGAATTCGTGGCCCGTGCTCGTCGTGGCCTTCACGGTGGTGGCGTTGACGCGGTCGGCGAAGTAGGCTCTGCTGTCGAGGAGGACCCAGGAGGGGTAGCGGGATGGGTTGG
>NC_041383.1:538478248-538511531 GCF_002162155.2 Triticum dicoccoides | reverse complement strand
AGGAGGCGGGATGGACGGCGGGGGGGTCGACGGAGGCGGGATCGACTGCGGGGGGGTGGAAGGAGGCGGGATCGACGGCGAGGGAGTCAACGGAGGCCGGATCGACGGCGGGGGAGTCGACGGAGGCGGGATCGACGGCGGGTGGGTCGACGGAGGGGGCCGTGAAGGATTCCTCCATGGCTGCGGATCCAACAAGGATTTGGGAACTAGGGTTACCTCTCAGCAAAGGGGGCGGCGGCGAGTATTTGGGGGAACCAGATCCTCTGCCGTGGAGCAATTTGATAAAATATCACGTCTTTCCTCACACCTTGATAAAATAGCACACTTTTCTTTTTGTTTGACTAGCAGCCCGTACGTTGTAACGGGAGAAAAATTAATATATATTTAAAGTTTGTGAGAATTCTATGTGCAAGCAAGACCCTATGTGCACGTAAAAAAGGGACATTTAGGTTCTCGGTTTCGCTGGGTGTGAAGTAATCGATCCGCTACTTTTCCATTCATTGATTGAGGGCAGCTAACAATTTTGTGACATTATCGTACGCCAGAAAAAGCCCATGAATTATTCAATCTACTTCTCCTTTCTATTGAGGAGATTTTAACGTATGTATTTTCTGAATATTGCCGGAAACATGAACCCTTTTTAAATTCTGAAAAGTTTTTTGTAAATTATGTACACTTTCAGAAAAACGTGATTTTATTTTTGAAACAAGAACAGCTTTTAAAATTTATAAACATTTTTTGAATACACCAACTTTTTTATAACATGAGAATTTGTGAACTATTTTTTAGAACGGGAACATGTGTTGAAAATTCATAACATTTTTTCAAAAATATGTATATTTTAATATTATTTTCCATTGTGAAAATTTAACTAACACAAGAATATTTTTCGAATTTGGAGCATTTTTTAAATTGCCATTTTCTTAGAAATCTCGAACAATTTTGAAAAAGAATAAAAATTCTTGGAAAAATGGGAAACTTTTTTGATGTTTCGAGTATTTTTTAAAATAGCAACAAAATTTTGGAATTATGAACATTTTCTATAATTTGATTATTTAAATAAATTCTGATTTTTTAAAGAATTTTTCATTTATGAAATGAATTCTATAAAAAATTTGGAAGTTAAAAAGAGATAGGGGAAGAACAATAAAAATAAAAATAAAACAAAAAAACAATGAAAATGGGCCAGCCCATTATTGGTTGTCCTCTGCGAAGGTACAACTATTTGTCACCCTGTGCGGAAAATAGAATTCTCGCAGCTGGCTGGGCCAAAATATAAGTGGGCTGGCTTCGCTGGGTCACAGCGTGTGGCCCACATACGAAATTCTGGAAAAAAAAAACCTTTTTTCTAGCAGACAAACACATAAGAATTTAGTACCACCTCGGATAGAAAAAAAATCTTTTGGGCGGTGAACGGATGAAAAAATTGGCGAAACACACCTTGCTTTATTAGTAGGTATAGATTAAATGACACACTTTTCCTCCATGGCTGGATAAATAGCACAAACTGATTTTTTTTCTCAATTTTCTGGTATGGGTCTATACATCATAATATTGTGGACGATTTTGCCCTTTGGTCTTTTCTGCCCGGTCAACAGTTTCCATCGGAGACGAGATGATTCAGAACCAGGAGAAACAGAGGAACAAAACACAAAACAGCCAGCCGCCATCTCACTGTGGTTCCTCCCCGAGCGCCGTGACCTCGTCGCGCCTCCTATCCCGCGTCGCCCGTTCCTGTGGCGGAGGCGCCACCGTCCGCCGCCCTTCGACCGCTCCCCGCCGTGCCGGAGAAGAAGGGCGTCGCCGTACGCCGCACTCCGACTGCTTCCTCACCGTGCGGGAGAAGAATGGCGCTGCCACTTCAAGCCCCCCTGCAGCGTGTGGCAGTCCAAGTCGCTTCGTGGCCGTAGTGTGCGTTTGCTGGCTGGAGGCTGTAGCTGTTCGCTGCTGTACCTGCTCGCTGTTGTGCTTGCCTGTGGCTGCTCGCTGCTGCAATAGTGTTGCCTGAAGATGATATAGCACTCACAGCTGGATATGGATATCTTCCTATGGATGCAATCAAAAATCAGCTTCAATGGTTATAACGTGTATTGATATATAGCCTTGTTGACATGGATATAAGTGAAATTTTATCAGCATTTTCACCAAAAAATTTGGCATGACCTCTCTTTATTTCTGTACCACTTGACATGTCACAAAAATTAAAGCATAAGGTGACAATCCAGAATGAATACTACAGAATAAGGTGCAGATGTGCTCATAGACTTGACAATCCAGAATGAATATGCATGAGTTTCAGATTTAAAGCATAAGGTGAGTATTTGTCTCACAAGTTGCATCCAGAAGCATAAAGCGAGCCGTCAACTGATTACGCACACGACAAGATCCCAGAGACAGTGAAAGGCTAAATTCAATCCAAAAGCACCGACTACGTGAAGTAGCATCAATTTCGTAAAGATGACTACTACACACTACATGATCACAAAATGGCATTCTACACTCATTTTCTCCTCTTCGGCGTAAGCTTCTTTGCGGGCCTCACACCAACATTTGGTGGAGAAGTGGGAGTCTCTGTTTCCATAGAAAGTTGCCTGCATAATACAACAATTTCATTCATGAAGGAAGTAGCCTACAAACAACAACAATTGAAGAAAAACATCAATTTTCTGAAGGAAATATGCCCTAGATGCAATAATAAAGTTATTATTTATTTCCTTATTTCATGATAAATGTTTATTATTCATGCTAGAATTGTATTAACCGGAAACATAATACATGTGTTAATACATAGACAAACATAGTGTCACTAGTATGCCTCTACTTGACTAGCTCGTTAATCAAAGATGGTTAAGTTTCCTAACCATAGACATGAGTTGTCATTTGATTAATGGGATCACATCATTAGGAGAATGATGTGATTGACTTGACCCATTCCGTTAGCTTATCACTTGATCGTTTAGTATGTTGCTATTGCTTTCTTCATGACTTATACATGTTCCTATGACTATGAGATTATGCAACTCCCGTTTATCGGAGGAACACTTTGTGTGCTACCAAACGTCACAACGTAACTGGGTGATTATAAAGGAGCTCTACAAGTGTCTTCGAAGGTACATGTTGGGTTGGCGTATTTCGAGATTAGGATTTGTCACTCCGATTATCGGAGAGGTATCTCTAGGCCCTCTCGGTAATGCACATCACTATAAGCCTTGCAAGCAATGTAGCTAATGAGTTAGTTGCGGGATGATGCATTACATAACGAGTAAAGAGACTTGCCGGTAACGAGATTGAACTAGGTATTGAGATACCACGATCGAATCTCGGGCAAGTAACATACCGATGACAAAGGGAACAACATATGTTGTTATGCGGTTTGACCGATAAAGATCTTCGTAGAATATGTAGGAGCCAATATGAGCATCCAGGTTCCGCTATTGGTTATTGACTAGAAACGTGTCTCGGTCATGTCTACATAGTTCTCGAACCCGTAGGGTCCGCACGCTTAAGGTTTCGATGATAGTTATATTATGAGTTTATGAGTTTTGATGTACCGAAGGAGTTTGGAGTCCCAGATGAGATCAGGGACATGACGAGGAGTCTCGAAATGGTCGAGACGTAAAGATCGATATATTGGACGACTATATTCGGACTTCGGAAAGGTTCCGAGTGATTCGGGTATTTTCGAGGGTACCGGGGAGTTACGGGAATACGAGGAAGAAGCAATGGGCCTCATGGGCCAAGTGGTGGAAGAGAGGAGGCAGGGCGCGCGGCCCCCCTAGCCCAAACCGAATTGGACTAGGGGGCCGGCCCCCCTTTCCTCCTTTTCCTCCATCTCCTCCCTTCTCCTTCTCCTTCCCTTCCTTCCCCTCCCCTAGTTGGACTAGGAAAGGAGGGAGTCCTACTCCCGGTGGGAGTAAGACTCCTCCTTGGCGCGCCCTCCCTTGGCCGGCCGCCCCTCCCCCTTGCTCCTTTATATACGGGGGCAGGAGGCACCCCATGACACACAAGTTGATCTTCAAGATCGTTCCTTAGCCGTGTGCGGTGCCCCCCTCCACCATATTCCACCTCGGTCATATCATCGCGGAGTTTAGGCGAAGCCCTGCGCCGGTAGAACATCATCATCATCACCACGCCGTCGTGCTGACGGAACTCATCCCCGACACTTTGCTGGATCGGAGTCCGGGGATCGTCATCGAGCTGAACGTGTGCTGAACTCGGAGGTGTCGTACGTTCGGTACTTGGATCGGTCGGATCATGAAGACGTACGACTACATCAACCGTGTTGTCATAACGCTTCCGCTTACGGTCTACGAGGGTACGTGGACAATACTCTCCCCTCTCGTTGCTATGCATCACCATGATCTTGCGTGTGCGTAGGAATTTTTTTGAAATTACTACGTTCCCCAACAGTGTTATCAGAGCCTAGGTTTTATGCGTTGATGTTATATGCACGAGTAGAACACAAGTGAGTTGTGGGCGATACAAGTCATACTGCTTACCAGCATGTCATACTTTGGTTCAGCGGTATTGTGAGATGAAGCGGCCCGGACCGACATTACGCATACGCTTACGCGAGACTGGTTTCACCGTTATGAGCACTCGTGCTTAAAGGTGACTGGCGGGTGTCTGTCTCTCTCACTTTAGTTGAACCGAGTGTGGCTACGCCCGGTCCTTGCGAAGGTTAAAACAACACTAACTTGACGAACTATCGTTGTGGTTTTGATGCGTAGGTAAGAACGGTTCTTGCTCAGCCTGTAGCAGCCACGTAAAACTTGCAACAACAAAGTAGAGGACGTCTAACTTGTTTTTGCAGCGCATGTTGTGATGTGATATGGTCAAGACGTGATGAGATATAAGTTGTTGTATGAGATGATCATGTTTTGTTGAAGTTATCGGCAACTGGCAATAGCCTTATGGTTGTCTCTTTATTGCATAAGATGCAAGCGCCAAATAATTGCTTTACTTTATCGCTATGCGATAGCAATAGTTGCAAGAGCAATAGTTGGCGAGACGACCATGTGACAACACATTGATATAGATCAAGATGATGGAGATCATGGTGTCGTGCCGGTGACGATAGAGATCATGACAGTACTTTGGAGATGGAGATCAAAGGCACAAGATGATCATGGCCATATCATGTCACATATTTTGATTGCATATGATCTTTATCTTTTATACATCTTATTTTGCTTAGTTTAATGGTAGAATTTTAAGATGATCTCTCACTAATTATCAAGAAGTGTTCTCCCTGAGTATGCACCGTTGCGAAAGTTCTTCGTGCTGAGACACCACGTGATGATCGGGTGTGATAGGCTCTACGTTCAAATACGACGGGTGCAAAACAGTTGCACACGCGGAATACTTAGGTTAAACTTGACGAGCCTAGCATATACAGATATGGCCTCGGAACACGGAGACCGAAAGGTCGAACGTGAATCATATAGTAGATATGATCAACATAGTGATGTTCACCATTGAAAACTACTCCATCTCATGTGATGATCGGACATGTTTTAGTTGATTTGGATCACGTGATCACTTAGATGACTAGAGAGATGTCTGTCTAAGTGGGAGTTCTTAAGTAATATGATTAATTGAACTTTAATTTATCATGAACTTAGTCTTGGTAGTATTTTACAAATTATGTTGTAGATCAATAGCTTGCGTTGTTGCTTTCATATGTTTATTTTGATATGTTCCTAGAGAAAATTATGTTGAAAGATGTTAGTAGCAATGATGCGGATTGGATCCGTGATCTGAGGTTTATCCTCATTGTTGCACAGAAGAATTATGTCCTTAATGCACCGCTAGGTGACAGACCTATTGCAGGAGCAGATGCAGACGTTATGAACGTTTGGCTAGCTCAATATGATGACTACTTAATAGTTTAGTGCACCATGCTTAACGGCTTAGAATCAGGACTTCAAAGACGTTTTGAACGTCATGGACCATATGAGATGTTCCAGGAATTGAAGTTAATATTTCAAGCAAATACCCGAGTTGAGAGATATGAAGTCTCCAACAAGTTCTATAGCTAAAAGATGGAGGAGAATCGCTCAACTAGTGAGCATGTGCTCAGATTGTCTGGGTACTTCAATCGCTTGAAACAAGTGGGAGTTAATCTTCCAGATAAGATAGTGATTGACAGAATTCTCTAGTCACCATCACTAAGTTACTAGAACTTCGTGATGAACTATAGTATGCAAGGGATGACGAAAACGATTCCCGAGCTCTTCGTGATGTTGAAATCAACGAAGGTAGAAATCAAGAAAGAGCATCAAGTGTTGATGATTGACAAAATCACTAGTTTCAAGAAAAGGGCAAAGGGAAAGAAAGGGAAGCTTCAAGTAGAATGGCAAACAAGTTGTCACTCCCGTAAAGAAGCCCAAAGCTGGACCAAAGCCTGAAACTGAGTGATTACATTGCAAAGGAAATGGTCACTGGAAGCGGAAATACCCTGAATATTTGGTGGATAAGAAGGATGGCAAAGTGAACAAGGGTATATTTGATATACAGGTTATTGATGTGTGCCTTACTAGTGTTTATAGTAGCCCCTAAGTATTTGATACTTGTTCGGTTGCTAAGATTAGTAACTTGAAACAGGAGTTACAGAATAAACAGAGACTAGTTGAAGGGGAAGTGACGATGAGTGTTGGAAGTAGTTCCAAGATTGATATGATCATCATCGCATACTCCCTATACTTTCGGGATTAGTGTGTTAAACCTAAATAAATGTTATTTGGCGTTTGCGTTGAGCATGAATATGATTTGATCATGTTTATTACAATACGGTTATTCATTTAAAGTCAGAGAATAATTGTTGTTCTATTAACATGAATAAAACCTTCAATGGTCATACACCCAATGAAAATAGTTTGTTGGATCTCGATCGTAGTGATACACATATTCATAATATTGATGCCAAAAGATGCAAAGTTAATAATGATAGTGCAACTTATTTGTGGCACTGTCGTTTAGGTCATATCGGTGTAAAGCGCATGAAGAAACTCCATAAAGATGGATTTTCGGAATCACTTGGTTATGAATCATTTGATGCTTGCGAACCGTGCCTTTTGGGCAAGATGACTAAAACTCCGTTCTCCGGAACAATGGAACAAGCTACTGACTTATTGGAAATAATACATACCGATGTATGCGATCCAATGAGTGTTGATGCTCGTGGCAAGTATCGTTATTTTCTGACCTTCACAAGATGATTTGAGCAGATATGTGTATATCTACTTGATGAAACATAAGTCTGAAATAATTGAAAGGTTCAAAGAATTTCAGAGTGAAGTGGAAAAATCATCGTAACAAGAAAATAAAGTTTCTGCGATCTGATCGCGGAGACGAATATTTGAATTACGAGTTTGGTCTTCAATTAAAACAATGTGGAATAGTTTCACAGCTCACGCCACCTGGAACACCACAACGTTATGGTGTGTCCGAACATCGTAACCGCACTTTATTGGATATGGTGCGATCTATGATGTCTCTTACTGATTTACCACTATTGTTTTGGGGTTATGCATTAGAGACAGTTGCATTCACATTAAAAGGGCACCATCTAAATCCGTTGAGACGACACCATATGAACTGTGGTTTAGCAAGAAACCCAAGTTGTCGTTTCTTAAAGTTTGGGGCTGCGATGCTTATATGAAAAAAGTTTCATCCTGATAAGCTCAAACCCAAATTGGAGAAGTGTGTCTTCATAGAATAACCAAAGGAAACTGTTGGATACACCTTCTATCACAGATCCGAAGGCAAGATATTCGTTGCTAAAAATGGATCCTTTCTAGAGAAGGAGTTTCTCTCGAAAGAAGTGAGTGGGAGTAAAAGTAGAACTTGATGAGGTAACTGTACCTTCTCCCGAATTGGAAAATAGCTCATCACTGAAATCAGTTACAGTGATTCCTACACCAATTAGTGAGGAAGCTAATGATGATGATCATGAAACTTCTGATCAAGTTACTACAGAACCTCGTAGGTCTTCTAGAGTACGGTCCGCACCACAGTGGTACGGTAATCCTGTTCTGAAAGTCATGTTACTAGACCATGATAAACCTACGAACTATGAGGAGCCCAGATTCCGCAAAATGGTTGGAGGCCATGAAATCTCAGATAGGATCCATGTATGAGAACAAAGTGTGTACTTTGGTGGACTTGCCCGATGATCGACAAACCATAGAAAAATAAATGGATCTTCAAGAGGAAGACGGACGTTGATAGTAGTGTTACTATCTACAAAGCTCGACTTGTCGCAAAAAGGTTTTTGACAAGTTCAAGGTGTTGACTACAATGAGATTTCCTCAACTGTAGCGATGCTTAAGTCTGTCCGAATCATGTTAGCAATTGTCACAATTTATGAAATCTGGCAAATGGATGTCAAAACTGCATTCCTTAATGGTTTTCTTAAAGAAGAGTTGTATATGATGCAACCAGAAGGTTTTGTCAATCCTAAAGGTGCTAACAAAATGTGCAAGCTCCAGCGATCCATCTATGGACTGGTGCAAACATCTCAGAGTTGGAATATATGCTTTGATAAGTTGATCAAAGCATATAGTTTTGTACAGACTTACGGTGAAGCCTGTATTTACAAGAAAGTGAGTGGGAGCACTACAGCATTTCTGATAAGTATATGTGAATGACATATTGTTGATCGGAAATAATGTAGAATTATTCTGCAAAGTATAAAGGAGTGTTTGAAAGGAGTTCTTTAAAATAAAGACCTCAGTAAAGCTACTTACATATTGAGCATCAAGATCTGTTGAGATAGATCAAGACGCTTGATAAGATTTTCAATGAGTACATCCTTGACAAGATTTTAAAGTAGTTCAAAATGGAACAGTCAAAGAAAGAGTTCTTGCCTGTGTTGCAAAGGTGTGAAATTGAGTAAGACTCAAATCCCGACCACGGCAGAAAATAGAAAAGAGAATGAAAGTCATTCCCTATGCCTCAGTCATAGGTTCTATAAAGTATGCTATGCTATGTACCAGACCTATTGTATACCTTGCACTGAATTGGGCAAGGGAGTACAATAGTGATCTAGGAGTAGATCACTGGACATTGGTCAAGAATATCCTTAGTGAGGACTAAGGAAATATTTCTCGATTATGGAGGTGATAAAAGAGCCCGTCGTAAAGAGTTACATCGGTGCAAGCTTTTACACCGATCCAGATGACTCTAAGTCTCAATCTGGATACATATTGAAAGTGGGAGCAATTAGCTAGAGTAGCTCCGTGCAGAGCATTGTAGACATAGAATATTTGCAAAATACATACGGCTCTGAATGTGACATACCCGTTGACTAAGCTTCTCTCACGAGCAAAACATGATCACACCTTAGTACTCTTTGGGTGTTAATCACATAGCGATGTGAACTAGATTATTGACTCTAGTAAACCCTTTGGGTATTGGTCACATGACGATGTGAACTATGGGTGTTAATCATATACAGATATGAATATTGGTGTTAAATCACATGGCGATGTGAACTAGATTATTGACTCTAGTGCAAGTGGGAGACTGAAGGAAATATGCCCTAGAGGCAATAATAAAGTTATTATTTATTTCCTTATTTCATGATAAATGTTTATTATTCATGCTAGAATTGTATTAACCGGAAACATAATACATGTGTGAATACATAGACAAACATAGTGTCACTAGTATGCCTCTACTTGACTAGCTCGTTAATCAAAGATGGTTAAGTTTCCTAACCATAGAAATGAGTTGTCATTTGATTAACGGGATCACATCATTAGGAGAATGATGTGATTGACTTGACCCATTCCGTTAGCTTAGCACTTGATCGTTTAGTATGTTGCTATTGCATTCTTCATGACTTATACATGTTCCTATGACTATGAGATTATGCAACTCCCGTTTACCGGAGGAACACTTTGTGTGCTACCAAACGTCACAACGTAACTGGGTGATTATAAAGGAGCTCTACAGATGTCTCCGAAGGTACATGTTGGGTTGGCGTATTTCGAGATTAGGATTTGTCACTCCGATTGTCGGAGATGTATCTCTGGGCCCTCTCGGTAATGCACATCACTATAAGCCTTGCAAGCAATGTAGCTAATGAGTTAGTTGCGGGATGATGCATTACATAACGAGTAAAGAGACTTGCCGGTAACGAGATTGAACTAGGTATTGAGATACCGACGATCGAATCTCGGGCAAGTAACATACATATGACAGAGGGAACAACATATGTTGTTATGCGGTTTGACCGATAAAGATCTTCGTAGAATATGTAGGAGCCAATATGAGCATCCAGGTTCCGCTATTGGTTATTGACTAGAAACGTGTCTCGGTCATGTCTACATAGTTCTCGAACCCGTAGGGTCCGCACACTTAAGGTTTCGATGATAGTTATATTATGAGTTTATGAGTTTTGATGTACCGAAGGAGTTCGGAGTCCCGGATGAGATCGGGGACATGACGAGGAGTCTCGAAATGGTCGAGACGTAAAGATCAATATATTGGACGACTATATTCGGACTTCGGAAAGGTTCCGAGTGATTCGGGTATTTTCGGGGTACCGGGGAGTTACGGGAATACGAGGAAGAAGCAATGGGCCTCATGGGCCAAGTGGTGGAAGAGAGGAGGCAGGGCGCGTGGCCCCCCTAGCCCAAACCGAATTGGACTAGGGGGCCGGCCCCCCTTTCCTCCTTTCCCTCCATCTCCTTCCTTCTCCTTCTCCTTTCCTTCCTTCCCCTCCCCTAGTTGGACTAGGAAAGGAGGGAGTCCTACTCCCGGTGGGAGTAGGACTCCTCCTTGGCGCGCCCTCCCTTGGCCGGCTGCCCCCTCCCCCTTGCTCCTTTATATACGGGGGCAGGGGGACACCCCATGACACACAAGTTGATCTTCAAGATCGTTCCTTAGCCGTGTGCGGTGCCCCCTCCACCATATTCCATCTCGGTCATATCGTCACGGAGTTTGGGCGAAGCCCTGCGCTGATAGAACATCATCATCGTCACCACGCCGTCATGCTGACGGAACTCATCCCCGACACTTTGCTGGATCGGAGTCCGGGGATCGTCATCGAGCTGAACGTGTGCTGAACTCGGATGTGCCATACGTTCGGTACTTGGATCGGTCGGATCGTGAAGACGTACGACTACATCAACCGCGTTGTCATAATGCTTCCGCTTACGGTCTACGAGGGTACGTGAACAATACTCTCCCCTCTCGTTGCTATGCATCACCATGATCTTGCGTGTGCGTAGGAATTTTTTTGAAATTACTATGTTCCCCAACATTTTCTTCACCTTCTTGTGATTGGACTAGGGCTGCCTTGTATGACAGGCAATGAAGATGTCTCTCCGAGAGGGTTACCAAGAGATGATTGACTGCAAAAAATACATTGTTCATAATATATATAAAAACACCCCACATTTGTAGAGATAAGACAAGCAACAAAAAATGTTACCTTCTCGTCATTGGGCGAGGGCTAGCGTGTGGGACAACCAACGGCGACATCCCTCCATTAGGGCTACCAAGAGAAGATTGACTGCACAAAAATGCACTATTTATTATATATAAAAACATGCCACATTTGTAGAGATAAGAGAAGCAGAACAGTGTTACCTCCTCGTCATAAGGCGAGGGCTAGCGTGTGGAGACATCCCTCCAAGAGGCCTACGAAGAGATGATTGACTACACAATATGCATTGTTTGAGAAAAAATATATCATGTCCACTAGAGAAGTTAAAGAAAAGCATTAATTTTTACCTCCTTGTGACAGGACGAGGGCTGCCTTGCAGGACATCTCATGGGATTGTACATTCAACATCATTTTTGGTGTTTGGCTTTATCTTTCTGGATTTGGGGTTCCTGTCAACAAATTCAACCAATGTTACAAAGAAAACAGTAGAGCAAATATGAATCAATATAAATTACCTTTTCTTCACTCCATTAGTCGGACAACTAGCTTGCCTATGTCCCAATTGCTTACACTTCTTGCACCTGTTTTGACTTCCTAATTGACCTTTCGGTGGTGGTTTCTTTTTATAATTCCCCCTCCCTTTTCAAGGCAACTTCTCAGTCTCAGCTTCCTTTTTCTTCCAACTGAACTTTTGGGGAGTGGTGCATGTAACAGAAAGTCTAATTTAACATTAGGCCATTGTGACCGGTCTGTGAGAGGCTCAACAACCCCCCATATAAGTTGCCCTAAACCTTTCTAGAGAGTAGTATTCATGAAGATAATCTTCCATCTTCACGTTTCTTTTTCCAATCAAGAAAGCAAGTGCATGTTCACACGGTTTGTCTGTGTGCTGCCACTCGAGGCACGTGCACTCACTTTGTTCTATGTTAACCACATGCCTCAAATTGTCTTTGTTGATGTCCCTCACCTCACACTTCCAATTACTTGATCTGGTAACTTTCAAGTGCCCAAGTCCTCTTGTTCTATTATTCACTTGTTGTACAGCTGCTGGCAGTATCCGTCCTTGTAGCTTCTCCCCAATCTTTCTCCTCTTCTCGAGCAATTTCATTATCTTTTTGTTAAGTGTGTCAGCCAACCCATCAACAGGAAGATCTTTGATTCCTTTAATCCAATTGTTGAAGCTCTCCACGAGGTTGTTATGAATGTAATCACACTTGATCTCAGTGTCAAAACTAGACCTGATCCACTTCAGATTATGGTAATCCTGCAAATACTTGCCCACGGTTTGGCTAGATTCTAGAACCTTGGAGAAATGGTACTCAAGCATTGAGGGTCTATGTGTCTTGGCCGCACCCCACATGCATACAACTATGTCACCACGATATCTTTTTGAAAAATTCTGCATCAAATGCCTGAAACACTCCCTTTGTTCTGCCTGAGGGAAAACTTTCTTAACTGCATTTTCTAAGCCTTTGCATGCATCGGTACATATAGCAAGCTTTGAAATTGGCCCTAATGCTCTATGCAAGTGTGTCATGAACCATGTCCAATTATCTTCATCTTCAACCTCAATAAAACCAAATGCAAGAGGAAACATCCAATTATGACCATCTAAAGCGGTACATGCAGCTAAATGACCATTCCACTTTCCATTTAATGCAGTTGAGTCTATGCTAAGATAAGGCCTACATCCTGCATGGAATCCATCTACACAAGGCTTAAGTGCCATAAAGAATCTATGGAAGTAAACCTTACCATCCGTTAGTTTAGTATCGACCTCAACAATGTTTTCGGGAGATCTCAGTTCCATCTCTGCTTTAAAATTGAATAGGTATCGGAAACTACTACCCCAAGACCCATAGATCTCATCCTTAGCTCTTTCTCTCCCCTTCCATACAGTGTCATAGCCAGTGGTTACATTCGAGTCTTCCTCCAACTTCTCTTGTAAATCCTTGCAACCAATGTTTGGAGTTTTCCTCAAAATTTTCTTAGACCTTTCTCGAACCCAATCATGTGAGGCCATTGCTGAATTTAGTCTGCTACTTGAAACACATGTGTGCACCGGCCCTATCTTGTTAACCTGCATATAGAACAAAGTTGTTAGTGTCGCTACAATAAGATAATGCTACCATAGTACAAAATAAATAGAAAAACTAAATATAGTAAGTTATGTTGGTACCCTGGTCTTTGTCTTATCAGCCATCAAATGACATGTTATTTTCCATGGACAATCCTCAGCCATACAATGTGCCATCCACATACTCTTATTGGCTCCATGAGTTCCGAGGTTAAATTCTTCATTAATTGCCCACTGCCTCAAAGCCCTCCTACAATCTATCATTGTTGGAAAGATTGACCCTTTCTCAACTTTAGGATAATCTTTGTCATATGACATTTCTATCTCCTCGGAACGTGATCATCAACTGGTATAGCTCCTTCAGCCATTAACTCATCACTAACATGGCCGGCGACAACCGGAACTGGCTCATTTACTGGTTGAGCATCCTCGGTCTCATCCTCAATTCCGAGTACCTCACACATGTCTTCATGGGATATAGGATATATTACATCATCACCAATAGAAGTTATCGCAATAGTGGACCAATCAATGACTTCACCATCAGATTGCATATATCTCGAATTGCCAATAAGAAAATTACCAGTTGTAGAATTGTTGACACATGTTGCACTACTTGCATTCGACTGGTAAACATCAGAACTTGAGCAGATAATATTGTCCACAATCTCACTAGATGGGATATTTTCAGAGCAATATGATGTTGTAACCCCATTTGCAATGTCCACAACTTGAGCTAGCACTAGCAATTTTTTTCTTCCCATCTCTCAAGAAAAGCTGTCAATCGATCCTCTCAACTGATTCAAAGTGCTTGTCTTGGCACAAAATATGTACCCCTTGCCTACTTCCCCAAACAATTTTGGACCGAATGAGTCCGACCATTTTTTCAACCGTAAAATGTTTCATGTTAACCTCAAACTGAATATCATGCTCGGCAACTTGACGCTCGGTGCCATCATCAAGCTTTGCGACAAATCGGATAAGTCTAACCGTTAATTCATAAATGACAATGCGCGACTCCGCACCTTCTTCCCTACAAAATTACACGGATTTTCGAAACACAAACAATGGTTAGTTCTAACTATTCATAAAAAAACTGACGTTGACGATTCATAGAGTTTGTGACTGACCCTGCTGGAACTGCGCCCTCCGGCTCCATCACAGCGAGCTAAACCTTTTGCTGTCGTGAAGCCAACAAACTAGCTCTCCTCCACAAAAATCTCCATGATATAAGGTTCCTGGATGACTTTCTTCCTAATTCCACATGTGAGATCAGATTAAAGGAAGAGAGATATAGAGGAGGAAACCTATACTGGTAGGGAGAGAAAGAGAGATCAACAGAGAAGATGGGAGAACACCTGTAACTCACGGCAAGATGAGCGGCGGCGGCGGCGGTGGAACAGGTCGAGCGGCGACAGCGGAACGGGTCGAGCGACGGTTGATGAGGGCAGCACGCCGGGGCAGAGGCACGGCGAGTCAACGGTGATGGAATTTGCGGCGCCTGTGTGAGGAAGCCGGCGAGGCGGCGGCCCTGCTTTGCCCCGCGTTCCTCTGTTTCGATCGAAACTGTTGACCGGGCAGAAAAGACCAAGGGGAAAAATTGTCCAAAATATTATGATGTGTAGGCCCATACCAGAAAATTGAGCAAAAAAATCAATTTGTGCTATTTTATCCAGCCATGGAGGAAAAGTGTGTCATTTAATCAAACAAAAAGAAAAGTGTGCTATTTTATCAAGGTGCGAGGAAAGACGTGCTATTTTATCAAATTGCTCTCTGCCGTGCCGGGTACCATGCCTTCATGATGACCCCAGTGAGCCTTAGTGAACGCATTTACATGGGCCAGGAAAGCCCATCTACCCAGCCATTGCCTAATGCCTGAACTGAACCTAGACAAAACTGCCGCAAACTGGAGCTGCCGCAAAACTGAAGAAAAAAGTTGCTGCAAAACTGAAGAACCACACTTATCTGAATTGAACCTGCTACGAAACTGAAGAATTACACAACAATAGACAAACTGGAATTTAAACAAGCAACCTATGCAAACTACAACCAAGTGAATTCCACTTAATAGTCTTAATAAACCACTGGTCTCGCATTCACAAATTCAAGAGCAGTACAAAAGTTAAAATACTAGAATTTCCACATGTTTTTCCCTGGGCAGAATTTACTAATTTGTACATGACCAACACTATAAGAAAAAATGAATGCATGACCAGCAGCATCCATCCAATCTTTAGCATTCACCACTCTTCAAGTCCTCCGGTGATAAAATAGATCTTCAAGTCTATTGATGACAAAAGGGATCTGATAGAAACATATCATTTACGTATAGTTGTTCGACACTAGAACCTTGCGTCGTTAAAGGATTGCTCATATTAGAAAAAAAATCAAATTTGCTGAAACCGTTAGTCAAGCACAATGGTAAATGGGATGAAGCATACCATCAGTAATTCAGTATAACTCTTAATACATCCATAACCATGAAAATCATTCTCAATGCTCCCAATATCTTTCTCTGTCAATGAATGAGTCTCATTTTTGTGTTGCTGGGAACCCATAGGCAAGTCATGTGCAGGTTTTGGTACACTTTTTCCTTCCTTTCTTGGTTTTCTTGATTCCATTCTCTTGGTGCTACATGTAAAAGGAGAACAAAGTAAAAGACTATACTTGAATGGACAAGAAAGTAAATATCTTTTAGCATAGAAAAGACATATTGTAGGAAATACTTGTGTCTTTTTAGCTTTGGTTGGTCTTTTCCGACCTTTCATTTGTTGTTGGATCTCATTCTCTTGTTGCTGAAAACAAAATGAACATAGAGATTCAATCATATGAACATACTATATTTGAAAGGTTAACAAAGTAATTATTTTTCAGGATATAAATAACATGTCGTGGGTAATTCTTGTGTCTCTTTAACTTCAGTTGGTCTTGTCTTCCATTTCTTGTGTTGCCTATCGATCCAAGTTGACTTCTGCTTCGAACCTTTTTTCTGTGGAGATTTTTTCTTTAGGCGTGCAGCTCTTAAATCTTGATTTGATTCTTGAGGTACCACTTGGGCACTAGAGAGTTTTTGTGAAGGATTATTGCCTCCTACGGATGTCGAAGGGGAGGCAGGGGATGTGGAGTCTGAGGGACTTACAGACCCACCTAATCTAGTGTCGGATGAACGAGAGGTTGTTAGCCATGTGGATGAGGGGTTAGTAGTAGCTAAACCCAAACATTCCTGGAAGAGGAAGATATATCCAACATCGGCTGTGCGGAGAAGTGCGAGAGTCAAGCTCAAGAAAAAAACTCATGATGATTAATGAAAGGAATCTTTTGGAATAGCAGAGGTCTGGCAGACTTGGCTAAGAAAAGGTTCATGGCTGAAGCATCCGCTGAGGATAAACTTGATTTCATTGCACTATTTGAAACAGGGAGGGATAACTTCACCTCGCAATTCCTCGGGTCCTTGACTAGAGGAATTGATTTTGACTGGCACTGTTTGCCGCCTAGAGGAAGATCAGGAGGGATTCTTCTGGGGGTAAAATGTGAATCGCTCGAGGTGATAAATGTGGTACGAGGGGATTATACTGTTAAGTTTTGGGTAAGATCCAAATTGGATGGATTCCGATGGGCTCTTGTAGCGGTGTATGGCGCAGCCCAACCCGAATTCAAGCCTGATTTCCTAGCTGATTTGGTTAGAATTTGTGAAGATGAGAGGTTACTAATCTTAGTGGGAGGGGACTTTAATATCATTAGGAGGAAAGAAGAGAAGAATAATGATCATTTTGATGGACGGTGGTCCTTTATGTTCAATATGATCATTGAGAGTCTTAATCTTAGAGAAGTTGAACTCACAGGTAGGCAGTTCACGTGGGCAAACTCTCTACCCACTCCTACTTATGAGAAGCTAGACAGAGTGCTTGCAAGTGTAGAGTGGGAGCAGAAATACCCACTGGCATCAGTTCACGCGATGCAGAGGGCAATCTCAGACCATACACCTTTGTTGGTGGACTCGGGTGAAGCCACACATATTGGCAATAAGAATATTTTTTCTTTCGAGCTTAGTTGGTTCGAAAAGGAAATTTTCTTAGAGATTTTTGCAAGAGAATGGGCTAAGACTGTACCGGGCAGGTCCAACATGGAGCGATGGCAGAATAATATTCGACACTTGAGGCAATTTTTGAGGGGTTGGGCCAAAAACGAGAGCGGGATTTATAAGCAAGAAAAAAGAACAGCTTATTCAGTTGATTCTGGCTCTAGATTTGAGAGCAGAAACGAATATGCTAGATGAGAATGAACATGGCGTAAAAACTGAAGCAGAGTCAAAACTTCATGCTCTTCTTTGTGAAGAGGAAATGAAATGGGCTTTAAGAGCTAAGGTGCTCAAAGTCGTCCAAGGGGATGATAATACTCAGATTTTTCATATGATTGCTAATGGCAAACATAGAAAAAAGGAAATCATCTAGCATGAAGGAACTGTAGTGGGACATGAAAATCTCAAACTGTACATATCCAACTATTACAAACAACTATTTGGGCCTCCGGTAGATAACGCGGTGTCTCTAGATGAACTTGTAGTGGAGGATATACCTCAACTCAGATCAGATGAAAATGAGATTCTATCTGCTCCTTTTGCTGAGAAAGAGGTTTTCGATGCAATTTCCCAGATGAAGCCAAATAAAGCGCCAGGACCAGATGGATTTCCTGCGGAATTCTATAAGAGATGTTGGCATATAGTGAAGGATGACTTAATGCCTATGTTTCATGACTTCTTTAATGACCATCTGCAACTCTTTCATCTTAATTTTGGCACCATAATGTTGCTACCAAAGAAAGAGGAAGCGATTCGAATTGAGCAATTCAGACCAATATGTATTTTGAATGTGGGTTTCAAGATCTTTACGAAAGTGGCTACTAATAGATTGACACGGATTGCCCTTTTGGTGGTGCATCCTAGTCAGACCGCTTTCTTGCCCGACAGACATATCCTGGAAGGGGTTGTTGTCTTGCATGAAACTTTACATGAAATCCACTCGAAGAAATTAGATGGGGTTATCTTCAAGGTGGATTTTGAGAAGGCATGTGATAAGGTCAAATGGCCATTCCTTCAGCAAGCCATGCGCATGAAGGGTTTCAATGGGGCATGGAGGGATTAGGTGGATTCCTTTGTCCAAAAAGGTAGTGTCGGGGTTAAGGTGAATGATGACATTGGCCATTATTTCCAGGCGCATAAAGGCCTATGACAAGGTGACCCGATATCCCCTATTCTCTTCAACATTGTGGCATACATGTTGATGGTGCTCATAGGTTGGGCTAAGGAGAAAGGACTGGTAGGTGGACTCATCCCTCATTTGGTGGATGGGGGCGTTTCCATCCTACAATATGTTGACGACACGATCATATTCATGAAGCATGATCTTTAAAAAGCGAGAAATATGAAATTAGTTTTGTGACTTTTTGAACAACTATCAGGTCTGAAGATTAGCTTCCACAAGAGTGAATTATTTTCCTTTGGTAGGGCAAAAGAGGAACAAGATTATTATAGACAGTTGTTCGGTTGTGAACTGGGGTCACTACCTTTCAACTATCTAGGTATTCCAATTCACCATCGAAAGTTAACTAACAAAGAGTGCAGATGTATCGAAGATCGATTTGAAAAAAAACTAAGCTGCTGGAATGGTAAGCTTGTGTCTTATGAGGGAGGTTAGTGTTGATTAATTCCGTATTGACTAGTATGCCGATGTTCCTCCTTTCTTTCTTTGAGGTACCTAAAGGGGTACGAAAGAGATTAGATTTCTATCGATCTCCTTTCTTCTGGCAGTCAGACGAGGTTAAGACAAATATTGCTTGGCAAGTTGGGATATTATTTGTCGACCCAAAGACCAAGGGGTCTAGTTATTGAGAACCTCGAGATTAATAATAAATGCTTGTTGAGCAAATGGTTGTATAGATTATGTCAGGAACCGGAAGGTATGTGGGCACAAATTCTACGGACTAAATACCTACACTCTAAAACTCTAGCTCGGGTTACTGTAAGACATACTGATTCACCATCCTGGGAAGGCCTCATGAGGATAAAAGAGTCTTTTTTCCATATGGTGAAATTCGTTGTTGGGGATAGAATGACAACAAGGTTTGGGAAGGATACTTGGCTAGGCGAGGCACTGCTAGCCGTACAGTCCCCTACCATGTATAATATTCTGCAACATAAGGAGGATTACGTGGCTGCAGTATTACAGCCGGTTCCCTTGAATATCCAGTTCCAACATGCTTTAGTAGGGGAATGATGGACTTCCTGGTTACACTTGGTGAGGAGGTTGATGGACGTTCAGCTCGCACCACAAGCAGACGTCGTGCACTGGAAGTTGACAGTGAATGGAGTGTTTTCGGTTAAATCTATGTACTTAGACTTATTAATTCTGGCCCAATCCCAAGATCGATACACATTTGGAAAGTTAAGGTTCCCCTACACATCAAAAACTTTATGTGGTTTGTGCACAAGCGGGTCATTCTTACCAAAGACACTACAAAAAAATACACTTCCGTGATGATACGTGTTTGTCATGGTAGGTCATGTTTTCTGTCATGCATGTACATCCATGATGATTTTATGACAGAATCAAGATAGTCATACATGTGCTGTCGTAGAAGTGTTCCATGACAATACCAAAATTATCATCATGGAAGTGTCCACTTCCATGATGATAAATGGCACGTCATGGAAGTGCTTTCGTCAAGGGTATTCGAAACATGGCATCCATCATAACGGGTCACCGTTAAGCTATCGGGTTCCGGTTTGGATCCGATAACCCGTTAACAGCCCGGACCAATGGGGATTCTCCACGTGTAAAATTCTCATTTGCCAGCGGATCCACGTGTCGGCCCATTGTTGGGACAGTTGTCATCCAGTGAATGGACGGGACGCGCCTATGATACGTCAACACATGGCTCGGCCCAACAGTGGCCCGTTCAGGTCAAAAGGCCGACCCATTTGACCTGGTCAAAAGGTAACGACTGACACACTTAAATCTTGCTAGCGGTGTGGGAGTCCTAGACTAGGGGGTCCTTGGGCGTCCGGTCTATTGATGTGGGTCGGACTGATGGGCCGTCAAAATATAAGACATAAGATTATCTCTCGTGTCCGGTGGGGACTCCCATATGCGTGGATGGCAAGTATAGGTGTCTAGATATGTTATTCCTTTCTATAAAACCGACTCTGTACAACCCTAAGCCCCTCCGGTGTCTATATAAACCAGAGGATAGATCGAAGGCTGGATCACAACATTGCTAGGCTAGCTAATCTAGGGTTAGCTGAATCGATCTCGAGGTAGATCAACTCTTGTAACCCCTATACCCTTGAATATAATCAAGCAGCAGTAGGGTTTTACCTCCATTAAGAGGACCCAAACCTGGGTAAACACTGTGTCCTTTCTTCATAGTTACCATTGATCCTTAGATGTATAGCTTGGACCCCCTATCTGAGATCTGTCGGTTTTGACACTGATATTGGTGCTTTCATTGAGGCTCTGCTGTATCGTCGACAGAAGTACCGATGGCTCACCTCTTCATCAATAATGACGCTGCGTCCAAGGAAAATTTTTCTCCCTGGGCAGGTTTTTGTGTTTGGTGGCTTCGTGCTTTGTGCCAACTCAATCGGCCGCCTCAAGCAGGTCGTTAGTTATGCCTCGGGCCACCAGGTCAGGTTTGGAAACCTGAACTACATTGCTGACATCCGAGGAGACCTAATCTTCGGCGGGTTCACGGCCTCGGCCGCCACTCTGTGTCCCCACCGAGAAGACTCTTTGGATCCCCTGTTAGATCCCGTCCAGGGGTCGACGTCCACACCCGCCTTGGCCTTAGATCTGGGGCAGGTCTTATTGTCCGAAGACGGGAGCATGAGCCTCGCCGGACTTCTTCCCCTTGTGGAACTCCCGACCGAAGACCCAGATGCAATCTTAGACTTGGCTCTGGGTAATCATCTCAAAATGCCGAGGTCTACACTCAGTGGGTCCGATCAGGCGTCCCATGCCGAACTACCCAGCAGAGCCGCGGTTTCCGGTCCCACTTCCGCTCTTAGACGAAGCATTGGGTTTGATGCAGTCTCTCGCCATCACGGAGGCCTTACCTGTGAATTGTACCCAGCTTGGACTGAGGGCTGAGAGCAGGGAATTTTATGCCCCACCCACCACCCACTTAATAGCCACTGTCGAGGAATTAACTGACATGTTGGACTATGCGTCCGAAGACATCGACGGCATGGACGACGATGCCGACGCTGAACCAAGCCAAGTCCCACCCGTCACGGGGCTTTGGACGGCCACCTAAACCTATGATGTGTACATGGTGGACACTCCAGATGAAAAGAACAACGAGGATAATCCGAGCCCAGATGAGGACAAACCCATCGATAAACCACCAAAGCGCCGACATCAGCGGCGCCGCTCACGATCGCGTGGAGCGAATGATAGCAACACCGGCAACGGAGATAATGAGACTCCGGACGACGCCGAAGATCACTAATACCCCGTGATGTCTACTACACAACCTTCTTCTTGTAGACGTTGTTGGGCCTCCAAGTGCAGAGGTTTGTAGGATAGTAGCAAATTTCCCTCAAGTGGATGACCTAAGGTTTAACAATCCGTGGGAGGCGTAGGATGAAGATGGTCTCTCTCAAGCAACCCTACAACCAAATAACAAAGAGTCTCTTGTGTCCCCAACACACCCAATACAATGGTAAATTGTATAGGTGCACTAGTTTGGCGAAGAGATGGTGATACAAGTGCAATATGGATGGTAGATAAAGGTTTTTGTAATCTGAAATTATAAAAACAGCAAGGTAACTAATGATAAAAGTGAGCGTAAACGGCATTGCAATGATAGGAAACAAGGCCTAAGGTTCCTACTTTGACTAGTGCAAGTTCTCTCAACAATAATAACATAATCGGATCATATAGCTATCCCTCAACATGCAACAAAGAGTCACTCCAAAGCCACTAATAGCGGAGAACAAACAAAGAGATTATGGTAGGGTATGAAACCACCTCAAAGTTATTCTTTCGAATCGATCTATTCAAGAGTTCGTACTAGAATAACACCTTAAGACACAAATCAACCAAAACCCTAATGTCACCTAGATACTCCATTGTCACCTCAAGTATCCATGTGCATGATTATACAATATGCATCACACAATCTCAGATTCATCTATCCAACCAACACAAAGTACTTCAAAGTGCCCCAAAGTTTCTACCGGAGAGTCAAGACAAAAACGTGTGCCAACCCTTATGCATAGGTTCATGGGCGGAACCCGCAAGTTGATCACCAAAACATACATCAAGTGGATCACGTGATATCCCATTGTCACCACAGATAAGCACGGCAAGACATACATCAAGTGTTCTCAAATCCTTAAAGACTCAATCCGATAAGATAACTTCAAAGGGAAAACTCAATCCATTACAAGAGAGTAGAGGGGGAGAAACATCATAAGATCCAACTATAATAACAAAGCTCATGATACATCAAGATTGTGCCATGGAGAGAACATGAGAGAGAGAGAGAGAGAGATCAAACACATAGCTACTGGTACATACCCTCAGCCCCGAGGGTGAACTACTCCCTCCTCGTCATGGATAGTGCCGGGATGATGAAGATGGCCACCAGTGAGGGATCCCTGTCGGTGTCAAAATCGGCGGATCTCGGGTAGGGGGTCCCGATCTGTGCATTTAAGGCTAATGGTAACAGGAGGCTAGGGACACGATGTTTTACCCAGGTTTGGGCTCTCTCGATGGAGGTGAAACCCTACTTCCTGCTTGATTGATCTTGATGATATGAGTATTTCAAGAGTTGATCTACCACGAGATCGTTGAGGCTAAACCCTAGAAGCTAGCCTATGATGATTATGATTGTGTCTCTAAGGACTAAACCCTCTAGTTTATATAGACACCAGAAGGGGCTAGGGTTTACACAGAGTCGGTTACAAAGAAGGAAATCTATTATTCGGATTGCTAAGCTTGTCTTCCACGCAAAGGAGAGTCCCATCCGGACACGGGACGGAGTCTTGAGTCTTGTATCTTCACGCTCCAATAGTCCAGACAAAGTGTATAGTCCGGCTGTCCGAATACCCCCTAATCCAGGACTCCCTCAGTAGCCCCTGAAGCAGGCTTCAATGACGATGAGTCCGGCACGCAGATTGTCTTTGGCATTGCAAGGCGGGTTCCATCTCCGAATACTCCAAAATAATTATTGAACACTTCAATCATGTCCGGATCTGTAAGACGATCTTCACATACCACCGTAGAGAGAATGATATTTTACAAATATACTCTGCTGACGACTTTTAGATGACGTGACACGACAAAATGGTCGAGAAATTATTGAATCGTCTTCCCACAGCCAGCTACCGCACATATCGAGGCGGTTTCCTCGGCAGGTCTTGTCGAAGCAGAGATCATGTCCCCTTATTATGGGATTCTCATCAATATGGGTACGGGTAACCCAACCGCACCATCAATCGTGGCGCTTGGGAAGTAAGCGATTTTCCATAGGCGAGTGGGGAGGCGCACCGTTTTCGTCACCTCTATAAAGGGATAAGGATTCCTCTTTTTACCCATGCCTTCTTCCTCCTCTTCTTATCCATTCTCACACCCTCGAGCTCCAGCGCCCCAGTTCACGCCTTCTTCGCACAGCCAAACATGTCTGGAGCAGGAGGCAAGTGGGTGGCCTCCACCGTGAAGGAGGAGCATGTTACGAAGCTCCGGGCGGCCGGATACTTGCCCGCAGATATCGCGCACCAGCTACCGGACGCAGGGCAGATTATTCCAACTCCAGGACCCCACGAGAGGGTCGTGTTTCTCGCCCACTTCGTCCGTGGACTGGGATTTCCACTTCATCCCTTCGTCCGCGGGCTCATGTTTTACTATGGGCTAGACTTCCATGATCTAGCCCCAAATTTCATCCTCAACATCTCGGCATTTATTGTCGTGTGCGAGGCCTTCCTCCGCATCAAGCCTCACTTTGGCTTGTGGCTACGAATCTTCTGCGTGAAGCCGAAGATCGTGAGCGGCCAGCAAGCGGAGTGCGGAGGCGCCATGGTGGGCAAGATGCCCAACATTACCTGGCTCGACTGCTCCTTCGCGGAGATCGTAAAGGGATGGCAGTCAGGGTGGTTCTAGATCACCGAGCCGCACGACGCTAACTGGGCGGCGGCCTCCGAATTCCGATCCAGAATTCCCATGCGGCTCACCTCCTGGGAAAAGAAGGGACTGGCCTGGGGCGGACCGGAGGAGCTGACAGGACTTCAGAACTGCATCAAGAGTATGAAGGACAAGAAAATCAAGCTTGTCAATGTGGTCCAGGTCATGCTTGTCCGCCGCATTCTTCCATGCCAAAGACGGGCATTTACTCTGTGGGAGTTCATTCCGGCCGAACACTGGACACTTCAAGAGCTCTACGGCACGACACACAAGGACGCATGGAAGGTGCTGTTCAAGGCCTCCGAAATACCTCCTCCCACATCCGAGGACCGCGGACATCAGGCCACGCGGCTCCCCAGTCCGGTGAGTCTTCTGACCATCACCAGATGTAGTTTTCCCAGCATACTCATGGGAGGGTCTTAAGTCAATGTGTGTATTTAATCAGGAGTATGTGGTGATGGCGGAGCGGATTAACTGTCCGGCTCCATTGCCAGAAGGTCCAACAGACGCTCTCCTGACGAAGATGCTAGTCCCGGTGCCCTACAAGGCGCCAGAAAAGAAGGTCGAAAAGAAGGCCCCGGGGACCAGGAAGGGTCTCCGGCGTAAATTCGTACCGGACGCCTCGTCCGAAGATGACGAAGCACACTCCTCCCCCGAAGGGGAGGAGGAAAAGGAAGGGGCCGCCCCACCTGAGGAGGCCGAAAGGCCCAAGAGGGCAACCCAGGGGACCAGGAAGGGTCCCCGGCGCAAGGCCGTCATAAGCTCGTCGTCCGAAGACGATGAGGCGGATTCCTCCCGTGGAGGCGGGGGGAAACACAAGGAAATTCCGCCTCCCCGCACTGGGGAGGAGAAAGGAAAGCCGCCCCAGAGGGGAGGCCAGGACGCCCAAGAAGGGAAAGGCGTCCCTTCCGGACTACTCCACAATGGCCGCCTACAGCAAGGAGGAGTGGCTGCCCAGGGGGAAGCCCCTAGTAAGATCGCAAGTATCAGCACCCTATTGTACTTTAGTGCGACTTCGCTTCATAACGCCGAACACGTATATGCAGTCCGGCCAGGGTCCATCCCGAGGTATCCTCTTCGGATGGGTCCTTGAGAGATTCGGCGATGAACTCGCTCCCAACGGCCACTTCCCATCGGCCCGCGGATGACACTGAGGTGTTGTCCCAAAGGCTCCCCGAGCAGGAGGAGGCGACTCTGGAGACGCCCCAAGGAGAATTTCCAGATGCCGGGCACACGGGGCGTAAGATCCCCGCGGATTGTGTCGACGGGAGCCGCCGCAAGCCGGGCTCCCAGCCGGACACTATATTAGAACCCCCAAAGGTTCCGGATTCGGGCAGGCAGCCCCTCGCCAAGGAGGGCTAGCCGTCCGTGCCAATAACTTCCGTTCCGCCAGAGGCGTTGGATAGTCTGCTGGAAGCACTTCGCGACGCTTCCATGGATGAAGAGCACCGTACTCTTATGAGTGCGGTGATTCAGAGGGTTCGGTCCGCCAAAAGCGGATTGACTGAAGCCTGTACCAGCCTCCTAACAGGATTTGAGGTAAGTAATAAAAAATTTGGGAAATTGTCACCCAATAAACAATAGCCACTGATACTCTGTTTGGTGTTCGGAAAGAAAAGCCAAATGAGGGGTCAATTAAAATCCGCAGGAGTCTAATAGTATGTGTTTATGTGAATGAGCAGGCGGTGCTGCTCGCCGCTGCTGCCCGCACAACGGAGGTCACCGGACTCAAACGGGACCTGGAGCGGGCCCAAGGAGAGCTCAGCCTCACGAAGAGGCAGCTCGAAGAGAACAAAGGTGAGTGATTCCCCGCTCTCATGTAATGAAGGATAGATAAAATTGGGTATTCTAACGACGAAGCGTCGTGACTGTGTAACAGAGGCCACCATCGACGTTGCGCCTCTGAAGAAAGCACATATCATAAAGAATAGGCAAAATTGGTGATGCTAACGACAAAGCGTCATGATATTGTAATAGGGGCCACGACCGAAGAAAGCGCTATCCGAGGCGAAAACAAGGCGGCCATGGAGCATATTGAGCATGAGAAGCAAAATGCTAGGGTGGGCGAGGTACAACAAGAGCTCCAGGAGCTCGGCAAGAAGTTTGAGTCCTTGGAGCGTGACTTCAAGGCGAAGGAGTCTGAACTTGCGAAGGCCCTTTTGAGCATGAAAGACGCCAAGGCCGAAGCCGAAAAGGCCCAGTAGGAAATCCAGGCGGCCAAGAAGATAGCAACGGGTAAGACATTCTTTATGCAAAGCAAACATGTGGAGGAGACGTTTCTTTTACTTACCCGAATTCGAAGCTCTCCAGGGGCATTCGCAGATCTGCCACGCAGCATATCAGATGCCGCGAAGTTCTACCGTGCCGAGGAGGGGAGCTCAACGGAGAAGTTGTTCTGGTCCCAGTATGCTGGAGCCGAACACCCGATGCCTCTGAGTGACCAATTGAAGCAATTGGGTGAAGTCCACAGGGCGGCCGAAGTGGCTATGAAAGATTTTATAGTCCGGATGTGGCTTGGTGAGCCCCTGCCCGCCAGCTACTTCGGCCTGATAAAGCGGATGGTAAATGCATGTCCGAGGTTTGAAGTGATCAAGCGATCCGTTTGCATTGAGGGTGCCCGTCGGGCTTTTGCCCGTGCGAAGGTGCATTGGGGCGAGCTCGATGCGGAGAGGCTGGTGAAGGATGGACCGCCGGAGGGCAAGGCGCATCGCTGTCCCAAAAAATATTACGATGGCGTTATGAAAGGTGCTCGTCTCGTGGCCGATGAATGTACCAAGGACACGATCTTTGAGTGAATGTACTTCTGTCGTTTTTGTAATATAAAGACGAAGTTATTTGCACTATATAGCACTTCTTTGATTTAAAATATTACCTTCTGTGCGACTGTTTATAAAATTCTGAAAGTAGGCCAGTCGTCGGCTTCCGCCCCCACATAACTAGTACCGGGGTGTTCGCGGAAAAAACCCAGACACTCTTTATCCAAATATTTGGTCCCTGAAGGAGGTGTTTGGCGCAGCGAACAAGGCAATCAGACTATGCGGCTTTATAACTTTCACCTAGCTATAGAAGTCTACAATTTTAAATTTCGGCGAAGCCCCTAGAATTCGGAAAGCCGAATTGGGGCGCTATATACGCCTAAATTGGATGAGGCCCATTCCTCGCCTAAAGCGGAAAAAATCCTTATGGATTTTAAGACCTCTCGAACAGCGAACAGCTCTCACCGCATCATGCCGGTCAGTTTTCGGCTTTCTCTACTGAGGTGCTCGTCTGGAAGAACCGGGACACAATCACAGTAGTTCTCCCTGCGCTACCTTAGCCGATATAATGGAACGTAAGGTACCAAAACAAGGGAGCCGGGCAAACCCAACTATTGACCCAAGACATGATTCGGAGCTGATGCATATAATGCTATAAGTTCGGGGTGCCGCACTGTTGAAAATGTTCGGACTTATCTTGCCATCTTATGGGGCTCCATAGGAAGCCCCTGGGAAACTAAACGTACCAAGGTGTACGGATGCAATATTAAGTAAACATTTATAGGAAAAATGTGCAAATAGGAATAATAAGCTGACGCTATATATTATCTCCCATTGATAAATAATACGTCTAAGCGTATGTTTACAATGAATGCATTTAAGCAGAAACAAATAGGACTATTTGACATGTCCTATCCAAGGGCGGGCCGCATGTAGGCATATGAAACAGGTATAACGATCGTGAATAGATTCCACCTGGGTATTCCCTTTGTGTGTAGAGACTTTTGCCTCCTTGGTTTTCTCTCCTATGAAAGTCCGACAATCCGGCTCTTCTAAAGAGGCTGCCCGAAAGCAGGGTCCTGAAAGGTAAAGGGGGTTATTTAAAGTACGTTGCGGCTGTACCGCACTGTCGACTAAGTCATTATTGCGCCTCCGCCTATGCCCATGGTATTTTGAGTGCGTAATTGTGTACGCGCGGCACTAATGCTGCCTTGATGGGGCTTGAGCGGAGGCCGGACTGCTAATCGCGCTCTTGGCGTGCCTGGCGATCCTGTTGTGGGGTACTCCAGACTCGCTTGACAGTATTCGGGGTTGTTGTCGCCGGGTTGGTGGTTTGCCGGAGAAGGCTGCTTTGTATTTCTGCCGCGAGGGCTGCAGTATGCTCTTTTGTACGGAAAGAGCGGTCCATGTTTCCGTTGACTGTTATGACCCCGCGAGGTCTTGGCATCTTGAGCTTGAGGTATGCATAGTGTGGTACGCATTGAACCGAGCGAATGCGGTTCGTCCGAGTAGTGCATGATAACCACTACGAAAAGGGACGATATCGAAGATTAACTCCTCGCTTCGGAAGTTATCCGGAGATCCGAAGACCACTTCCAGTGTTATGGAGCCCGTGCAACGGGCCTCTACTCCTGGAATTACACCTTTGAAGGTGGTTTTGTTGGGCTTGATCCTCGAAGGGTCGATGCCCATTTTGAGCACTGTGTCCTGATAGAGCAGGTTCAGGCTGCTGCCGCCATCCATAAGGACTCGCGTGAGGTGGAATGCGTCGATGATTGGGTCTAGGACCAATACGGCTGAACCACCATGACGAATGCTGGTAGGGTGATCCCTATGGTCAAAGGTGATCGGACAGGCTGACCATGGGTTGAATTTTGGGGCGACTGGCTCCATCGCATAGACGTCCCGTAGTGCTCGCTTCCGTTCCCATTTGGGAATCTGGGTGGCATAGATCATATTTACTGCTTTTACCTGGGGAGGAAATTTCTTCTGCCCCCCGTGTTCGGACGCCGGGGCTCTTCGTCATCGTCGCTGTGCAACCCCTTGTCCTTCTTTTCGACATTTATTTTACCGGCTTGTTTGAATACCCAGCAATCTCTGTTAGTGTGGTTTGCTGGCTTATTCGGGGTGCCGTGAATTTGGCACGAGCGATCAAGTATGCGATCCAGACTGGTTGGCTCCTGATTGTTCCTTTTGAACGGCCTTTTCCGCTGACCGGATTTTGAGCCACTGAATCCGGCGTTGACTACCGTGTCTTCAGTGTTGTCGCCATTGTTCCGTCGCTTATGTCTGTTGCGCTGTGGCTTGCCGTTATTGTCGCGGATGTCTGAAGTGCCGGAATTCATTGGCGTGGTGCTACTGCGAGCCAACCAGCTGTCCTCGCCCGCGCAAAAGCGGGTCATGAGTGTCGTGAGGGCTGCCATGGACTTTGGTTTTTCCTGGCCGAGGTGTTGAGCAAGCCACTCATCGCGGATATTATGCTTAAAGGCCGCCAGGGCTTCGGCGTCCGGACAATCGACAATTTGGTTCTTTTTAGTTAGGAACCGAGTCCAGAATTTCCTGGCCGAGTCTCCAAGCTGTTGGGTAATGTGACTCAAGTCATCAGCATCCGGTGGACGCACGTACGTGTCCTGGAAGTTGTCGAGGAATGCATCCTCCAGGTTTTCCCAACTGCTGATTGAATTTGCCGGTAGGCTCTTTAGCCAGTGCCGGGCTGGTCTTTTGAGCTTAAGGGGAAGATACTTGATGGCGTGTAGATCATCCCCGCGGGCCATGTGAATGTGGAGAAGGAAATCTTCGATCCATACTGTTGTGCCATCGTATGATTCGATGTTTACGGGCTTGAACCCTTCTGGGAATTCGTGATCCATCACTTCATCAGTGAAGCAGAGGGGGTGTGAGGCGCCTCTATGCCGGGCTATGTGGCTACGCAGTTCGAATGAGTCTGGTTGGCTATGTTCGGCCCGGCCGGACTTGTCAATAGTGTGTCCGGCGTGACGATCGTCGTCACGTGTTGGGGCGCGCCCCCGCGATTCGTAGATCGATCTTCGCTGTCCTGCCTTCAGTGTATCTTGCAGGTCCTGCGTATTGCCCGGGCCGTAGTGTATTGGCATAGGGGTGCGGGCTGATACGCCGTTTTATCCCGGCCACGAGGTGGCCGGTCAGCCGCGTGGCACTCGAGTCCATATTCCTCGGCTGCCAAGACTTCAGTCCATCTGTCTATGAGCAGGTCTTGATCAGCTTGGAGCTGTTGCTGCTTCTTTTTCAGGCTCCTCGTAGTGGCCATAAGCCGGCGCTTGAAGCGCTCCTGCTCTACGGGGTTCTCAAGTACGCTGAACTCGTCGTCGCCGAGGCTAATCTCGTCTTCGGAGGGGGGCATGTAGTTGTCCTCCTCCGGGTATCTGTCCGTCGCCTGTTCGTCTGGGCTGACCTGCCCATCTTCCTGTTCGGCCTGCTCGAAGGCAGGCTGATCGGGGTTGTATTCATCTTCGGCACCATCCGTATTGTTTTCGTCTCCTGTGCCGGTATTGCTGTGGTGGGGCTTGGAGCGGCGCCGACGACGCCCATGCTTTGCTTTCTTCCTTGAGGGGTTGTCCTCCATTGCCTCATCGCCATGGGTTTCTTTCGGAGTGTCCACCATATATTTATATCATATGAGTAGGTGGCTGTCCACCGCCCCCTGGGCGGTGGTTCCTGTTCCTCTCCTACATCGTCGTCCACACCGTCGATGTCTTTGGAGTCGGAATCAAGCACGTCGGTCAAATCATTGACCGTGGCAATGAAGTGGGTGGTGGATGGGCAACGAATTCCCTCGTCGCCTGCTTCCCACTCGAGCCGGACATAGTTCGGCCAAGAGTCTCCTGACAAAGAAAGAGACTTTAATGAGTTCAGCATGTCGCCAAAGGGCGAGTGCTAGAAGATATCCGTCACGGTGAACTCCATCACCGGAGCCCAGCCAGATTCGGTGGGCTCGGGGGTGCGCGGACTGGAACCTGCAGCCGGACACGAGTCCAGGGGTCCGGTGTCACAGGCTTCCTTGGGGGTGAAGTCTGTGTTCGGCTCTACCGCCGATGAGTGTGCGGCCTCTAGGGCGGGGTCCATCCACCCATCCTCGGACGATGCAATCTGCCCCGGATTTAGGTCCGGGGCTACTGTAGGTGCGATATCCTAAGTATTGTCCGACAGCAGGTCTAAGCCGTGCTCATCGTGATTGTTCGGCGCTCCTGGCGCAGGCCCGAATCCATTGAAGATCAAGTCTCCGCGGATATCGGTTGTGTAGTTCAAGCTTCCGAACCTTACCTGATGTCCAGGGGCGTAGCTGTCGATCTGCTCCAGATGGCCAAGCGAGTTGGCCCGCAGTGCGAAGCCGCCGAACACGAAGATCTGTCCGGGGAGAAAAGTCTCACCCTGGACCGTGTTGTTGTTGATGATTGAAGGAGCCATCAAGCCTTGAAGCGACGACACAGAGGAACTCTCAATTAAAGCACCAATGTCGGTGTCAAAACCGACGGATCTCGGGTAAGGGGTCCCGATCTGTGCGTCTAAGGCTAATTGTAACAGGAGGCAAGGGACACGATGTTTTACCCAGGTTCGGGCCCTCTCGATGGAGGTAAAACCCTACTTCCTGCTTGATTGATCATGATGATATGAGTATTACAAGAGTTGATCTACCACGAGATCATTGAGGCTAAACCCTAGAAGCTAGCCTATGATGATTATGATTGTGTCTCTAAGGACTAAACCCTCCGGTTTATATAGACACCGGAGGGGGCTAGGGTTTACACAGAGTCGGTTACAAAGAAGGAAATCTATTATCCGGATCGCCAAGCTTGTCTTCCACGCAAAGGAGAGTCCAATCCGGACATGGTACGGAGTCTTGAGTCTTCTATCTTCACGCTCCAATAGTCCGGACAAAGTGTATAGTCCGGCTGTCCGGATACCCCCTAATCCAGGACTCCCTCAATCCCCCCTCCGGCAGGGTGCCGGAACAGGCTCCCGAGAGGTTTTTGGTGGCGGCGAAACTCCCGATCTATCTTCTTCTTCGATGTTTTTAGCGTACGTGGGCTTATATAGGTGAAAGAAGTCGGTCGGGGGAGCCTCGAGGGGCCCAGGAGACAGGGGCGCACCCAGGGGGTGGGTGCGCCCTCCTATCTCCTGGCTTCCTCGAGCCTTCCCTGACTTGAACTCCAAGTCTCCCAGATCATATCCTTTCCAAAAATCACGCTGCGGAAGGTTTCATTCCGTTTGGACTCCGTTTGATATTCCTTTTCTTCGAATACTGAAACAGGCAATAAAACAACAATATGGGCTGGGCCTCCGGTTAATAGGTTAGTCCCAAAAGTAATATAAAAGTGTATAATAAAGCCCGTAATCATTCAAAACAGAGAATAAAATAGCATGAATGCTTCATAAATTATAGATACATTGGAGACGTATCAGCATCCCCAAGCTTAATTCCTACTCGTCCTCGAGTAGGTAAATGATAAGGAAAGAATTTATGAAGTGTGAATGCTAGCAGGTGCACAAGTTTGATCAATGATAATTTCAATCACCTTTTCTAGCATGATTATAAGTCATAATGGTAGTTCATCTCATAAAACTTCTCACGAACAAGTAACAAGCAATTCACATGTTAAAGCATAGACCATAAAACTAGCAAACTTCATTATTAGTCATCAAACAATTACAATTCATCTTATTTTCAGGAAGGGTCTATGTCAGAGCTTCGATTTAGCAAACTTCACATACTCAACTATCATATAGTCTTCCACAATTGCTAACACTCATGCAATACTAATGGTTATGGAGTTTTAATTGGACACTGAGAAAGATAGGGGCTTATAGTGTTGCCTCCCAACGTACTCACCTTTGG
>NC_041383.1:538447571-538477787 GCF_002162155.2 Triticum dicoccoides | reverse complement strand
TTTCCAACACGAGGTGCTTGCCAAAGGATAAAATGAAAAAGGGAAAGGTGAAGATCACCTTGACTCGTGCATAAAAGTAAAAGATAGGCCCTTCGCAGAGGGAAGCAGGGATTTGCGGAGGTGCCAGAGCTCAATTTTGAAATAGAGATAAATAATTTTGAGAGGTATGATCTCATTGTCAACATAACAACCAAGAGCTCCCAATATCTTCCATACTACATACATTATAGGTGGTTCCCAAACAGAATGATAAAAGTTTTTACTCCCCCTCCACCAACAATCATCAATCCATGGCTTGCCCGAAACAACAGGTGCCTCCAACTAACATCAAACCTGGGGGAGTTTTGTTTGCAATTATTTTTGATTTGATTTTGATCTTTTGATCATGGGACTGGGCATCCCGGTTACCAGCCATTTTTCTCGTGAATGATTAGCGGAGTCCACTCATCTTGAGAATAACCCACATGGCATGGAAGATACTGACAACCCCTAGTCTCTACATGAGCGATTCGGGCATACAAAACAGATTATAATTTGAAGGTTTAGAGTTTGGCACATGCAAATTTACTTGGAATGGCAGGTAAATACCACATATAGGTAGGTATGATGGACACTTCATGGCAAAAACTGGGTTTAAGGATATTTGGAAGCACAAGTAGTATCTCTACTTGGTGCAAGGAATTTGGCTAGCATGAGGGGGAAAGGCAAGCTCAACATGTTTGAATGATCCATGACAATATACTTTAACTGAGATGTGAGAAAACATAACCCATTACGTTGTCTTCCTTGTCGAACATCAACTCTTTAGCATGTCATACTTAATGAGTGCTCACAATCATAAAAGATGTCTAAGATAGTATATTTATATGTGAAATCTCTCTTCCTTCAATATTCTTTCATGATTTGTTCAAATGACCAATACAATGCTTGCTAACCTTCAATAAATTTACAACCTCTACTTCTTAGATGTGAAGTCATTACTCCCCATAGGATAAGCAAATGAAACATATAAAATTTCAGATTTATGACTTTCAACTCATTCAATCAATTTACTCATAGGATATAAGTGAAGCACACGAGTAAATGACAAACTACTCCAACAAGATATAAGTGAAGATCAATGAGTAGCTAAATAATTATGTAACTATGTGAAGACTCTCTCTCATTTAAGAATTTCAGATCTTGGTATTGTATTCAAACAGCAAGCAGAGCAAAATAAAATGACATTGCAAGGATAGCACAACTCATGTGAAGAAGCAAAAACTTAGGCTCAACTGATACTAACCGATAGTTGTTGAAGAAGAAAGGTGGGATGCCTAACAGGGCATCCCCAATCTTAGATGCTTGAGACTTCTTGAAATATTATCTTGGGGTGCCTTGGGCATCCCCAAGCTTGAACTTTTGTGTCTCCTTAATTCCTCTCATATCATGGTTTATCTTTTTATCAAAAGCTTCATCCACACCAAACTCAACAAGAACTCGTGAGATAGGTTAGTATAAACCAATGCAAAACCTTATCATTTTCTATTGTAACAAATCACTAAAATTATTATTCCGCATTGCATACTAAATGCCTCTGCATATTTAATACTAATATCTTCAAGTAGAATCATTAAACAAGCAAACATATGCAAACAATGCAAACATAATAGCAATCTGCCAAAACAGTATAGTCTGTAAAGAATGCAAGAGTATCAATACTTCCCTAACTCCAAAAATTATGAGAAAAATAGTACGCTTTAGAAGATTTATTAGAGCTCAATATGCAAAAAGTTTCAACATTATATCATTCTCTGACTTTTCTAGGGAATTTTTGCAACAGCGATAAACTTTCTGTTTTCAAACAGCAACATGTATACTAGCAAAATAAGCATGGTAAAGGCTATCCTTGACATTTTTATTGAAACTAAAGATGCAAAACATTATTCTAAATAACAGAAAGCAAATACTAATAAAATAAAATAACACTCCAAGCAAAACGCATATCATGCGGTGAATAAAAATATAGCTCCAAGTAAAGTTACCGATGAACGAAGACGAAGGAGGGGATGCCTTCCGGGGCATCCCCAAGCTTAGGCTCTTGGTTGTCCTTGAATATTACCTTGGGGTTCCTTGGGCATCCCCAAGCTTAGGCTCTTGCCACTCCTTGTTCCATAGTCCATCGAATCTTTACCCAAAACTTGAAAACTTCACAACAAAAAACTCAATAGAAAACTCGTCAGCTCCGTTAGTATAAGAAAATAAAACCACCACTTAGGTACTATAATGAACTCATTCTAAATTCATATTGGTGTAATATCTACTGTATTCCAACTTATGTATGGTTCATACCCTCCGATACTACTCATAGATTCATCAAAATAAGCAAACAACACATAGAAAACAGAATCTGTCAAAAACAGAACAGTCTGTAGTAATTTGTATCAAACGTATACTTCTGGAACTCCAAAAATCCTACAAAATTAGGAAGTACTAAGCAATTCGTGTACCAATCAAGATCAAAAAGAATCAGATCAAGATAACTTTTCTGTGAATTAACAAAACTAATTTACTGGGTGAAAAAGTTTCTGATTATCAGCAGGATCAACACAACTATCACCGTAAGCTATCCTAAAGGTCTTACTTGGCACTTTATTTAAACAAAAGCTATAAAAAATGATTACTACAGTAGCATAATCATGTGAACACACAAAAACAGTAAGGATAAATATTGGGTTGTCTCCCAACAAGCGCTTTTCTTTAATGCCTTTCTAGCTAGGCATGATGATGACAATGATGCTCACATAAAAGATAAGAATTGAAACATAATGGGAGCATCATGAAGCGTATGACTAGCACATTCAAGCCTAACCCACTTCATATACATAGGGATTTTGTGAGCAAACAACTTATGGGAACAATAATCAACTAGCATAGGAAGGTAAAAGAAGCATAGCTTCAAGATTTTAAGCACATAGAGAGGAAACTTGATATTATTGCAATTCCTACAAGCATATATTCCTCCCTCATAATAATTTTTAGTAGCATCATGAATGAATTCAACAATATAACCAGCACCTAAAGCATTCCTTTCATGATCTACAAGCATAGAATTTTTACTACTCTCCACATAAGCAAAATTATTCTCATTCGGAATAGTGGGATTATCATAAGAGACTTGAATACTAAAAATTGTTTCCACATTAAAAGAGTAATGTTCAGAAAAAGGGTAATCATAATCATGACAAGATTTATAAATATAATCATCACTACTTTTTATAGCATAAGTTTCATCACAATAATCATCATAAGTAGCAACTTCGTTCTCATCATAATCGATCATAAGTAGCAACTTCGTTCTCATCATAATCGATTGAAACCTCTTCCAAGGTAGTGGAATCATCACTAAATAAAGTTGACACTCTTGTCGCTCTCTCAGTTGGTCGCTTTCCAGTCTTTTGTTAGCCTTCACCTGTACTAAGCGGGAATACTGCTTGTGCATCCAAACTCCTTAAACCCCAAAGTTGTTCCATATGAGTCCACTATACCTTCCTATATGCGGTATTTACCTGCCGTTCCAAGTAAATTTGTATGTGCCAAACTCTAAACCTTCAAATGAAATTCTATTTTGTATGCTCGAGCAACTCATGTTTCAACTAGGGCTGCCTATATCTTTCATGCTAGGTGGGTTATTCTCAAGAGGAGTGGACTCCACTCCTCATTCACGAGAAAGGGCTGGTAACCAGGATGCCCAGTCCCATGATCCAAAAAGATCCAAGCAAACCAAAATAATTAAACAAAACTCCCCCGGGGCTGTTGTTAGTTGGAGGCACTTGTTGTTTCGAGCAAGCCATGGATTGATGCTTGTTGGTGGTTGGGGGAGTATAAACCTTTACCATTCCGTTTGGGAACTGCCTATAATGCATGTAGTATGGAAGATACAACCATCTCATAGTTGTTGCGTTGACAGCAAAAGTATGCCGCTCAAAATGTTATTCTATCTCTATTTTAAAATCAAGCTCTGGCACCTCTACAAATCCCTGTTTTCCTCTGCGAAGGGCCTATCTATTTAATTTTATGTTGAGTCATCACCTTCTTATTAAAAAGCACCCGCTGGAGAGCACACTGTCATTTGCATTCATTATTATTGGTTTATATTGGGTATGACTTGACTGGATCTCTTTTACCATGAATTACAATGTTTAGTCAGTCCTTGATCTTTAAAGGTGCTCTGCATTTATGTTTTGCGGTCTCAGAAAGGGCTAGCGAGATACCATTTTGTTATATCATGTTATGATTGTTTTGAGAAAGTGTTGTCATCTGAGTTCTATTATTATGGCTCGCTAGCTGATTATGCTATTGATATGAGTAATTGTGAGACCTAAGTGTTATTGTGAGTATGGTTAGTTCATAGTATTTGCTGAAACTTGAATGCTGGCTTTTCATGTTTACAACAACAAGAGCAAACATAGTTTCTAAAAGTTTTTCTTTATCACTTTCAGTTTATCAACTGAATTGCTTGAGGACAAGCAAAGGTTTAAGCTGGGGGAGTTGATACGTCTCCAATGTATCTACTTTTCCAAACACTTTTGCCCTTGTTTTGGACTCTAACTTGCATGATTTGAATGAAACTAACCCGGACTGCCGCTGTTTTCAGCAGAACTGCCATGATGTTGTTTTATGTGTAGAAAAGAAAAGTTCTCGGAATGTCCTGAAAATCCACGGAGGCACTTTTTGGAATTAATAAGAATTTCTGGGCGAAAGAAATACACCAGGGGGCCCAGGGCCTGTCCACGAGACAGGGGGCGCCCCCCTGTAGGGTGCGCCCCCTATCTCGTGGGCCCCCTGGACCTCCACTGACCTCAACTCCAACTCCATATATTCACGTTCAGGGAGAAAAAAACCAGAGAGAAAGTTTCATTGCGTTTTACGACACGGAGCCGCCGCCAAGCCCTAATCTCTCTCGGGAGGGCTGATCTGGAGTCCGTTCGGGGCTCCGAAGAGGGGGGTTTGTCGCCGTCGTCATCATCAACCATCCTCCATCACCAATTTCATGATGCTCACCTCCGTGCGTGAGTAATTCCATCGTAGGCTTGCTGGACGGTGATGGGTTGGATGAGATTTACCATGTAATCAAGTTAGTTTTGTTAGGGTTTGATCCCTAGTATCCACTATGTTCTGAGATTGATGTTGCTATGACTTTGCTATGCTTAATGCTTGTCACTAGGGCCCGAGTGCCATGATTTCAGATCTGAACCTATTATGTTTTCATGAATATATGTGTGTTCTTGATCCTATCTTGCAAGTCTATAGTCACCTATTATGTGTTATGATCCGACAACCCCGAAGTGATAATAATCGGGATACTTCTCGGTGATGACCGTAGTTTGAGGAGTTCATGTATTCACCATGTGCTAATGTTTTGTTGCGGTTCTCTATTAAAAGGAGGCCTTAATATCCCTTAGTTTCCGTTAGGACCCCGCTGCCATGGGAGGGTAGGATAAAAGATGTCATGCAAGTTCTTTTCCATAAGCATGTATGACTATTTACGGAATACATGCCTACATTACATTGATGAATTGGAGCTAGTTCTATATCACCCTATGTTATAGCTATTACATGAGGAATTGCATCCGGCATAATTATCCATCACTGATCCATTGCCTACGAGTTTTTCACATATTGTTCTTCGCTTATTTACTTTTCCGTTGCTACTGTTACAAGTACTACAAAAACCCCAAAACAATTATCTTTACTTTTGCTACCGTCACTTTTATTATCATAATACTTTGCTACTAAATACTTTGCTGCAGATACTAAGTTATCCAGGTGTGGTTGGATTGACAACTCAACTACTAATACTCAAGAATATTCTTTGGCTCCCCTTGTGTCGAATCAATAATTTTGGGTTGAATACTTTACCCTCGAAAGCTGTTGCGATCCCCTACACTCGTGGGTTATCAAGACTAATTTCTGGCGCCGTTGGCGGGGAGCATAGCTCTATTCTCTGAGTCACTTGGGATTTATATGTGTTGATCACTATGAAGAACTTGAAAGACGCTAAAACCAAGATTTTACCCTCAACTACGAGGGGAGGTAAGGAACTGCCATCTAGCTCTGCACTAGATTCTCCTTCCATTATTAGTAGGCTTGCGACACCTAAACCTGCTACTGCTATGAATTCTAATATGTCGCATGTTATTGATGATGCCACTTCTGCTATGCATGATGAAACTACTTCTGTGCGTGATACTACTTTGCCATTAGGTGAATTTCTTGATGAACAACTTGCTAGAGTTAGGGGGAATGAAAATATTGAAGATGCTATTATTGATGATAGTGATGATGAAGGTTCTCCCAATGATTATGTATTGCCTGTTGTTCCTAAGGGTTATGTTATGAATGAAGAAGCTGCTAGGGAAATCTTTGCTTGCAATGATAGATATGATCTTAAGAAATTATTAGCTAAATGGAAGCAACACTCTATTAATGCTAGAATGAAACCCGATCCTGCTTTTGCTACTTCACCTATCTGTGTTACTGATAAGGATTATGAATTCTCTATTGATCCTGAGATTATTACTTTAGTTGAATCTGATCCTTTTTATGGCCTTGAATCTGAAACTCTTGTGGCACATCCTACCAAGTTAAATGATATAGCTACCCTGTTTACTCATGATGAGAAGTCTTGCTATTTTTATATCCTTAAGATATTTCCGTTCTCATTAAAGGGTGATGCTAAGACTTGGTATAATTCTCTTGCTCCTGGTTGTGTGTGTAGTCCCCAGGATATGATTTATTACTTCTCTGCTAAATATTTCCCTGCTCATAAGAAACAAGCTGCCTTGCGGGAAATATATAATTTTGTGCAAATCAAAGAAGAGAGTCTCCCACAAGCTTGGGGGAGGCTTCTCCAGTTACTTAATGCTTTGCCTGATCATCCTCTCAAGAAAAACGAAATACTTGATATCTTTTATAATGGACTAATCGATGCTTCCAAGGACTACTTGGATAGTTGTGCTGGTTGTGTTTTCAGGGAAAGAACAGTCGACGAAGCTGAAATATTATTGAATAATATGTTGACTAATGAAAATAATTGGACTCTTCCCGAGCCAATTCCTGAAGTAATTCCTGAACCAATTGAGCCAACTCCTGAGCCTATTCCTAAACCCACTCCAAAGAAGAGAGGTGTTTTATTTCTCAGTCCTGAAGATATGCAAGAGGCAAAGAAATCAATGAAAAAAAAGTTATTAAAGCTGAAGATGTTAAGAATTTACCTCCTATTGAACAAATACATGGTCTTAATATACCTCCTGTTGAAGAACCACATTGTCTTGATAACCCGACACAGGTAGTAAAGGTAAATTATCTCTATAGATATGATAAAGTTGAAATCCCCTCTACTAAATTTCATAGCCCATGCTTAGATGAATTTGATGACTTTATGGCTAGACAAGAAAGTTTTAATGCTTATGTTGGTAGAGAATTAAAGTATAATGCTTTCAAGATAGGACGCATGTGCGATAATATGGCTAGAGTTAAAGATGAACTCAAACTCGTTAGCAAATATGCTTCTATGGTTGCTACTCAAGCTGAGCAAGTACTCAAAGCTCAAAATGATTTGCTTGATGAATTAAATAATAAAAATGACTTTGCTGTTAGAGTGGCTACTAGAACTGGTAGAATGACTCAGGAACCTTTGTATCCTGAAGGCCACCCTAAGAGAATCGAGCAAGATTCTCAGAGAGATAACTTAGAGGCACCTAGTTATTCTAAAAAGAAGAAAAAGAAAAATGATAGGACTTTGCATGCTTCTAGTGAACCTACTATAGACACACCTGAGAATCCCAATGATATTTCTATCTCTGATGCTGAAACTCAATCAGGTGATGAACATGAACCTAGTAATAATGTTAATGATAATGTTCATGTTGATGCTCAACCTAGCAAAAACAATGAAGTAGAGATTGAACCTGCTGTTGATCTTGATAACCCACAATCAAAGAATCAACGTTATGATAAGAGAGATTTTGTTGCTAGGAAGCACGGTAAAGAAAGAGAACCATGGGTTCAGAAACCCATGCCCTTTCCTCCTAAACCATCCAAGACAAAGGATGATGAGGATTTTGAGCGCTTTGTTGAAATGATTAGACCTATTTTCTTACGGATGCGCTTAACTGATATGCTGAAAGTAAATCCTTATGCTAGGATATCATCACAAATAAAAGAAAGATACCGGAAGCTGAAATTTCCACCATGCTTGCTAATTACACTTTTAAGGGTGGAATACCAAAGAAACTTGGAGATCCGGGTGTACCAACTATACCATGCTCCATTAAAAGAAATTATGTTAGAACTGCTTTATGTAATCTTGGAGCCGGTGTTAGTGTTATGCCTCTCTCTTTATATCGTAGACTTGAGTTGAATAAGTTGACACCTACTGAAATATCTTTGCAAATGGTTGATAAATCAACTGCTATACCTGTCGGTATTTGCGAGGATGTGCCTGTTGTGGTTGCAAATGTCACTATCTTAACGGACTTTGTTATTCTTGATATTCCTGAGGACGATATATGTCTATTATCCTTGGTAGACCTTTTATTAATACTGCAAGGGCTGTTATTGATTGCAATAAAGGCAATGTCACTTTTCATGTTAATGGTAATGAGCATACGGTACACTTTCCGTTGAAACAATCTCAAGTTCATAGGATCAATTCTATTGGAAAAGTTCCAACTATTATTATTGGAGGTTTTGAATTTCCTCTCCCTACTGTCAAGAAAAAGTATGATATTCTTATTGTTGGGGATTTTCATATCCTCGTTGAGGTAACTTAGTGTTATTCGAAATTTCTCTGGTTCCGTGTTATTCGGAATGAGTTGTTAACAAGACTTGATCAACCTTGTTAGTGGATTCATTTTGATGATCACGAGATGGATGAAACTAGAAGGCACAACCTTCTGTACCCTCTTTTTACTTTCTGTTATTTAGAATAAATAAAGCAAAAATAGTATTATCTGTCTGTTTTCTGAATTATTCGTGCATTAAAAAATAGTCCGAAAATAAAAGTGCTCCAAATGCCCTGCAAATTTAGTATGATTTTTTCTGGAATATTTGAGGATTTTAGGCACTGAAATCACTACAGGAGGGGCAAGCACCAGGCCACAAGAGTGGAGGGCACGCCCCCCCTATCGGGCGCGCCCCCCTGTCTCATGGGCCCCTGGTGGCCCCCCTCCACTTATGCCAGCACCCACACACTTCATCTTCTACCCCAAAAAATCCCCATCCAGCTCAAGCATGAGTTCTAGCTCATTTTGCTGCGATTTTCGATCTCCTTTCTCAAAGCTCCATTTACAAAACTACTTTGGGAGAGTGTTGCTTGGTATGTGACTCCTCCATTGGTCCAATTAGTTTTTGTTCTAGTGCTTTATTCATTGCAAATTTTTGCTGCATAGGTGACCATGTTCTTGAGCTTGCATGTTAAATTTTTGAGGTCCCAAGCAATTCTAATGCATGATATAGGCTCTAGGCACTTGTAGGAGTAGTTGCTACCAATCTTGTTTAGTTTTATTCACTTCTATTTTGAAGTTACTAAAATTTCAGAAATTTTTCAGAAAAAGAATTATGTCTAGGAGAATGTACCAAGGTGGTTCCTCGGTGAAGAAAGGGCCTAGGATTGCTATACGTGAGCAAGATGTTGAATTGCCGAGGGACGCAGATGTACGAGCTTGTGAGTGGCCATCCGATGATTTTATGGTCGAAGCAGGCTTCAAGGAGGAATTTGACGCGTATGTGCGTAATGCCGAGCTGGAGGACTTCTTACAAGATAAGTGTCCTCAGTATTATCAGTTGACTGATTCCTTTGTGCGGAGGTTCCAATATAACTGTGTGCGTAATTCTCCTAGTGTCATGTTTGATATTTATGATACATCTTATACCATGGATTTAGAAGATTTCACAACTGCTTGTAAACTCCCGCAGTAGGGTAATATTAATGATCCTCGCAAATCTGAATTTAGAGATTTTCTTGCTAGTCTTACTGTGGGAGAATCTAGGGACATAGCACAAGCTACCATAGGGAGCATTCATTTTCCTGCTATACATTATTTTGTTCTTTTTGTTGGTAGATGCATTAACGGTAAAGACGAAGCATGTCACATGTGTGTTCTTGATTTGTGTGTCCTTAGGAGTGCTGTGTTAGGTTATAAAGGTTATAACTTGGGGGAAATAGTTGCACGTAGGTTGCAGAATAATAGTAGAAAGGGAAATTTATTTGGAGGAATTTATGCAACCCGTGTGGCTAATTATCTTAATATAGCCCCACGAGAGGGGGATATGATTTTACCTCCTGTTTATTTGGATAAAGAAGCTATGTTCAGTCATCAATTTCTTGAGAGAGAATGAACAATTCCTCCAATATCGACTAATCTATGACAGACGCAACATTGTCCCTATTACTCTTCTTGCTCCCTACCTTTTTGATTATCAGGCAAAAGGAAGATATGTTGTCACCAGGGAGGAAGCAGCTGAACACGAGAGGGGAGCGGAGGCAGCTCGCCGACACGCTGCAGCTCAGGAGGCGGTTGCCGCTGCATCTCAGTACAACCCCGATTTCACTTATGGATATCAGCCAGACGATCCTTAGTACTAGACCAACTTAGGTCAAAATCCTAAGCTTGGGGGAGTACGTATTTCTCACCGACTTTACATTCATGATCACACACTAGTCGTGGTTGCTCATACTCTTTCATTGTATTATCCATGTTAGTTTAAATTTCTTTTTTTTTCTAGTTTTCTTCTTGTGTGTTTGATAAATCCTAAGAAAAACCAAAAAAATTAGTTAGTTTAATTTCCATGCTTGTAGTAGAAATTAAAATGAAAACCCAAAAATATTTCTAGTTCTTCTTCTTACTTGTTGGGAGCTTTCCTCGTGTAAATAGTTTTATTTTCTTTTCTTTCTTTTGGGGGTCGAGAAGACTATATTGAAAATGCTTAATGGCTCTCATATGCATGATTGTTTATTTAACTTAGAGCCCATATTATCCCGTCTTCTCTTTTGAGTTGAATGCTTGCAGATTCCAGCTTAGTCCAATGCACGTGCACTCTTATTATTATACACATCGTCCGGTCATGCAAGTGAAAGGCAATAATGACGATATATGATGAACTTATTGAGATGAGAAAAGCTGGTATGAACTCGACCTCTCTTGTTTTTGTAAATATGATGAGTTCATCATTTCTGAGTCAGCTATTATGAAGTAAACATATTTGCAATGACATTTAGAGATTATAGTTGCTTGTGCCATGCTTGATTAGCTATGAGTTATAATGGTTTACCTTGCGTGCCAACATGCTATTAGAATGATTATGATGTGATATGATGGGATGGTATCCTCCTTTGAATGTATTGAGTGACTCGACTTGGCACATGTTCACGCATGTAGTTGAATCAAATCAACATAGCCTTCACTATATTTATGTTCATGGTGGATTATATCCTACTCATGCTTGTATTCGGTGTGAATTAATTTTAATGCATGTTTATGACTGTTGTTGCTCTCTCAGTTGGTCGCTTCCCAGTCTTTTGCTAGCCTTCACCTGTACTAAGCGGGAATACTTCTTGTGCATCCAAACTCCTTAAACCCAAAAGTTGTTCCATATGAGTCCACTATACCTTCCTATATGCGGTATTTACCTGCCGTTCCAAGTAAATTTGTATGTGCCAAACTCTAAACCTTCAAATGAAATTCTATTTTGTATGCTTGAGCAACTCATGTTTCAACTAGGGCTGCCTATATCTTCCATGCCAGGTGGGTTATTCTCAAGAGGAGTGGACTCCACTCCTCATTCACGAGAAAGGGCTGGTAACCAGGATGCCCAGTCCCATGATCCAAAAAGATCCAAGCAAATCAAAATAATTAAACAAAACTCCCCCCGGGGCTGTTGTTAGTTGGAGGCACTTGTTGTTTCGAGCAAGCCATGGATTGATGCTTGTTGGTGGTTGGGGGAGTATAAACCTTTACCATTCCGTTTGGGAACTGCCTATAATGCATGTAGTATGGAAGATACAACCATCTCATAGTTGTTGCGTTGACAGCAAAAGTATGCCGCTCAAAATGTTATTCTATCTCTATTTTAAAATCGAGCTCTGGCACCTCTAAAAATCCCTGTTTCCCTCTGCGGAGGGCCTATCTATTTACTTTTATGTTGAGTCATCACCTTCTTATTAAAAAGCACCCGCTGGAGAGCACACTGTCATTTGCATTCATTATTATTGGTTTATATTGGGTATGACTTGACTGGATCTCTTTTACCATGAATTACAATGTTTAGTCAGTCCTTGATCTTTAAAGGTGCTCTGCATTTATGTTTTGCGGTCTCAGAAAGGGCTAGCGAGATACCATTTTGTTATATCATGTTATGATTGTTTTGAGAAAGTGTTGTCATCCGAGTTCTATTATTATGGCTAGCTAGCTGATTATGCTATTGATATGAGTAATTGTGAGACCTAAGTGTTATTGTGAGTATGGTTAGTTCATAGTATTTGCTTAAACTTGAATTTTGGCTTTTCATGTTTACAACAACAAGAGCAAACATAGTTTGTAAAGTTTTTCTTTATCACTTTCAGTTTATCAACTGAATTGCTCGAGGGCAAGCAAAGGTTTAAGCTTGGGGGAGTTGATACGTCTCCAACGTATCTACTTTTCCAAACACTTTTGCCCTTGTTTTGGACTCTAACTTGCATGATTTGAATGAAACTAACTCGGACTGACGCTGTTTTCAGCAGAACTGCCATGATGTTGTTTTATGTGTAGAAAAGAAAAGTTCTCGGAATGTCCTGAAAATCCATGGAGGCACTTTTTGGAATTAATAAGAATTTCTGGGTGAAAGAATACACCTGGGGGCCCAGGGCCTGTCCACGAGACAGGGGGCACCCCCCCTGTAGGGCGCGCCCCCTATCTCGTGGGCCCCCTGGACCTCCACCGACCTCAACTCCAACTCCATATATTCACGTCCAGGGAGAAGAAAAATCAGAGAGAAAGTTTCATCACGTTTTACGACACGGAGCCGCCGCCAAGCCCTAATCTTTCTCGGGAGGGCTGATCTGGAGTCCGTTCGGGGCTCCGGAGAGGGGGATTCGTCACCGGCGTCATCATCAACCTTCCTCCATCACCAATTTCATGATGCTCACCGCCGTGCGTGAGTAATTCCATCGTAGGCTTGCTGGACGGTGATGGGTTGGATGAGATTTACCATGTAATCAAGTTAGTTTTGTTAGGGTTTGATCCCTAGTATCCACTATGTTCTGAGATTGATGTTGCTATGACTTTGCTATGCTTAATGCTTGTCACTGGGGCCCGAGTGCCATGATTTCAGATCTGAACCTATTATGTTTTCATGAATATATGTGTGTTCCTATCTTGCAAGTCTATAGTCACCTATTATGTGTTATGATCCGACAACCCTGAAGTGACAATAATCGGGATACTTCTTGGTGATGGCCGTAGTCTGAGAAGTTCATGTATTCACTATGTGCTAATGCTTTGTTCCGGTTCTCTATTAAAAGGAGGCCTTAATATCCCTTAGTTTCCGTTAGGACCCCGCTGCCACGGGAGGGTAGGACAAAAGATGTCATGCAAGTTCTTTTCCATAAGCACGTATGACTATTTATGGAATACATGCCTACATTACATTGATGAATTGGAGCTAGTTCTATATCACCCTATGTTATAGCTATTACATGAGGAATCGCATCTGGCATAATTATCCATCACTGATCCATTGCCTACGAGCTTTTCACATATTGTTCTTCTCGTATTTACTTTTCAGTTGCTATTGTTACAACTACTACAAAAACCCAAAAACAATTATCTTTACTTTTGCTACTGTCACTTTTATTATCATACTACGTTGCTACTAAATACTTTGCTGCAGATACTAAGTTATCCAGGTGTGGTTGAATTGACAACTCAACTGCTAATACTCAAGAATATTCTTTGGCTCCCCTTGTGTCGAATCAATAAATTTGGGTTGAATACTTTACCCTCGAAAGCTGTTGCGATCCCCTACACTTGTGGGTTATCAGTGTGTCCATGCAAACCCAATCTACTCCACAAAAATCAACATGCTTATAAGAGACATTTTCATCATACCTAGTGCAATCATCATTAGTACTATGGATATTCAAAGAGTTCATACTAACAACATTGCAATCATGCTCATCATTCAAAGATTTAGTATCAAACATTCTATAGATTTCTTCTTCTAGCACTTGAGCACAATTTCCCTTTTCATCATACTCACGAAAGATACTAAAAAGATGAAGCGTATGAGACAAACTCAAATCCATTTTTTTTGTAGTTTTCTTTTATAGACTAAACTAGTGATAAAACAAGAAACAGAAAGATTCGATTGCAAGATCTAAAGATATACCTTCAAGCACTCACCTCCCGGCAACGGTGCCATAAAAGAGCTTGATGTCTACTACACAACCTTCTTCTTGTAGACGTTGTTGGGCCTCCAAGTGCAGAGGTTTGTAGGACAGTAGCAAATTTCCCTCAAGTGGATGACCTAAGGTTTATCAATCTGTGGGAGGCGTAGGATGAAGATGGTCTCTCTCAAGCAACCCTGTAACCAAATAACAAAGAGTCTCTTGTGTCCCCAACACACCCAATACAATGGTAAATTGTATAGGTGCACTAGTTCGGCGAAGAGATGGTGATACAAGTGCAATATGGATGGTAGATAAAGGTTTTTGTAATCTGAAATTATAAAAACAGCAAGGTAGCTAATGATAAAATTGAGCGTAAACGGTATTGCAATGATAGGAAACAAGACCTAAGGTTCATACTTTCACTAGTGCAAGTTCTCTCAACAATAATAACATAATTGGATCATATAGCTATCCCTCAACATGCAACAAAGAGTCACTCCAAAGCCACTAATAGCGGAGAACAAACGAAGAGATTATGGTACGGTACGAAACCACCTCAAAGTTATTCTTTCGGATCAATCTATTCAAGAGTTCGTACTAGAATAACACCTTAAGACACAAATTAACCAAAACCCTAATGTCACCTAGATACTCCATTGTCACCTCAAGTATCTGTGGGCATGATTATACGATATGCATCACACAATCTTAGATTCATCTATCCAACCAACACAAAGTACTTCAAAGAGTGCCCCAAAGTTTCTACCGGAGAGTCAAGACGAAAACGTGTGCCAACCCTTATGCATAGGTTCATGGGCGGAACCCGCAAGTTGATCACCAAAACATACATCAAGTGGATCACGTGATATCCCATTGTCACCACAGATAAGCATGGCAAGACATACATCAAGTGTTCTCAAATCCTTAAAGACTCAATCTGATAAGATAACTTCAAAGGGAAAACTCAATCCATTACAAGAGAGTAGAGAGGGAGAAACATCATAAGATCCAACTATAATAACAAAGCTCGCGATACATCAAGATCGTGCCATAGAGAGAACACGAGAGAGAGAGAGAGAGAGAGAGATCAAACACATAGCTACTGGTACATACCCTCAGCCCCGAGGGTGAACTACTCCTTCCTCGTCATGGATAGCGTCGGGATGATTAAGATGGCCACCGGTGAGGGATCCCCCCTCCGGCAGGGTGCTGGAACGGGCTCCGAGAGGTTTTTGGTGGCGGCGGAACTCCCGGTCTATCTTCTTCTTCGAAGTTTTTAGGGTACGTGGGCTTATATAGGCGAAAGAAGTCGGCCGGGGGAGCCTCGAGGGGCCCAGAAGACAGGGGGCGCGCCCGGGGGGTGGGCGGGCCCTCCTATCTCCTGGCTTCCTCGAGCCTTCCCTGACTTGAACTCCAAGTCTCCCGGATCATATCCTTTCCAAAAATCATGCTGCCGAAGGATTCATTCTGTTTGGACTCCGTTTGATATTCCTTTTCTTTGAAATACTGGAACAGGCAATAAAACAGCAATATGGGCTGGGCCTCCAGTTAATAGGTTAGTCCCAAAAGTAATATAAAAGTGTATAATAAAGCCCGTAATCATTCAAAACAGATAATAAAATAGCATGAATGCTTCATAAATTATAGATACGTTGGAGACGTATCACCCCGTCGAGCCCATGTCCAAACAAGATGAGAGGGAAGAGGGTGAACATAGTCCCAAACACGCTGATCACGAAGATGCGGAGGACAACAACTATATGCCAGAATCCGAAGAGGAGGTTAGTCTCGGTGACGAAGACTTCATTGTCCCAGAGGAACCCCCGACCAAGAATGCTTCAAGCGACAGCTCATTGCTATAGCCCGGAGCCTGAAAAAGAAGCAGCAGCAGCAGCTCAAAGCCGAGCAAGACACGCTGAATGAAAGGTGGACTAAGGTCATGGCCGCTGAGGAATACGGCCACGAACGACCTGTTAAAAGTTACCCTAAGCGCAAGCTGCTGCCACAATTCAACGATGAAGCCCTTGAGCCAATACCATCGAAGTATAATCAGGCAGACCAACCACCACGTGGATGGGATAAAACGGCATATCAAGCCGAACACCAACCTGCACCCCCTCGCCGAAGAGGTAGAGAGATGGCAGCCACGGGATACACGTACAACTTGCAACACGACCTAGCCAATAAAGCTGGTCAGACCAGATCAATCTATGGATAAAGGGACCGCGCCCCGGCACAGGACAATGGCTATGAAGCCCGGCGTGATGATCATTACTATGTTCGGGATCAGAACCAAACTCAGATGTAAGCCGATCTCCGCCGTGACATTGCGCGATATAGAGGGGCCACACACCCCCTATGCCTTACCGATGAGGTCATGGAACACCAGTTTCCGGAAGGGTTCAAACCCGTAAACATCAAACAGTACAATGGAATGACGGATCCGGCCGCCTGGATTGAGGATTTTCTTCTCCACATTCATATGGCTCGAGGAGATGATCTTCCTCTAAAGCTGAAAGGACCAGCACGGCACTAGCTAAACAGCCTCCCAGAAAACTCCATTGCAACCTGGAAGACTTGGAAGATGCTTTTCGGGCCAACTTTCAGGGCACTTATATCCGGCCACCGGATGCTGACGACTTGAGTCACATAATTCAGCAGTCGGGCGAATCAGCACACAAGCTTGGGAATCGGTTCTTAACTAAAAAGAACCAGATCGTAGACTGTCCGGATGCCAAAGCCTTAGTGGCCTTCAAACACAACGTCCGTGATGAATGGCTTGCCCGACACCTCAGGCAGGAAAAGCCGAAGACCATGGCAGCCTTAACGACACTCATGACCCGTTTTTGTGCAGGCAAAGACAGCTGGTTGGATCGTAGAAGCAACAGCTCGGGTGACCCCGGCACCTCCGAGGTGCGGGACAGCAACGGTAAACCTCGTCGCAATAAAAACAAACATCGAAACAACAATGACAACACAGACGATACGACAGTCAATGTCGGATTCAGCGGTCCTAAGTCCGGTCAGCGTAAGATACCTTTCAAAAGCAATAAAGATGGGCCATCCAACTTAGATAATGTCCTTGAGAGGCCCTGCCAGATCACGGCACACCCGATAAACCTGCGAACCTCACACCAACAAGAATTGTTGGGTATTCAAACAAGCCGGTAAGATAAATACCGAACACAAGGGAAAAGTGCCACCAAGCGAAGACGATGATGAGCCCCGTCAGCCAAACACCATGGGACAGAAGCAATTTCCCCTCAAGGTGAAGACAGTGAACATGATATATGTCAGTCATATCCCCAAAAGGGAGCGCAAACATGCATTACGGGACGTCTATGCCGTAGAGCCCGTCGCTCCTAGGTTTAACATATGGTCAGCCTGTCTGATCACCTTTGATCGCAGGGACCACCCAACCAGTATCCGTCACGGGGGTTCGGCCGCCCTGGGTCTTGATCCAATATTGACGGATACCACCTCACCAGAGTCCTTATGGACGGAGGAAGTAGTCTCAACTTGATTTATCAAGATACTGTCCGTAAAATGGGGATCAACCCATCATGAATCAAGCCTAGTAACACTACCTTTAAAGGTGTGATACCATGAGTGGAGGCCCGTTGTACAGGCTCAATTACATTGGAGGTAGTATTCGGCTCCCTAGAGAACTTTCGCAATGAAGAGTTAATCTTCGACATCGTCCCCTTCCGCAGTGGCTACCATGCACTGCTCGGACGAACGGCTTTTGCCTGCTTCAATGCAGCCTCGCACTATGCTTACTTGAAGCTTAACATGCCGGGACCTCGTGGTGTTATTACAGTCAATGGTAATATGGAGCGCTCACTCCGTACTGAAGAGCACACCGCGGCCCTTGCAGCCGAAGTATAAGCCGAACAGTTCACCGACCAATAAAGCCAACGACGTATCCAAACGAGTCCGATCTGCGCATAATAGCGATAAATCAATGGATCCGAACATTGATTAGTAGTTTGGGCTCCACCGATCGCCCCACCAGGTTGCAGCCTATGTGCCGCGCGTACCCAATTACGCACTAAAAATACCTTGGGCGGCGCCGGAGGCACACTACAGAAGAGGTCCATTGCATGGCTTGACCATTGTTGGACCACATTTTTTTTCCTTTTAATGCAGGTTCATCAAGAGCCCTACTTGCAAGATGGTTGTCTTAGGAGATCCTTTCAAGGCTGGTGCATCTCAACCATCAAATACTCCTCTCAAAGGACTCATTACTGAGGAGAAAAGGCGCAGACGTGCGGCAGGGCATCATTGGAGTTTCTTTTCCGAACTATGATTTTTAGGCCTTGTGTTAGACTTTCCCTTATGCAAAATCTTTTCTTTTTCTCTTTGGGCATGTAATATGACCTTAATATTGAAATGACATTGCCTGTCATCAACGTATCAATAAAGATATAAAGGGCGTAGATGATTACCACCTTCTTGGTTGGGTTTTGGTTTTTCCTTGTCATCTGCGCTCCCCCTTACGTTCGACTGACATACGTGGTTCGACACGGTCTTCACAACAGGGGCTGTATTTGGCCCCGCAAAACTCTTAAGTCCGAAAACCTATAGGGAACTCTTTGGCATTCCGGATATTGCATTATATGCATCAGCTCTGAATCATGTCTTTGGTCTATAGTTGGGTTGGCCGACTCCTGTGTTTACTGATGACCCACAAGTATATGGGGTCAATTGTAGCCTTTTCGATAAGTAAGAGTGCCGAACCCAACGAGGAGCAGAAGGAAATGACAAGTTGTTTTCAGCAAGGTACTATCTGCAAGTGCCAAAATTGTAAGTAGCGGAGTAGTTTGATAGCAAGATAATTTGTAACAAGCAAGTAGCAATAGTAGTAACATAAGTGCAGCAAGGTACCCAATCCTTTTGAGGCAAAGGACAGGCCAAAACGGTTTCTTATGATAAGAAAAGTGTTCTTGAGGGTACATGGGAATTTCATCTAGTCACTTTCATCATGTTGGCTTAATTTGTGTTCGGTACTTTGATAATTTGATATGTGGGTGGACCGATGCTTAGGTGTTGTTCTTACTTGAACAAACCTCCTACTTATGATTTACCCTCTCGCAAGCATCCGCAACTACGAGAAAAGTATTAAGAATAAATTCTAATAATAGCATTAAACTTTTGGATCCAATCGGTCCCTTATGGAATAGCACATAAACTGGGGTTTAAGCTTCTGTCACTCTCGCAACCCACCATCTAATAACTACTCCACAATGCATTCCCTTATGCCCAAATATGGTGAAGTGTCATGTAGTCGACGTTCACATGACACCACTAAGAGAATGGCAACATACATATCATTAAAATATCGAACACATATCAAGTTCACATGATTACTTGCAACATGATTTCTCTCGTGACCTCAAGAACGAAAGTAACTACTCACAAATGATAAACATGTTCAAGATCAGAGGGGTATTAAATAGCATAATGGATCTGAACATATAATCTTCCACCAAATAAACCATATAGTAATCAACTACAAGATGTAATCAACACTACTAGTCACCCACAAGCACAAATCTATAGTTTTGTTACAAAGATTGAACACAAGAGATGAACTAGGGTTTGAGAGGAGTTGGTGCTGTGAAGATATTGATGAAGATAGCCCTCCCCAAGATGGGAGAGTTGTTGTTGTTGATGATGATGATGATTTCCCCCTCCGGGAGGGAAGTTCCCCCGGTGGAATCGCTCCACCGGAGGGCAAAAGTGCTCCTGCCCAAGTTCCGCCTCGAGGCGGCGGCGCTTCGTCCCGAATGTCATCCCCTAATTTTTTCTAGGTCAAAATGACTTATATACCAGAAGATGGGCACCGGAGGTGGGCCGAGGAGGGCAGCACCCACCAGGGTGCGCCTGGGCCTCCTGGCGCGCCCAGGTGAGTTGTGCCCACCTGGTGGCCCTCGTTTGGTACTTATTTGCTCCAATATTTATTAAATATTCCATAAAAAATCCTTGGGGAGTTTTAGCTCATTTGGAGTTGTGCAGAATAGGTAGCTTGACGTAGCTTTTTTAGGTCCAAATTTCCAGCTGCCAGAATTCTCCCACCTTGCATATTATGAGAGAAGGCATGAGAATTACTCCAAAAAGCATTATTATACAATAAAACAACATAAACAACAGTAGGAAAACATGATGCAAAATGGGCGTATCAACTCCCCCAAGCTTAGACCTCGCTTGTCCTCAAGCAAAAACCGAAATCGAAAAACATGTCCACATGCTTAGAGAGAGAGGTGTCAATAAAAACAAAAATACAGACATAGCAGCATCATGTGACTTATTATAATAGCAACAAACTTTAATACAAAGCTTTTATCATAGACTTCTCATGAACAAGTGGCAATTCATCACAACATCAAAGTATAAAGCATAAACTCTATTGGAAACCAACAAACTGTGTTCTCAGTCAACTTTGCAACTACAATTCATCATCTTTTCAGGAAGGGTCACGTATTGGAGCCTTTAGGAAAGTCCACATATTCAACCATCATTTAGTCTTCTATGATTGCTAACACTCACCATACACATGAGCAAAACATTTCAACCGGACACAAAGAAAGATAAGGGCTTATAGTTTCGCCTCCCAACACACTCACCTCAAGGGTGATGTCAACAATAATAACTTATGCCATCCATATTCAACTGGACATATGTGCCTAGATCTTTCCTCACCACATGATGCTTGCCAAAGGAGAAAAATAAAAGGAATTGAGAGAAAAACTTTGACTCTTGCATAAAAGTAAATACATGAAAGTAAAAGATAAGCCCTTCACAGAGGGAAGCAGAGGTTGCCATGCGCTTTTTGTTTGTATGCTCAACCCCTTAGTGCAAGAGAACGTCACGTTATATTGCCCTTTGTGGTGGAAACCTTTATTATGCAGTTTGTCATTTTTATTCTTCACCATCACAAGTTTGTACAACGCTTAATTTTCCCTTACACTAAATGATCTCACATTTTTATAAGCAATTTTTATTGCCCTTTTGCACCGATGACAACTTACTTGAAGGATCTTACTCAATCCATAGGTAGGTATGGTGGACTCTTAAACAAGATAGGGTTTAAGGGTTTTGGATGCACAAGTAGTATCTCTACTTAGTGCGGAGTTCTTGGCTAGCAAAGATAGGGGAAAGCACCACATGTTGAAGGATCTATGACAATATGACTTCTATGTGAATATAAACAAACATAAATCATTAGGTTGTCTTCCTTGTCCAACATCAACAATTTTGGCATATAATATTTTGAAAAGATTTCCATGATAGTGTATTTATATGTGAATGTTCTCTTCCCTTATTAATTCTTTCATGTGTTGCATCATTGACCAATGCTATGTTTGTCAACCTACAATAAAATTTTCTACTTATACTTTTCCTTGTGTAATGTCATCACTTACCATAAGTTAGCATATTATTATCTTTTTCTTTTATTTCCTTTCTTTTTATTGCAGCAAGAAAGTAAAGAAGGCAAAAACTCAAACTAGATTTTATTATATCTCGCACACGGTTACAAAGATTGATCACTAAGCAAACTCATAAAAAGAAAGGACCGAGCTAAACTTTTATTCATCTAATAGCAAAAAATAGCCATTGATTGAACTAAGAAAGTAAAGGCAAAAGATAGTGGAGATTGATACGATACGGGGGCACCTCCCCCAAGCTTGGCGAAAGCCAAGGGGAGTGCCCATACCCAATACTCAGTTTTCTTTTGGTGGCGATGAAGAAGACGGTGGTGATGAAGTAGATGGTCTCTTGTCCTCGGGTTTCCACGACAGAGGCTCACCATCATAAGAGGAGGAGTGAGTCTCCCGGATCCTGCAACCAGCAGCCAAACTCATACCTTTAAACCTTGCCTCATATTCAAAGACTTGGCTCTGAAGGTCGTGGATCTGGCTATGGAGGAAGTTGATTTGCTCGTTGAGGAAGAAGATGATGTCCTTTATGGGCTTGCCATCCACCTTGAGATCATGGGTATAGTCCAAGATCATGAGGTGATTGGCATTGAGTCCACGCTCCACCATCCCGTTGCACTTGAAGATGTCCTGCTCCATAGCTCCAAGCCTGGCCTCCACGGATCCAGTCCCCCTGGGTCCTTGCACATCGCGGATGTGTAGTACCCCATCCCGCATGTGGATAGCTTGAGGGTGCTGCATCACCTCCCACGGATATGGGTTGATGACATTGTCGAAGAACTTGTCCTTGGAGGAACTTGAAGAGGCCATGGTGGATTGGATCTGACAGAAAACAACAAGAAAAGAAAACATGAGATTTCTCCGTGATACGGAGGTTAACAAGTTCGGGAGGTATATATAGATTTTTTTATCTTGGGGAACAAGCAGAACGGAAGAAAAACGGAGACCGGAAAGTACCCGAAGTGGGCACAACCCACCTGGGCGCGCCAGGCATGCCTGGCGTGCCCTGGTGTATCGTGCCCACCAGGGTCACTTTCCTGGAAGTTTCTTATTTTCCTAATTTTCTAAATATTCCAAAACCGACAAAAAATATTTTTGCGGATTTTTTGGAGTCCGTTTACTTACCGTATCACGTACCTCCTTATTTTCACGATTCTGGAGTGTTCCGGAAGGACTCTTTTATGTGTTCTTCTGGTGACAAAGTTTGGATAACATTGCTTTCAACATTAATGGGCGTACCTGAGATATAGTTTTTTATTCGTTGCCCATTGACAACCTTCGGGTTAGTCCCTTCAGCATTATTTATTTTGATAGCTCCGGATCGATAGACCTCCTCGATGACATACGGTCCTTCCCATTTGGAGAGGAGTTTTCGTGCAAAGAATCTGAGACAAGAGTTGTATAAAAGAACATATTCTCCTACTTTGAACTCACGCTTTTGGATTCTTTTGTCATGCCATCTTTTAACTTTTTCTTTGAATAACTTAGCATTTTCATAAGCCTGGGTTCTCCATTCATCTAATGAGCTAATATCAAATAACCTCTTTTCTCCAGCAAGTTCGAAATCATAAATGAGTTCTTTTATTTCCCAAAATGCTTTGTGTTCTAACTCAAGAGGTAAATGCCAAGCTTTTCCATAAACCATTTTATATGGAGACACACCCATAGGATCTTTGTAAGCTATTCTGTAAGCCCAAAGTGCATCATCTAATTTCTTAGACCAATTGTTTCGGGACCTATTGACAGTCTTTTGTAAGATTAGTTTTATTTATCTATTGCTAAGTTCAACTTGACCACTAGACTGAGGATGATAGGGTGACGCAATTCTATGGTTAACATCATACTTAGCAAGCATTTTACGGAAAGCACCATGAATAAAGTGTGAACCACCATCAGTCATTAAATATCCAGGGACCCCAAACCTTGGGAAAATAACTTCCTTAAGCATTTTAATAGAGGTGTTGTGATCAGCACTACTGGTTGGAATAGCTTCTACCCACTTAGTAACATAATCAACACCAACCAAAATATGTGTATACCCATTGGAGGAAGGAAAAGGTCCCATAAAGTCAAATCCCCAAACATCAAATGGTTCAAAAGCAAGTGAATAATTCATAGGCATTTCTTGACGCTTACTGATATTACCTATTCTATGGCATTCATCACATGATGAGACAAACTTACGGGCATCCTTGAAGAGCGTAGGCCAATGAAAACCAGATTGCAATACCTTGTGAGCGGTTCTATCTCCCGCGTGATGTCCTCCATAAGCTTCAGAGTGACATTTCTGTAGGATTTGTTCCTGTTCATGCTCAGGTACACAACGTCTAATAATACCATCTACCCCTTCCTTATAAATATGTGGGTCATCCCAAAAGTAATGTCTTAAATCATAGAAGATTTTTTTTGTTGGTATGTGAAGCTAGGTGGTATGTATTTAGCAACAATATAATTAGCATAGTCAGCATACCAAGGTGTACTATGAGAAACATTTATTGCAACTAGTTGTTCATCAGGGAAGCTATCATTAATTGGTTGTGGGTCATCAAGAATATTTTCAAGCCTAGACAAGTTATCAGCCACCGGGTTCTCTGCTCCTTTCCTATGAGTGATATGCAAATCAAATTCTTGTAGCAGAAGAACCCACCTAATGAGTCTAGGTTTAGCATCTTTGTTTTCCATAAGATATTTTATAGTAGCATGATCTGTGTGAACAATTACTTTAGAATCAACAATGTAAGATCTGAATTTATCACAAGCAAACACCAATGGTAAGAATTCTTTTTCAGTAGTAGCATAGTTTCGTTGAGCACTGTCTAGAGTTTTACTAGCATAATGAATAACATTTAGTTTCTTATCAACTCTTTGTCCTAGAACAACACCAACATCATAATCACCAGCATCACACATAATCTGAAAAGGCAAGTTCCAATCAGGTGGTTCAACAACAGGTGCAGTAATTAAGGCTTTCTTTAGTGTTTCAAAGGCTTCCATGCAATCATCATCAAACACAAAGGGAATATACTTTTGCAAAAGATTAGTAAGAGGCCTAGAAATTTTAGAAAAGTCTTTGATAAACCTCCTATAGAAACCGACATGACCAAGGAAACTACGAATACCTTTGATATCTTTAGGACATGGCATTTTCTCAATTGCATCAACCTTGGATTTGTCTACCTCAATGCCTCTTTCAGAAATTTTATGGCCCAAGACAATACCTTCATTAACCATAAAGTGGCACTTCTCCCAATTCAAGACAAGATTTGTTTGTTCACATCTCTGCAAAACTCGATCAAGATTGCTTAAACAATCATCAAAAGACTTCCCATAAACAGAAAAGTCATGCATGAAAACCTCAACAATCTTTTCACAAAAATCAGAGAATATAGGAGTCATACATCTTTGAAAGGTAGCAGGTGCATTGCATAAATCGAAAGGCATACATATATAAGCAAATGTTCCAAAATGACAAGTAAAAGTAGTCTTTTCTTGATCATATGGTAAAACAGGTATTTGTGAAAAGCCAGAGTATCCATCAAGGAAGAAAAAATGTGTGTGCTTAAATAATCTTTCTAACATTTGATCGATAAAAGGCAGAGGGTAATGATATCTAGTGGCTTTATTTAATTTTCTATAATCAATTACCATTCTATAGCCTGTGACAATTCTTTGTGGAATAAGCTCATTCTTATCATTAGGAACAACGGTAATACCTCCCTTTTTACGGACACAATGAACATGACTTACCAATCTACTATCAGCTATGGGATAGATTATACCTGCTTCCAGAAGTTTCAATATTTCCGTTCTTACCACTTCTTTCATTTTTGGATTTAACCGACGTTGGTGATCAACAACGTGTTTAGCATCAGGTTCCATATTAATCTTGTGCTGACATAGAGTGGGACTAATGCCCTTAAGATCGTCAAGAGTATATCCAATAGCAACTTTTTACTTCCTTAGAACTTTTAATAATCTTTCTTCTTCATGCTCTGAAAGGTTAGCACTAATAATAACATGATATATCTTCTTTTCATCAAGGTAATCATATTTCAGAGTGTCTGGCAATTGTTTTAATTCAAACACAGGATCACCTTTAGGTGGAGGAGGACCTCCTAGAGTTTCAATAGGCAAATTGTGTTTAAGTAGAGGTGGTTGTTTGAAAAAGATTCTATCTATTTCATTTCTTTCACGCATATGAAAATCATTTTCATGGTCTAGCAAATATTGTTCCAAAGGACCAGTAGGAGGTACAACAATAGAAGCAAGACCAATAATCTCATCCTTACTAGGAAAATCTTTCTTATGAGGTTGTTTACTAAACTTGGAAAAATTAAATTCATGAGATTCATCACCAAAGCTAACACCGACAGTTTGTTTCTCACAATCTGTTTTAGCATTTATGGTGTTCAAGAAAGGTCTACCAAAAATAATGGGACAAAAGTCATCTTGTGGGGTACTAAGAACAGTAGGGTATTAAATTTTCCCACACAAGACTTCAACATCTCTAAGAATCGCAATCAGCGATATAGTATCTCTATTAGCAAGTTTAATAGTAACATCTATGTCTTCTATTTCAGCAAGTGCTATTTCATCTTTAATTTCTTGGTATAAGTAAAAAGGAATAACACTCACACTAGCACCTAGGTCACATAACCCATGATAACAGTGATCTCTTATCTTAACTGAGACAACATGCATGCCAACAACTGGTCTATGTTTATCTTTTCATTCAGGTTTGGCAATTCTAGAAGCTTCACCACAGAAGTAAATAACATGCCCATCAATATTATCAACTAAGATATCTTTAACCATAGCAACACTAGGTTCAACTTTGATTTGTTCAGATGGTTTGGGTGTTCTAACATAACTTTTGTTAACCACAGTTGAAGCTTTAGCATGTTCCTTCATCCTAACAGGAAAAGGTGGGTTTTCAATATAAGCAGTGGGAACAACTGGATCAACATTGTAAATGATGGTTTCTTCTTTAGCTTTTGTCGGTTCTTTAACTTCTTCTTTAATTGGTGGGTGATATTTAAACCACTTCTCCGTAAGGAGATCAACATGAGTAGAAAAGGATTAACAAAAGGAAGCTACTATCTCAGAGTCAAGTCCATATTTAGTGCTAAACTTTCAAAAGCATCAATATTCATGAAAGATTTAACACAATCAAACTTAGGTTCAATACCTGACTCTTTACCTTCGTCGAGTTCCCAACCTTTAGAGTTGCGTTTAATTCTTTCTAAAAGATCCCACCGGAATTCAATAGTCTTCTTCATAAAAGAACCAGTACAAGAAGTATCGAGCATGGATTGATCATTACGAGAAAGCCGAGCATAATAATTCTGAATAACAATTTCTCTCGAGAGCTCATGATTGGGGCATGAATATAACATTGACTTAAGCCTCCCCCAATCTAGAGTGATACTTTCTCCTTCACGAGGCCTATACCATGTCACCGCATAGCCTATACCATGTCAATGCTTTTCCCTTCAAAGATAAAGGGAAACCCTTCTTCTTAGCTTCATCTCCGGGCAAACCTGCAAGATTAAAAAATCCACAAATCTCGTCCACATATATCAAGTGCATATCAGGATGTTCGATTCCATCTCCTGCATAAGGATTAGCTAGCAGTTGCTCTAACATACCCGAAGGAATTTCATATTCAATATTTTAAGTAGGTGCAGTAGGTTGAGGGGTAAGTAATTGTGGTTCCGGTCGAGGTGAAGATACCCCGAACAAACCCCTCAAAGGATTGTTTTCCATAGTAGCAAGTGACAATAAATTTCAGCATGTAGTAATAATGTTTCCTTGCCACTTTCCACTTACCAAGAGCGCTTCACTCCTCAACATTGGCGCCAGAAAATAGCCTTGATGACCCACAAGTATATTGGGTCAATTGTAGCCTTTTCGATAAGTAAGAGTGTCGAACCCAATGAGGAGCAGAAGGAAATGACAAGTGTTTTTCAGCAAGGTATTGTCTGCAAGTGCCAAAATTGTAAGTAGTGGAGTAGTTTGATAGCAAGATAATTTGTAACAAGCAAGTAACAATAGTAGTAACAAAAGTGCAGCAAGGTAGCCCAATCCTTTTGAGGCAAATGACAGGTCAAAACGGTTTCTTATGATAAGCAAAGTGTTCTTGAGGGTACACGGGAATTTCATCTAGTCACTTTCATCATGTTGGCTTAATTCATGTTCGGTACTTTGATAATTTGATATGTGGGTGGACTGGTGCTTAGGTGCTGTTCTTACTTGAACAAACCTCCTACTTATGATTAACCCTCTCACAAGCATCCCCAACTACGAGAAAAGTATTAAGAATAAATTCTAACCATAGCATTAAATTTTTGGATCCAATCGGTCCCTTACGGAATAGCGCATAAACTGGGGTTTAAGCTTCTGTCACTCTCGCAACCCACCATCTAATAACTACTCCACAATGCATTCCCTTAGGCCCAAATATGGTGAAGTGTCAAGTAGTCGACGTTCACATGACACTACTAAGACAATGGCAACATACATATCATCAAAATATCGAACACATATCAAGTTCACATGATTACTTGCAACATGATTTCTCCCGTGACCTCAAGAATGAAAGTAACTACTCACAAATGATAAACCTGCTCAAGATCAGAGGGGTATTAAATAGCATTATGGATCTGAACATATAATCTTCCACCAAATAAACCATATAGTAATGTAACATCCCAAATTTTCAATTTGGAATGTTATACATTAGATCATCGTTGCATATCATATTTTATTGCTTTTGGCCTGATCCAGAAAGTCTACTCAACTCAAGGACCCACGGAGAGAGTTGGGATTTTTGTTATTTTCATATTTGAGTTTTCTCAAATTTTGAAAATAGGATCTTTTGATTTTATTTATTTTTATCTTCAGTTATTTCTATTATAAAAATATGAGAGAGGGAATAAAATGAATTTCCCAAAAATATAAAGAAATATTGAGGATTTAATAAAAAAATCAAAGAAGATTTCATTTCGGAGTTTTTTGGCTTTTTATTTGAATTTTGGAAAATTGCACGTTTTTCAAAACTGCATTTTGGGGCCAAGAAAATGTTCATCTCGTTCTAGACAATGAAAATTTATTTTGGCATTTTTAGAATTTTATTTTATTTTCTAGAATTTTTTCTTATTTTCAACGATTTTTTTTAAAAGTTCCACGCGCCTGTCGGTGTACTAGAGTAGGGGTACCCTACTATCCCGAACTTGTGCACGGGCAGTTGCAGCACCCCACGGCAAGGCTTGCCAGGTCACCGCCAAGATCCTCTATGGCTCCTCAGAAGACAAGAGCCCGACAAGAGGAGCTTGCCGGGAAGCCATTCAAGAACAAAGTATTCGAACCAAGAAGACAAGGCCCCGGCAAGAGGAGCTTGCCGGGAAGGCCAGTCAAGGCGTTTCAAGAAAGCTTGCCGCGACGCGCCTTGCGTCCCGGCAAGGCTCGGTGAGCGACAAGCTCCCGAGCCCGACAAGACAACAACCGCGGCAAGGCACTTGCCGCGGCAAGCGGCCACACCGCACCCGCGCTCCAGCACATCCACCCACGTGTCGCTCAGGGGCCCTCCCGGGCACGCGTGGCGGGAGGCTGTGCAGCCAGGGGTGCACGGTGGCAGGCGGCGCTGACGAGAAGGCCATCGTGGCGATCGCTGGCGCCCCTGATGGTCTCTATTTGCACTGTTTGGGCGACACAGACAGGCATTAAATGCCCTTGTCCCCTGCCGTCAGGGTTAGGTACGATACAATGTGTCTACAGTATAGGTAGCTGTACCTACCGCACTCTTTTTCCATTTTTACCCCTCTTGTCTACGTTGCCACCTGTCGGTGACCCCTTGAGCATATAAAAGGAGGCCCATGCGCAACGTAGAAGTGGTTCGGCTCATTCGAAACACCAAGAACACTCTCGCGCTCGGTCTGATAGCGTTCATCGCTCCTGAGCAAGAACTCAATACAATCCAACAAGCAGCAGTAGGAGTGTTATCTCTCCGGAGAGCTCCGAAGCTGGGTAAACTGCTCGTGTGCATTGCCTCGATCCTCTCTTCGTGCAACCTCCGCCCTCCACCGAACTGAAAGGGGCTCGGTCCGCTGGTCCCATAGGTGTTTGTGGATCAGTTTCCCTGACAGCGCCCGATTGGGCCGAAGGTCCAGCCGAGCCAGGCCAGGCCCGTGCCGCCGCCGCCTTCCCTGCGGGAGTCCGACCCGCCACTGCCGCCGAGTCCGGCCGGGGCACGCCTCCCGAGACCGACCCCGACCCGGCGCCCCCTTCCCCAAGCCGGACGCTGCCCCCCCTATAAATACCACTGCCGCCGCCCCACCTCGCCACTCGACCTGCCCGCCTCCCGCC
>NC_041383.1:538439000-538447258 GCF_002162155.2 Triticum dicoccoides | reverse complement strand
GTTCGCGCCGCCGCCGTCACTCCTGCCGCCGCCCTCCGCCACCGCCGCCGCCGCCCGGAGCCCCGCCGCCCCACCGGCTCTTAGCAAATATCGAGGACGAGATTTTTCTTAAGGGGGGTAGTAATTGTAACACCCCAAAAATTTAACCAGGTTTTTGTTATTAAAATTTTGCCAAGAGTTTAAATTTTTTGCATGCAAGTATATCTCTGTTAATTTCAAAACTTTTCTTTTAATACTAAGAAATTTTTCCCAAGTGGATCCTTGACTTATATGCCCTCTCATTAAAAACATCTCTCAATCAGGAGATTTATTTATAAAATTATTTCACCCTGAGCTTTATTCATTAAATGACTTGTTTTGAGTTTTGGAGCTCTTTTTGTACTACAACTAGTTGATAGATTTATCTAAAAATCTAGCCAAAATTTGGAGATGTCATGTGATGTCTCTAAATCACTTTTGTGCAATAATATATTTAATTCATTGCATATTTTGAGTGCTACACCTGTTTTCCTTCTCTGGTCCAGTGGGCAATTTTGCACTACAACCCTTTTAAATATTTGTTTCTAGCTTCCACCAAAATTATGGGATGTCAGTAGGAGCATATCATTCCATTATATGCAAAAATCCAGGGATGTTCTTTGAAATTTTTGAGTGAATCAACCTCATCTCCATTCTGGTCCAACATGATGGTTTGTACAGCAACCATACTCTTGCTTGCTCTTTGGCCCTGGATTCTTTTCCCTACTTGTAGTCCTCCATGCTAAACCCCTAAGCCCAGGAGCATGCCACCATTGGCATATTTTTGGTTCATGAAATAATGCCATTCACTTCCTGTCCAGATTTGAAGTTCTGCAAAACTTGCACTAGCAAGTTTGTGCTTTCCAACAACTAACCTCACCACCCTCTTGTGCATCCAAGGAGACACTGATCTGGAAGATTTGGCCACTCCAAGAAAAGCCTAAGTGCCTGTGGCATTTTGTCAAACACCTGGAGTGCATGATCAGTTTTGACATGAGTTGTTGTTGGCATTGTGAACTTGGTCTCCTGACCAAACCACCTTGTCCCCTGAGCTTCACTCTATCAGCAACCTAGCTCTGTTGCTTGCCAACCTCACCTGTAACCTGTAGCATGCCACGGCATCGCATCGAACACCTTCCGTGCATGCACTGGACGCGTCCAGAGCGCGCGTATTGCACGAGCCGTGCACCCGAGCCGCCGCGTCACGTCCCACACTCACTCCAGCCCGTGACCGACCGCAGCCAGCACGCCGTGTCCCCTTGCGTGCAACATGCTCCCCCCTCAACGCAACGCGCCAAGCAGACACTCTCCGCGTCCCCGGGAAGCCAAGGACTAGCCGCCACGGCCGCCCGGTAGCCCTGCTCAGGTCGGCGCCGCCCGAGCCTTCCCCGCTCGCCACCTGCCTCCTGGAGCAGTGCGTGCTCATCCGTAAGCGTGTCCCCTAGCGCTCGTCGCCGCCACGAAGCCCTGCCACTACAGGAAGGTGGTCCGCCGTCGTTCTTATCCGGCCACCGCAAACCGACCTCGTCGCGCTATATAAGGAGGCCCCCGAACTCATTCGAGCCCGGAGGCAACCTCAGGCCACCCCCACGGCACCCCCTCAACCCGCAATCGTCGGAGGGAAGTCTTCTTCCCCGTCTCCGGCAACTGCAGCCGCCGCCACTGCCCCGATCATTCCGGCACCACCAGAGCCTCCCCCTCTCCACTCTCTTCACCAAGAACTCCCTCTTCCCCTCGTGAATCCATCCCCCTGCTCAATTTTGATCGATACCCACTGCGGGGGGAAAATCACTTTGCCCGACGACCACCGTCCGCCGCGAAGCTCACCGCCGGCAACTCCGTCTACCCCAGAGACCATATCAACCACCGGAGTGACCGCCTTGATCCCTTGAGCACGCAGATGGCCTCCATTTTCCGAACGGTGCCGTCATTCGCCGGCGAGCCTCGCCGGAGCTCCGCCTCTGTTTCGGCCGGAGGAGGCGACGCGCGCGTGGACTGGTCAAACCTAACCAGTGGGCCAGGCGGGCCCACCATCAGTGACCCAGCGCCTGTCCACGCAGGAGTAAGTGGAAGCGCCTTTCCCGAATACGCCTTCGACGTGTTTTTCTTTTAAACGTTTTCTTTTCTGTTTTATTTTAAAAACAGATTTTGACCAAACTTTGACCAGCTGTATCTTTTTAAATATAACTCCAAATGAATTGATTCTTTTTCCTACCTCTCTCAAATTTGACCTAGTTTATTTTAAGATTTATTTGAAAAATATTTCAAACAACTTTTGTGCTGTTTTTGAATTTGTGTGTTAATTCAAAAATATTTTTAATAGGATTTTGGAGAGAGGAGAAAGACTTCCAAAAGTTTTGGAGTGCACCCTGCCTTTCCACACATTGAAGGCAAGCATTCTGAACCCCGGCGTAATATTTTTGTGTGTTCGGTGACACGTTTATAACATCACCTCACTTTGGAGAAACTTGTTATTTCATGTGATATGATCATATGCATGGGTGCATGTTAGTGATTTCCATGCTGTTGGAAATGAACACACTTGTGATGATAATCATCCTCATGTGCCTTGCATGCATACCAGCAGGAAACCGGGAAAACCTCAGCCTTGGGTAGGCATGAGTTTGTCACCGGTCACCGTCGGGACGGTTATGTCTGGTATGGCATGGTAAGTTAATATGAGCGGTGACTCTGTTGGTTGATATATATTCGTTATGCTAATCATGCAGGGAATACTTAAACCTCCTGAGTCGACCGTAGATCGAGTCTTGTTCCAGTAACCCCCATACTTGTTTCGTACTACCACTCATCTCTACAACAAGTAGAGTACGGTTCAGTAAGTTGTCAACCTCTTTCTAGCACACACCGCACAGAGAGTCTAGGGTGGAAGATACCGGTTGTAGCTGGTAGGCAGGCCACCTGGTCCGGGGGCATGGGTGTTTTCGGTTGAGACCGAGAGGGGAGGCCACCCCTTAGAGCGCGCAATATAAATTTGATCCCATGCTACGCGAGGTTGTAGCCTCCCCACTTAAAGTTTGCTTGACAGGTGTCGTGGGTGATTCCAGACCCGTGTGAGTTAAGCTGGTGTGTGCAAGTTAGGTGTGTTTTCAACAAAAACACCGTAGACGGAATTAGTCCCGATGGACTAAAGAAATCCGTTACTCGTGGGTAAAGAGTACACCCTCTGCAGAGATTAAACCTATTCGAATAGCCGTGTCCATGGTTAAGGACTACAGTCTGGGATGGGTCAAGTGTCGGTCTTAGTGTCGGTCTTCGGAGGTGAAACTGTTAAACCAGAACGGAAATTACTACTTGTGACTTGTGATAATTATGATTATTATTATTGTTGACTAACCCGTGATATCATTGTTATCGAGTATCTCTGGGATGGTTCTACCTCCGGGATATTCACTATGATTGTTTCTTTTAAAGCCCTTTATGTGGTGTCGCTCAGACACCCGACTGTGGCATTTCTTTTAAAGCCCTTTATGTGGTGTCGCTCAGACACCCGACTGTGGCATTTCTTTTAAAGCCCTTTATGTGGTGTCGCTCAGACGCCCGACTGTGGCAATTCTTTTTAAAGCCCTTTATGTGGTGTCGCTCAGACGCCCGACTGTGGCATTTCTTTTTAAAGCCCTTTATGTGGTGTCGCTCAGACGCCCGACTGTGGCATTTCTTTTAAAGCCCTTTATGTGGTGTCGCTCAGACGCCCGACTGTGGCATTTCTTTTAAAGCCCTTTATGTGGTGTCGCTCAGACGCCCGACTGTGGCATTTCTTTTATAAGCCCTTTATGTGGCGTCGCTCCAGACCCGATCGGTGCCTTTTTATTATTTTTATGTTATTGCATTTTCATAAATATCCTGCTTACATGCATCTGAGTTATATTTATCTTTTGTGACTGACGTCATGAGTATAAAAATATTTTCAGCACATTGTTGTTATATTATACCAGTGTTCATAATGTTTGCGAGTACATTCAAAGTACTCACTGGCTTGTCCCTGGCTATTGTTTTGGCCAGATTTCTTGCGCAGAAAGGAGCGACCGTGTTGATAGCCCCGGAGCCCACACAATGGAGATAGCAGCCTCGCGAAGATAGGAGTTAACCTAGTCAGCTGTTCCCGTGGGAAATGGAGTCCCATAGACACTGATGTTTCACAACCCGCTTCCACCATCAACCACTAGAAACTATTTGTTGTACTCACATGCCAGAATGGTCTTGTGCTACATATTTTGTATTTTGCTTGGAATTTCTGTATCAAGTTGGTGCCTCATCAGCTAACAGTTATCCTGGGGCTGGTGAGCACAAGGGCCATTTTCTGGGAATTAACACCCGGAGAACCGGTCGCCACAGGTAGGCATGTTTTCCCCTCGGATTTAATCATTTTGGAATCGCAAGGTTTGGATGTGATTCTGGGTATGGATTGGCTATCGATGTATGGAGGAAACATTGATTGCGCTAGTAAGTCGATTTTGCTTACCACCCCAGAAGGGAGAAGGATCAAGTATGTATCACGACATGAGCCGAAGAGGACACGAGTAAATTCCTTATCAGGAGTTGTGCAGGAGGAAGTACCAGTGGTGAAGGATTTCCCTGATGTATTTCCAGAGGAGTTGCCAGGCATGCCACCAGATAGAGACATTGAGTTTTTGATTGAGCTTTTGCCAGGCACAGGGCCGATATCTAAGAGACCGTACAGGATGCCCGCACAAGATTTGGAGGAAATTAAGAAGCATATTAAGGAGTTACTGGATAAAGGCTATATTCGCCCAAGTTCTTCACCTTGGGGATCGCCAGTGCTTCTAGTGGAGAAGAAGGATGGATCATTGAGGATGGTTGTTGATTATCAAGGATTGAATGAAGTAACAATCAAGCACAAGTACCCACTGCCGATGATCAATGATATGTTTGACCAATTGCAAGGAGCTAAGGTATTTTCCAAGATCGATTTGCGATCAGGATACCTTCAGTTGAAGATTAGAGAGCAGGATATACCTAAGACGGCCTTTACCACCAGGTATGGGCTGTATGAGTATACCGTTGTGTCATTTGGTCTGACTAACGCACCTACATATTTCATGAACATGATGAACAAGGTGTTTATGGAGTCTCTGGATAAGTTCGCCGTGGTGTTCATTGATGATATTTTGGTATATTCAAAGAATGAAGAAGAGCATAAGGAGCATTTGCATTTTGTACTAGAGAAGCTCAGAGAACATCAGTTATATGCCAAGTTCAGCAAGTGCAAGTTTTGGTTGAAGGAAGTTGGATTTCTCGGACATGTTATATCCGGAGAAGGAATAGCAGTAGATCCCACCAAAGTTGTCACTGTGACAAATTGGGTAGCACCAACAACAGTTGGAGAGATCCGGAGTTTTCTTGGACTTGCAGGATACTACCGGAGATTCATTGAGAATTTCTCAAAGATTGCGAAGCCCATGACGGAGTTGTTGAAGAAGGATACCAAGTTCAAATGGACTGAGAAATGTGAGGCTAGTTTCTAGGAATTGAAGAAACATTTGGTTACATCGCCAATTTTGATTCTGCCAGATCAGCGCAAGGATTATGAGGTGTATTGCAATGCTTCTTGTCGAGGACTTGGAGCAGTGCTTATGCAGGAGGGAAGAGTTGTTTCGTATGCCTCACGACAGCTTAAGCCCCATGAGTTGAATTACGCTACACATGACTTGGAGTTAGCAGCCATAGTGCATGCATTGAAGACTTGGAGACATTTTCTCATTGTAAACCAGTGTGAGGTGTACACAGATCATAAGAGTTTGAAGTACATCTTCACGCAGAAAGAGTTGAATCTCAGGCAAAGGAGATGGTTGGAGCTCATCAAGGATTATGATATGAGATTGCATTATCATCCCGAAAAGTCTAACGTAGTAGCTGACGCGTTGAGCCGCAAGAGCCATGTCAACACACTCTTGACCGGAGAATTACCAAGGGAGTTAGCCGAGGATCTTCGTGAGCTATGTTTGGAGATCGATCCGAGAGGCTATGTAGCAGCATTGGAGATTCAGTCTACCTTGATGGATAAGATCAGAGAAGCTCAGAAGACTGACAAGGAGATTGCCAATATAAAGGAGAAGATGAGCAAAGGAAAAGCTAAAGTATTTCGTGAGGATGAGCGCCATACCTTATGGTTTGAGGACCACGTTTATGTGCCTAATGATCCGGAGATCAGGAAGTTGATTTTACAAGAGGCCCATGATTCGCTGTACTCGATTCACCTAGGAAATACCAAGATGTATTTGGATTTGAAGGACACTTTCTGGTGGACCGGAATGAAGAAGGATATTGCGGAATATGTAGCAGTTTGTGATGCATGTCAGAGAGTGAAGGCAGAGCATCAGAAGCCAGCAGGATTGTTACAGCCATTACCGATACCCGAATGGAAGTGGGATAAGCTAGGCATGGATTTTATCACTGGATTGCATAGGACTCGTTTAGGCTATGACTCGATTTGGGTCGTAGTTGATCGTTTGATGAAGGTAGCTCATTTCATCCCCGTGAAGACCACTTACACCAGTGCTAAGTTGGCAAAGATATACATGGCCAGGATCGTATGTCTGCATGGAGTTCCGAGGAGCATTGTATCAGATAGAGGAACCCAGTTTACCTCAAAGTTCTAGAATCAGTTGCATGAAACTTTGGGTACCAGGCTAGAGTTCAGTACAGCCTTTCATCCGCAGACAGATGGACAGACCGAGAGAGTCAATCAGATTTTGGAGGATATGCTAAGAGCTTGTATGCTAGATTATGGATCTAGTTGGGACGAAAATTTGCCATATGCAGAGTTCTCTTACAACAATAGTTAACAATCCAGTTTGAAGATGGCCCCTTTCGAAGCCTTGTACAGAAGGAGGCGGAGGACCCCATTGTCGTGGGATGAAGTTGGAGATCGCCAATTGTTTGGACCAGATTTGATTAAGGAGTCTGAACAGAAGGTGAAGTTGATTCGCGATAGGCTCAAGGTAGCCCAGTCTAGGCAGAAGAGCTATGCAGATTCTAAATGCAAGGAGACAGTATACAAAGTCGGAGATAGAGTTTATCTTCGTGTATCTCCACTTCGAGGAGTTAAGCGCTTTGGAGTTAAGGGAAAGTTAGCGCCACATTTTGTGGGACCATACAAAGTTTTGGAGCATATGGGAGAGGTTGCTTAGAAGTTGGAATTGCCCGAAGGATTGTCAGGAGTTCACGATGTGTTCCATGTTTCCCAGTTGAAGAAGTGCCACGCAGAGATGGCTGATATACCGTTGAGAGATACAGTGCCGCTGGAAGCAATTCAGTTGGATAGTGATTTAACCTACAAGGAGAAACCAGTCAAAATTCTCGCGTATGCCAGCTGAGTCACCCGCAGCAAGGTATCAAGTTTTGCAAAGTTCAGTGGAGCCACCACACCGAGGATGAAGCCACCTGGGAGCGAGAGGAAGAGCTACTAAAGGACCACCCTCACCTATTTTCTAGCCAACCCGAATCTCGAGGGCAAGATTCATCTCAAGGGGGGTAGGTTTGTAACATCCCAAATTTTCAATTTGGAATGTTATACATTAGATCATCATTGCATATAATATTTTATTGCTTTTGGCCTGATCCAGAAATTCTACACAACTCAAGGACCCACGGAGAGAGTTGGGATTTTCGTTATTTTCATATTTGAGTTTTCTCAATTTTGAAAATAGGATCATTTGATTTTATTTATTTTTATCTTCAATTATTTCTATTATAAAAATTTGAGAGCGGGAATAAAATGACTTTCCCAAAAAAATAAAGAAATATTGAGGATTAGATAAAAAATCAAATAAGACTTTATTTCGGAGTTTTTTGGCTTTTTATTTGAATTTAGGAAAATTGCACGTTTTTCAAAACTACATTTTAGGGCCAAGAAAATGTTCGTCTCGTTCTAAATATTTTATTTAGAAAACGAAAATTTATTTTGGCATTTTTAGAATTTTATTTTATTTTCTAGATTTTTTTTCTTAGTTTCGGCGAAATTTTATTTAAAAAAAAAGTTCCACGCGCCCGACTGGGCCGAAGGCCCAGCCGAACCAGGACAGGCCCGCGTCGCCGCCGCCTTTCCCGCAGGAGTCCGACCCGCCGCCGCCGCCGAGTCCGGCCGGGGCACGCCTCCCGAGGCCAACCCCGACCCGTCGCCCCCTTCCCCAAACCGGCCGCCGCCCCCCTTCATAAATACCGCCACCGCCGCCCCACCTCTCCACCCGACCCGCCTCGCC
>NC_041383.1:538435467-538438720 GCF_002162155.2 Triticum dicoccoides | reverse complement strand
CGCCCGGAGCCCTGCCGCCCCACCGGAGCCCCGCCGGAGCCCTCGGACCTCGCCGGAGCCCCGAGCCGAGGTAGCCGCCCGCCGCCCCGGTTTTCTATGAAAAACCGATTCGGTTTTTTTGAAAACCCTAGGTTTATTTTTTTTAGATCGGTTTATTTTATTTTTTTCCGGTTTTTCTCGGTTCTCTTATTTAGCGAGCGTTTGCTCGTTCGTCCGTTTTAACGGACGAGTTCACCGTTTAGTTGCTTTTAATGAACGTCCGTTTGTTAATCTGTTCGTCAGTTTTTCTTTTTGTTGGATTTTCCGCTATTATTACAGATCGCGATTTCTGATCCGATTTTCGTTCTTGTATAACTTTTCGCTCGTTTATCGGAATCAGGCGATTCAAGCGCCTAGAGTTTCATCTCGAAACCCTATTTCCGTTTAACCAACTCAAACAAGTTTTTGCTTCTGTAAAATTTGACTTAGGTCCAGATTAGTAAACAAAGCTTGTTTCTTTCGCCGTTTGACTTTCATTGCTTCGTTTGATTTGATTCCTTTTGCAAAACCGGAGTTCTTAAGTTGAACTTTCTGGTTAGATCTTTTATTTGAGTTTTACCTGTGCATTAGACGAGTGCTTATTGTATGCTTGTTTGTTTGCGATAGAGTACCCAGAGTGCGCCGCTTGCTACTTCAAATCGCTAGGTTTCACGGATCATCAGCAAGGCAAGTAACACTTTGATCATACCTCTTTACTACCCAGTTTTATTACATTAGATCGATCCTCAAACAATTGCATGATTAGGATCCAATTAATATTTGGGTTTTGGGAAGTAGATGACACTACAAAAAAATACAATTCCGTGATGATACGTGTTTGTCACAGTAGGTCGCGTTTTTTGTCATGCATGTACATCCATGACAAATTTATGACAGAATCAAGATAGTCATACTTGTGCTGTCGTAGAAGTGTTCCATGACATTACCAAAATTATCATCACGGAAGTGTCCACTTCCATGACGATAAATCGCGCGTCACAGAAGTGCTTTCGTCAAGGGTGACCGACATGTGGCATCCACCGTAACGGAACGCCGTTAAGCAATCGGGTCGGTTTTGGATCCGATAACCCGTTAACAACCCCGACCAATGGGGATTTTCCACGTGTAAAATCATCATTGGTTGTAGGAGACACGTGTTAGGTCCGCGCTGGCACAGGTGTCACTCATCCAATGGGCGAGACACGCCTATGATATGTTGACACGTGGACCGGCCCATCAAGTTTAAATGGGCCGGTCCAACTAAAGGCCCACAAGATTTTGCGGACCATAATGGGCCGGCCCAGCTAAAGGCCCATGAGATTTTGCGGGCCATAATGGGCTGGCCCAGCTAACGGCCTACAAGATTTTGCGGGCCATAATGGGCCGGCCCAGGTAAAGGCCCACAAGATTTTTGTGTGCCATCATGGGAAAGCCCAGGTAAAGGCCCACAAGATTCTTGCGGATCATAATGGGCCGGCCCGGCTAAAGGCCCACGAGATTTCGCCGACATTAATGGGCCAGCCCAGCTATAGGCCCACAAGAATTTGAGGACCCTAGTAGGCCGACCCATTAACTGGCTGCCATGTTTTGGGCCAAATGCCGACCCATATTTGATCCGATCCATTAATGGCCTACCACGTTCCGGGCCTAATAGTGGCCCATATGAGATCCGGCCCGTTAAAAGCCTACCACGTTCTGGGCCAAATTACGACCCATATAAGGTACGACCCTTTAAGAGGCTATGGGCTCAATTATGGCCCATATCAGATTCGGCCCGTCAACTGGACACTATACTTTTGGGCCCACTTGCTAGAGGCCCACTTAGTAATTCGGCCTGACATTAGTTTTGGCCTCTTAAGGACCCGTTTAACATTTCGGCCCTATATTAATTTCGGTCTGTTAAATGCCCATCATATAGTTGGGCCTAACTACGACCCGGTTTGCATCCGGCCTGCTCGCAGCCGATATCTGATTGGGCCAAACAAGGATCGAGACAATTTTGGCTTGTTAAAAGCCCGTGATTTGATTCGCACAATCATGGGCCGGGGTTCATTTCGGGCTGCTGTCGGCCCGTTAGCTGTTCGGCACGTTTCAGGCCCAACCTACATCGCGATTGCATGACGGCCCAATTATGTACCGTAATTTTACGGTTTGGCCGGTTTACTGCGAAGACAGGATAAATATAGAGTAAAATAACTACAGCATCGTGAATAATAAAAAACCTAGACTATACAATAAAGAAATTACAATATATTACATCCACTAGGCATCAAAGTTTGCCACTATGATAATAAAGCACAAGTAGACAACATATTACATACACTGGGCATCAAAGATCGCCACTAGTGCAAATAAATACGCCAACAAAATAATATACAAAACCGACAGCACTTCAATAGAGTTCAAGAAAGGTTAGCCCTGCTGGGGAGCTGCAGCGCAAGCAGCTGAGCAAGATGATGAGACTGCGCTTGTTCAACACTTAAATCTTCCTCACTCTGAAAGATAAACAAGCAGACAGATGACATGTTTGCGCATAAAAGTATCAGTGCTGACAATTCATCACATTTCTTACTGACGAATAAAGTGACACAGTTTAAAATTGCATTAACACAATATGGTATTGTTCAGGTCAAGACATGGCAGGAAATGACATTGTGAAGGAGTTGGCAGCTTCACGACACCACTGGATTACAGATCAAGAACTCATAAGTATCAATGGCTAGTGTGCTGTCAATTTATCCCATTTCAGATTGGCAAATAAAGAGATGGTTTAAATAATACTCCCTCCGTCCGAAATTACTTGTCATCAAAATGGATGTGTCTAGAACTAAAATACATCTAGATACATCCATTTCAATGACAAGTATTTTCGGACGGAGGGAGTAGTAGAATGATATGACATTGTTCATAGTTAAGACATTGCAGAATATGACATTGTGCTGTAGTGGGTAGGTTCACCACACCACTGGATTATGGATGAAGAACAGAAGCATACATGCAGTGCAAAAGAAGATCACTTGCTCTGTATAGTTTAATTTACATGGTATGAATAAGGAACTTGGTTGTACAACTGAAAACTTAAATTGAGAAAGGACAAACTTTTGTTTATGAACTACATAATAAACTTTAAACATGCAATTTGATGCAAACACCAAAAATAAACAGCTGTTGCAGTCATGCCTAACCAAATATATACAACAAAGTTTGAAGGCTTGAGATGGACAAACTTACATTA
>NC_041383.1:538402790-538435256 GCF_002162155.2 Triticum dicoccoides | reverse complement strand
ATATACGAAAAAATGGAGAATATTTAAGATAAGATGAAGAGTGTGCTACATAACCAAGTAGCTATAAATGTAAGTGCAGCGATACAGGCAAAAGGTACAGCCAAGAGCAATGCACAACTAAACTTCTTCAGTACCAACCTTATGGTAAGAGTAAATATAGATCTGATGTGTAGAAAATGGAGGGCAAAGGAAAATAAGCTGCAGAGTGATGGTACATGAACAACCACCTATCATTATAAGTACACTGATAAAGGACAGCATGTACTTACAAGAACAATGCAGAGCTAAAAAAACATTGGCATTGGATATATTCTACACTAGTGTAACCATTCATACAGATCAGATAATTTGGAGCAAACAATTGATAAGCAAGCTATCATGCATACTGCTGTCACATAATGAACCAGGTATGTATGCAAGTATAGTGATACAGGACAACATGTACTAACAAGAGCAAAGCAGCGGGCAACATATTTGCGATATCTTGTCGTTCTTTTCAAACCGGAATTCTTTTTCGAGCAGATTTCCTGCAAACAAGATCCGTAAGGCACATGCGGAAAAGTAGAAGTTCAAATTGTCATGTGATTTCATAGACAGTACCTCATCCTGGGAACAAGACCAGTGCATAACAAGGTTTTTCCTAACAATGTCTTCTAAATTTAGCACAGGAGACTTCACCAGAAATTCGTTTATAGATTTGCCACCAAAGTGTGATTTCCTCAGGTAACACCGATACTGCTGCAATGCTTCCTTGAAAAGCACAAGCAAGCTTTGCTCGTCATGACTATCCAGATTGACCCTCGCCTAGTTACAACAATGTAATGTAAATCATTGATGTGTTCAATCAGCAGAAAACGGGAAAATAATAACCATGAATAATAGCACTTACACGTAAGTTGGATAGGAAGATGTGAAAATGGTGTTTGTCTTCACAATAATCTTCCCATGATGGGAATATATGCACGTAGTCCCTAACAACATTGAAAGCATTATCTTTTAAACTGGGAATAAATGGAATGGGGTTCCAATCTGCAGGAATTGGCCGTCTCTGCAGTTGGGATAGGTCTTCGGCCGGTGGACTTGCTGTACTTTTTGCTGGAGTGGGATGTTTCTGTGGTACAGCTGGTGCTATGGCAAATGAAATCAGTATACCTTTTGCTGGAGTGCAGGTCCTGTGTGGTGGGGCTAGTGGTGTGGCCAGCGAAGTTTGGGTACAGTGTGCTAGAGTCGGTGCTACGTTTTCTGTCACTGGTTGTACATCCAATATAAGTGGGGTGCTGTCTGATTTCTCCGGCACCACCACGTTTTTCAAGGAGTTTGCTGGTGCTCCTTCAGGTTCGGCAATCACCCTCTTCCTTTTTGATGTCTGATGCACACAAACAACATTTGAGTGGAAAAACATGGTATGATGATAGATGGAATATGTATTGATAATGGATGGGCATGGCATCTCGACATATATGATGAGTAAACTAAGCAAATGGCGGTACAACAAAGTAGAAGAAATGCAAGACAACATATGCAAGATACCCGCAATTAATAAAACATTGCCAAATTAGAACAGGAACCTTGATGGGTGAACAGGACAGGCCATCTGCCTTTGACTCCTCGAGGTTAGAATAGTCATTAGGATCATATTCTGAACAAGAGTCAACAGGTGGGGAGCGTATGAGTTTCATTGCATCCAAAATGGTACTCAATGCCTTGGTGCCAATTTTGTAAGTCATTGCAGTGTTTAGCTTCAAGAGTGGACTGCTGCTAGTGCGACACAAAGCAGCTACACAGATCATAGTGTAGATATAACGTGAAAACCTTAAGCATCAGAGTAAAATCAGCAAAGTGGAACTTGCTGGAATATATGTGCTAGTATTGCCGGTACGGCTAGAAAGTATTCGGATACCAGCTCTCTTCAAGTGAAGGTGCGGTACTGTTAATATCAGTATAACTCTCAAAGGCGACACAGCTCCGCGCATTTCCTTGCTATTCTTATAGGATTCAAGTGGGCAGGCCACTACAAATCATATTCCTATGTTTACAAGATCCTACGAATCAAAGAGGCTTAAAGTGTCCATCACAACCGACCGTATAGACCTCTACACTGCAAATGTCCCTGCTCATCTTCAGTACAAGGAACATACTGTACTACTAGCATACTCCCTCCGTTCCAAAATATAAGTCTTGGGAGAGATTTCCACTATGGATCACATACAGATGTATCCAGATACATTTTAGAGTGTAGATTCACTCATTTTGCTCCATATGTAGTCCATGGTGGAATCTATACAAAGACTTGTACTTAGGAATGGAGAGAGTACATATTAAAGACGAACGGAAGAGGAACATGGTAAAGAAGAGCAAGCAGATTTTGGATAATAAAATGTTGGTTGCGCAGTGCCCACACATGATGAACCAGAGTGCATTAAGAATGCAACTCCCAGCTGTCTCTCGACCATTTCAGGCGGTTGGATGAAGATCCTATGTCTCCTAACCCTTCTTCTTCCTCGTCTCTGATTCTTCCCATACGGAACACCGCACGAGCCGCCGGCCAGACCACCGGCCCCCACCGCCTGTGTTCCTCCACCACCCCCACCCCCACCCGCGTCGAGTTTTCTTCGTTCGGCGAGGCCCCACAACCACCCGAGCCCCTTGGATTGCACCGGCAAACTTCGGCGAGCTCTAAAAAATCGTCTGACCCAATTTTGAAATTTACTCTACTGTGATTTAACTAGTGTGGAATATAAAAGGGGAAAACCATAAGCATTGGGAGTATAGTGTTGAGCGTGCCATGGCGGATCTGAAGGTGCAAACTGGACAAAGGCAACTTCGCAACCAAGACAAGAAATCAGAGTAAAGTAGTGGCGATCTATTTTCTTGCTGCGATAAATAAGTTGAGCAGATACGAAAGAGTACTGCCTCTGGTGCGGCGTCGTGTACGCATCTGGTGAGAATTTGATGGTGCTGCGGTAGAGATGGCTATTGGCGGTGTGGAAGCAGATCTAGGAGGGTAGACGGTGGCGGCGGGGCGCGGTGGACGAGACGGTCGTAGGAGCGGCGCCGGCAAGGTGGACGACGACGGGGATGAAGCGAGAGGACGGGATGCAAGGATCCTGGTCCGAAGGCGTGGATGAGAGAGGTTGATCTCTTGTAATGGACGGCGGCGTCGGGGTATCAGCACCGACATGGTGGAGGAGGACGGCGGTGGATGGGGTGGCTGATGGAGGAGGGTGGGGTGGAGAGGGTGTTTTGGCGCCCACGGAGTACGAATGGGGAAAAGGGAGGTAGAGAGGAAGGGGGGGGGGAACCATGTATTCAGGGCGCGCTTGTCTCAAATGCGAGGAAATTTACAAACTTAGCCCCCGTTTCAAATATCTACTACATCACAGCAACATTAGTCGGTTGGGGATAGGACGGTAATCTCGCATACACCAAATATTTGCCGACTAGAGTTTGTTTTTGGCGCCCACCGTGTATGAATATGAATCAGGGAGGGAGTCAATTTCGGCCGAGGGCACACTGTGTTTTGGCATCCACCGTGTATGAATCCGGGTGAGAGGCGGTTACGTCACGTTTGGGTGAAATTACAAACCTAACCCTATGGAAACCTATAGAAATCCAGCAGATAGGCTTTGCACGGCAGGGATAGGCAGTAGTGATTTCCATCTCGCAGATTTTGGTTTCGGGAGGTTACTGCGACTTTCCCCGGTTCGTTCAAATTTTGCACAGTGCACGTTTACCGTGCCAACTCAATTCGAATCTCGTTTGTATTCTACTTTTTTTTGGGCGGGATCCATTTTCAATTAGATTTACATTCTATATACATCATTTTTTTACGTATACTTTCAAAACCACAACAAAGAATTCTGCTCCTTTATATGTATAATATGATTTACAAATACAACGATCTCGAAATCTTAAGGTTGAATTCGAAAAAATTTAACCAAATTATGTTCTACTAAAATGTATGGATCAGTAATATCTACATATAAAATAACATAGATGTGCGTGAATTCATATGAGTATGCATGTTTGATAGATCAATTTTGGTTCGAGTATGGATTACATGTATCATCATCTCGAATTCAAATATTTGAATCCCTTTTTTGTTCACTCCTTTCACGCCCATCTCTCTCACATGCATGCTCCTTCAGGTAGCCATCACTCTCTTTTCTCTAGCTCACCCGCACGCTCACTTCATGTTTCTCCTATCCTCGCAAACATGGTCTCTCGACGTCTCCCTTGAGAAGTGTCACACTCTCCCTATCATTATACATTACACGGTTTTCATTATCTCTCACATCTCTACTGTTCTCTGGTATCACTCGGTACCTAAGTTTTCTTTTTCACTGCCACACACACAGTCTCCACTCGTCTTTCACTTTGTCTTTCTCTCTATGGGATTCTCTCACACACCCTATATGTCTCTACATATGACTCATACCACTAAAATTACTCTCTCTCTCTCTCTCTCTCTCTCTCTCTCTCTTGTAGACACAACATTTGTTGCGGTCTCCTTTTCGTCTCCATCCCAGACTGACACCGATCAGACAACCCCGACTACCGTCTCTTCTCTCTCTCTCACAGACACACACACACACACACACACAACTCCTGCTTCCACTCCCCTTCCCGACTACCGTCTCTCTCTCACACACACGAAACTCTCGCTTTCGCACCCCAACTCATATTTCTCTCACAAACATTTATCGACTAGCTAGCCTCTAGATAGGTTTATACACCCGCACGCTCATGCTTCCACCATCGCATACATGTCTCTCTCCCGCTCCTTGTATCTATGTAGTTTTTTCTTCCCTTCTTGAGACAATCCCTCTCGATCGTGCACACAGACACTATCGCCTCATTTTAAGCTGATACCTATCGTGCACACACTACTTGTGTCTTTGTCACACATGCACTCTGTCCTCCTCCACTCTCCCTCTCTCTCACACACACATGGGCTTTTTGCAACAACTAGCAAGATGCCCATGCGTTGCACGGAACATCAAGATGCATTTGTATGAGTAGTTTATCTTGTGGGGGAAAAGGATGAACAAGGGAAGACCTTATTTGCAAATGTGGAGAGGGGTGTGGGTATCTTTTTGCAAAATTGCCATAGTTTCCTTCCTATCCGTCTGATATAGATCGGACGGCCTATATTGCAGGATGGCAGGCACACGATCATCACCGACAATGCTTTTCATAAGAGTAGGGATAAAAAATAGAGTTGGTGATGATGGTGGGCCTGCCATCCTGCAATGTAGGTCGTCCGATTTATATCTGATGGATAGGAAGGAAAATATGGCAATTTACCCACACTCTTCACCACATTTGCAGATAAGGCCTTCCCTCGTTCATCCTTTTCTCCCACAAGATTTTGATGTTCCGTGCAACGCACGAGCATCTTGCTAGTAAGAGTAGAAATTAGACATATACCACTTCTCGAATCTTGAAACCAACAACATGCCTCCTTTATCTCATCAAAACCGCCAAAGGAATATATTTTGAGTGAAACATAACATATTTTTAGTGATATACGTATTTCAAAACTAGACTTTTTTTCTATTAAATCGATGAATATGTATTAATCTAGTTTGATCGTGTGGCAACGCATTGGCACATTGCTAGTAGTTATTATAATTTTTTGGACACCAGACAAACGGTGGAGTACATATACGAAGAGAAGAGGCGCACGCACGCAGTCGGCCTCTCGCTGTCTCGCACACATGAGTGTTACGTAAAGGCAACGTCAAATAAACCCTAAAACCCTAGGTGCACGATTGCTGCATTCGCGGGTACCGGGTACGTGGTGGAGCACCTTTGTAGGAGTTGATGGTCGGGACCACAGGTGAACGACTTGGAGCGCGGTGGCTCGCCAGTTGCCACAGATCGAGTAGCCACGTTTAAAATATCGTTTTCAGCGGGGTTAAGAGTTCCAATTTTAAATGGCACATTATAAGTAGTAAGTAGTTTTAGAACGATTGGTTTGGAGCGAAAATGGAATTCGTAGTACTATGTACCTCCTTGGCGTATGGTTGTATGGGTTTATGTTACGAGATGTTGAACCTGGTAGTTCTAGGGAAAATACTATGGTTTAGATTTAGATGCTGGTTCTCAGTAATCGGAAGGGGAAACCCTTCTTTGATTAAAAAAAACTACTACCTCCATTCTGGTTTACTAGTCCCCATCGTACTTTGGGTCAAAGTTTGTCCATGAATTTTACTTGTAAAATGTGAATGGAAAATGAGATTTTGTTATACCCAAACAAAAAAGGACTAGAGGGAGTGATTGCTCTAACACGGACGCGACCTCTCATAGCGCAGGCATTGAACCGGCGCGCCGGCCAAGAGGGCCGCACTCACTGCAGGCCCGGCTAAGCACGCCTCCTCGCCGCGTGCAACCAGGTTAAGACTGCCCCGCCTGCCTTCATTGAATCCGCGCGTGTGCCGGCAACACGTCCTTCCGCGAGCCGGCAGGCATTTTAGAACACAAAAAATGACTAAAATATAGTTAATTTACGCATGGTCTTGACTTGTTGTGCTCGCACTGGTAGCAGGAACTAGTAGAGGTTTTTCTTTATTTATAACTCTCCTCACATTTTTTTGGCTTTGAAGTGAATCATGGTTGTGGACATTATGTATGAATGTGCAAATATCTGTGAACATGAGTTTGATGTGGAAGTTGAACTTGGAATGTTGGGCTTGCGCGTGAACTATACCATGTCGAATGCTTCGTCTGTTATTGTTTGGAAAGTAATTGCTGTTATTACATGACCCGAAAAAAAACATTTTGTTCCACATCAGTAGATGCACAGACATCACAACAGGCATGCTGACTGGATAAACATTTGAACCTAGCTATTATGAAGGAAATTTTGTATTGACAACAGTTTTAGATAGCAGGAGACGCCTAGCCTGCTCTGCCTCTGCTAGCTTATTTCTAGCTTCTTCCATCTCTTCTTTGGCTTGGGTGAAGGGAGCATCTGATTGCTCTTTTCGCTTCTTCAGGAACTTAGCTACATTCTCAAGGGCTGTTGGACGCTTTCTTTCAGCCTTTGCTAATGCCACGAGGACACGAACAGCTGACGACTCCACCTGGCTTGTGTGTAATCCAGCATCATCTGGGAATTTGCACCTTGTGTCTAATTGAGCATCATTAGGGAACTGGCACCTTGTGTGTAATCCAGCCTCATTTTGGAAACATGATCTCGAGGTTGGCCATACTTCCCTCGTCGCAGGAACTGCATCCTGACATGAAGTTACTTCTTTTTTAGATCAATACTCAGAGAAACCTAGATCCATTTAGTAGAAGCCAGATAAACAGAACTCGAAGAAGTGAATTCAAAAGGAAAAGAAATATAAAAACAGACTACATGGTGAGAACACCCACCTCCTACATCAAGTTAAAAACGAAAGCATTAGAACGATTAAGACTCTTCTTATTACACATCGAAGAACACCACGCTTAAGAGAAACAGAAACTACAACATATACACATCGAAGAACACGAGGCTAAATGAAAGTAATTGAAAGGGTGTTACTTACCAAAGCTCGTTTTACAGGTTCAGTGCAGCTCCTCTTTAACTTTCCACGCTCCTTGAAGATGTCCCGAATATCCCGTGTTTGGTCTTCATTGCTCCTCTGCATGTTCACACTCGTGGTTTTAAAATCTCAACATGGCAAGAAAAATACTACTAGTAATACTCGCGCACCTTATGGGCAACATTAAAGCACCCGTCTGCCATGTTAGAGCATCTCCAACAGAATCGCAACGCGTGGCGCTTTAAAAAAGCGTTTACAGTGCTGAGATCGAGAAGTAGATACTAGAGAGTAGAGGATAGTTCTCAGCATAGATAGATAAAAAAGATAATTCAACTACTCCTCGTCGTCCGACTGCTCCTCACTGATGTCCTCCTCTGACATCTGACTGTAGGCGTGAAGATACCGATCATCATCGGATTCCCAGGGCGACGCTGCTCCTAGCCTCATGTTGAATTGAGCGTCCGCTTTTTGCCTACGCTTGTCCTCGCGATAGGCGGCTCGCTCCGCCCTCCTCTTATCCCTCTCCTCCCTCCTTTGCGTGTAGAACTCACGCTCGTTGATGATGTCCTGCGGGAAGTGTTGGCACCACATCGCAATGGCTTCCTCCTCCATCTCGGCGATGTCGAGACGATGCTCCCGCCTCCGGTTGTCGCGACGATCCTCGTCGGTGCTAAGCCGCGACAGAGGCGCGAGCTCCTGCGCCCGCTCCCGCGTCGGCACGTTGGGGAAGTTCAATGTTCAATGAGGCCACCGGAGGCGCCACGCTGCCGCGTCGTACGCGCGGGCGGCCTCGGTGGTGGTGTCGAAATTGCCGAGGCCGAGGCGCATCCCGCGGAACCGGATCTCGGCGGAGAAGCCGCCGGAGGGGCGCGCGCGGACGCCGCGGTATCCCCAAGTTTCCCGGTGACGACGTGACATGGTGGCGCAGCGGCGGCGAGGTGAAAAAGAGCGGGGAGAGAGCGGTGGCGAGGCATAGAGCGGTGGCAAGGCACAGAGCGGTGGGAGGGCGTTGGATTTTATAAAGCGCGCCGGATGCCGCGCGCCAAAACTAGCGCACGCCCGGCCGCTTTTTCCCGCGCGTGCGTGATCCTTTACCGACGTCTCTGCTATCTCTACTCTCTTCTCTACGGTTATATTTATTTTATATTTAATATTTAATATTTATCTCTACTTCCTTTACTGTCTACTTTTTTTCTCTATACTTTTTTTCTTGCAATATAGGCCGTCCGATTTATATCTGATAGATAGGAAGGAAACAAATGGGAATTTTGCAAAAAGATTCCCATACCCCTCTCCAGATTTGCAAATAAGGCCTTCCCTCATTCATCCCTTTCTCCCACAAGATAAACTACTCATACAAATGCATCTTGATGCGTGCAACACATGGGCATCTTGCTAGTTCTAAAAACCTTTCCATCATTTGCCACACTGCTGGTTGCAGATGAAAAACCTACCCAAGCACAGCGCAATACAGGAGCGACGCACAATTACAAGCTGATATTCTGTTGGACAATGGAGGCTATAACCAATTATTTTTATGGGAACAATAGCACCCAGGAAAAATTAAGGGTAGGTATGAACAAAATTGGAACTGCACATGTACTGCTAAGTGATTCAATACACACATTACCAATCGAGGAGGAGAACGATGGTCGCGGCAGCCTCTGTGAGTCATGGTCGGCAATGGGAGTCAGTTCATTGTCCACGTACTTCTGCGCTTGGCGTCGGCTTCTGGGAAGCAGATCCGAGACCGTGGAAGACGATGCCGGGGAAGAGGCTCCGTCTACGACGACGACGGTGGACCGGCTCCAGTGCGGTGTACGAGGTCGTCGATGAGGCAGATGCGCTGTGGTGGATGAGTGCGCCAATGTAAAGGGGAGGAGCACGAAGGCTGCGGTGCCGTGGAGAAGTCTATTTTGCGGTGGGGATAGAAAATGGGGAGAATTCAGGTGTACTACTCTGGGTGCCGGGGTGGGGCTGGCTGGGTAGGGTGAACCTACTGTTACGAAAACAGCCCCCTACCAAGCATCGTCTGTAGGCCTGTTCCGAAGGCTATGATGGTAACTTCCCACTACTCGAATCAGGGTCGCAGGAGATTTTCCCGCCGACCTCAAAATTTTGTGACACTGGACTCCCCGTGTGGCGTGTTGAGTGATTCGGCTAAGCAACTAGCGAGTAGTAGTAGTAAACTCTGCATATTAGGTTTGACCAAAGTCAAACTTCCTAAAGTTTGACCAAGTTTATATACAAATATAAACATTTACCACAACAAATATGTATGATGTGGAAGTACATTCAATAATGAATCTAATGGTATTTATTTGTTATTGTATATGTTAATATTTTTTGTTATAAGCTTTCTGAGAGTTTACAAAACTTGACTTTGACCAATGCTAATACGCAGACTTAAATAAAAACGGAGGGAGTACACATTTGTTTTCTTAGTTTGTAGTGAACTAATCATTTGTTGAAATTTTGAAATAAATATATTAGGCTATTGACTTCGAATGTAATGGTCTATACAATCCAATAGTTACAATCATTGTCGAATCCCAAGATGTATACAAGGTCTATAGTACTTCACAACATGCTCAAACTCACATAATCCCAGTCAAATGAGAATCTAAATGCATTTCATAGTTATTACTTTGTAGGATGCAACAAAAACAACCAAAACTCTACAGCAGCCATCATAGAAGCAACATTTTGACATATCCCATTGTGTGAATGAAACGTGCAGAGAGAGCTTTTGAAGATGGAGCAGATAGGGCAGGAAAGATTGTGTGTATGTGGACGAGAGAGTAGGAGACAAACCTAACGAGACAGAGAGAGAGAGAGAGAGAGAGAGAAAGAGAAAAGAGAGGAAGAAGTTAGGTCTATGAGAAAGATGGAGACATGTAATATACGTTATTCTGTATACGTGGAAGGAGAAGAGACAACATGTTTGATGAGAGAGCTGGAAAAACATGGACGAGAGGGGAAGGATCTCATGGGTTGAGGGATTGACAATTTTGTGCGGGGGAGAGAGGGATTGGTAATTTTGTGCAAGAGAGAGAGAGGGTGGGGGGAGGAGTCAGTCAGCCGTCGTCACATCACCCTGCTTCCAAATGACCCCGCATTCTCTAGCGCGGTGTGGTCGCCGTCTTCGATTTGCTCGATGCCCTCTTTGAAGATTGAGGTGTTGTGCATGTTGGGGTGCAAATAAGCACAAGCGAGAGTGGTTGCCGTATAACCTTGGATGGGGATGAATTGTGTGCTCGGGGGAGTGTGTGTGTGTGTGTGTTGTGCTGCGTGTGTGTGTGTGTGTGTGTCAGATATTGAGCAAAAACAAACCTAAGGAGAGAAATGGGTATTCACGAAGAGATTGTGCGGGCCTTGAGGTGGGCAGGGGCCGAGTGAGGGTGTCAAAATGTGCGCGTTGATGCATATGTTGCATGCGATCGTGCGAGGGACGGACGAATCGAGAGAGATGGTTGTTGTGTTACGGATGCTCCTCTCTCTCTCTCTCTCACACACACACACAAGTAAACTAGAAGACCGTTCTCTCATGTATACACAACGTATCGGCATCTATCTATGTCTCACTCTTGCATGATCATTTGCACACACCTCTCTATGTCTGTATCACACGCACACCGTCTCCACATTGCCCTTCCGCCACAACACACATATGGACACATGCACATGTTGTCTCTCAGTCACACACACAAAATAAGTATTAAAAAAAACTAGGGCGCACCTAAAACGTCCAAATCCAAATAAACACAAACTGGAGCTAAATTCAAATATATGGAAATATTGCAGCGTCAAGAACTTTCCCAGGAAAAAAAGTTGAGTAATATTCGAGGATTGTTTTCACACACACAAAAAGGTTCGGTGGATGTCCTTCGAGCGCGACAGAGTGACGCACCGTTCGATCGACCGCACGGCCGCGTTTCACGCGCTTGCACAGAATTCCGTATCGTGACTGTGGTACTAACTTCAATTTTTTTTTAATAAAAGCGCTGCCGAAGTCTAATGTTTATGTGTACTAGTATGGTTTTCTTTTAAGTTTGACCAACCTCATATAAAACTAAAGTAAGCTCCCATACGCGCACTCATCAATATGTCGCCGCCGCCGTTACGCATGCCAGCGCCCGCCTACTACGGCCAACAATTTCTCGCCGATCACCGTCGTGTCGCTGCCATCCCTGTGCCATGAAGCCGAAGGCTCGCCCGCTCACGTCATCTGCAGTCCCTCCTCGCCATGCCGCCGCGCTGCCAAGCATGCGAGCAGCTGGTGGAGCCGCGTCTATGCACGCAGCGTACAAGGAGGAGGACGAGCGCGTGCTCCAGCACGCCGGCGAGGAGGAACTAGCATGTCATTGTCGTCTCCGCCCGCGCGGAGGAGGCGCGCATGGTGGCTGTCGCGGCGGAAGCCGGTCGCGCATGCGTTGAGCCTGCAAACTGGGTGCAGACGCGGAATCTACCTTCGAGACCTTGAATGCCACGTGGATCCTGCAATCTGAAGGAGCAATTTGGGTCAGTCGACTCATGTGAGCCGTTTGATGCAACATGGATGGCTAGAAGGGCTTCTTCCACCTCTTCTGCCGTCTTCTTCCTTCGCTCCGTCGAACTTCTTTCACAAATCGACTGACCCAAATTATACTACTAGTACGAACGTATTAAGTACAGTAGGAACACGAAGGTATGAGCAGTAGTACCAACTGCAAGAAGAACAGTAGTAAGACATAGTACTAGTACTACTCTACGTACTAAGCAGTTCAAATAACGAGAACGAACATAAACATAGTTCTGCTGGGGCCTCAGCACAACACACCCTTGAAAATAAACTAAGCAACTAGTCAGCTTGACATTGCAGTACAACCAGCATGAGCGACGACACTACAACCTACTCGGAGTCCGAGTCCACGCCCTCGACTTCGTCCTCGTCCCTCTTCCTCTTCCTCTTCGCCGACACTTCTTTACTTGAACCGGACACTTGGCTCTGCTTCTTCATCCAACCCATGTAGATATTTAAACAAAGGTAGGCATCCATTGCTGCGTACAGGATGTGATCTTCATCTAATGTCTTTGACTCCCATGCATGATGAAACTCATGATGAGGTTTCTTTAGTTTGGCGTACGAAGGATCAATCATGGCTGCTGCCAGGGTCAGCATTGAAGGTTGAGAGGAGGACACCAGGCTTGCCTTTTGGAGATCGAAGGTTTGGCCTACAACGAGACCTATCCGACGCAGGACATCCCTGTCATTCTTAAAGCCTACAGTAACGAATTTCACTCTTTTGTCCTTGAGGAAGTTCTTAAAATCCTGGCACTCAACGTTGGCATGGCATATGTGGTAGACCAAGCAAACGTTATGTACGCAAACCTGGATCACGGCGGGCTTCTTCCTCTCTTCGTCCTTTAGATCCTTCTCTCGTCCCAGGACTGTGGTGTACTCAACATCTAGCCCAGCGACCCACTCATCCGTTGAACTGTTGAACATGCGTAAGAAGCGAGCAGGCCATGCTTTCACCGTCGCGGATCCACATGTGTAGATGATGATGAACTGATTGCCGGTGATGGCTCTAACCTGGTACTCAGCGGCGACCATGGAGATTTGGAGGAGGGTTAGGAGAAGTTGAACTGTTGTACCCCGCAAAAACTGGGAGCGAACTAACGTGAAAGGACGGGACGACTGGGAGCGAACTGTTGTGAGGTAGAAGACGGGGACGAGTAGGGCGTGCGAACGGCGTGGGGTTGCTGGCTTGCCCGGTGGATAAACGGCTGCAAGCCCCCAAAGAGTTCTCAAGAACTATGCGGGACCCACTAGATGTCATGTCTACTAGACCCATATTGTAGGCCTGACGGTATAGCTTCTGCCTGTTTGCACGCCATGCCGGCGCGTGGATGTAACTTCACTTAATTCCGTCAACCGTCGCGCCTGCCACGACCTTCGCCTCCCTCGCGCGGTCGCGCCTCCCACGACCTTCGCCTCCCTCGCGCGGTCGCGCCCTTTGAGACTTCGACCGGCTATAAATGAGCAATTTTTTTGCCTACTCCGCATGCATGATACTCCCTCTGGTCCTTTTTACTCCCGTCAACCGTTTGCAAAGTGTTTGACCAAATATATACTTTTTTTGAACACCACCTTATACTAATTAACCAGCCACACCAGTACACTCATTCGATACAATATTCACCACACAGGGCGGTACGTTATTTACAAGAATACCATCTAATCTATTGTCAAATCTATACTTAGCGATTAAGTGTGCCACCTTATTGGCCGAATGGCTAATCTTTGACAACTGAAGATTGTTGATCAACTTCGAGATGCTCAACGCTTTCATCTTCAGGTCACGCATAGCAGACCTGTCATAGTCCCCCGATGCAAGAGACGCTACCACAAAAGCGCAATCAGTCTCTAAAATTACAGGATTATGAAGAGAAATACCTATGTAGAGACCGGCAATGCAAGCCCTAAGCTCCGCTTCCTCCACGCTTTGACAAGCATCAATGAAATCCCACGACCAAATTTATACTAAAAATATCAATATCTACAATACTGATTATAATGAGTATAAGAACTATGTTTTATAATGAGTGTAAAAATATTGATTTGACATTGTGAATGTTGATACTCCCTCCGTCTAGGTGAGTAAGTCATCTTAGGCTGTGCACCGTGACCAAGGAGGAGGGGAAAACGAGAGACTAATGTTTATTTGCTAATTAAATAGTATTGCATGCAATGAACTAACCACTGCATGTCATGTTTGATAGTCTCAGGTCATTAAAAGCATGCACACCCTCATCTCTTATTGGTTGATATGTCAAGAAACAAGAAACGAGGTAGAAGTTAATGCACCGCGCCTATGTGTTTTGGGATTATTTGGTTTTCGTAAGATGACTTACACACCTAGCTATTAGAGTACCACTACCTCCCTTCTAGTTTAAAGGGCTCGACTCAAAAATTTCACCTACTCTTAGCAAGATAGTAGAGGTGGTGGAATAGTTTTTGAAGTCTGCAAAAGTACTCAACTAATGCTATCATTCTGCACACAAAAAATGTGTTTACCAATGCATGCATGAACACTATTTACTCTAACCCCCCTCTCTTCTTTAATTCTTTGCCACATCAGCATGTTTGCTATTCCCGTGTGCATGATACCAGCTAAGATACCACCATGATGGCCAGCCTTAATCATCGCATGCAATAATTTAGTGCACCTTGAAATATGAACATGTGTGGGGCATGTATGGTTTTAATGACTTGAGACTATACCTAGCCCGGCATGCAAGATGACTTATTATGCACCGTCCCCCATACCTGCAGGAAGCCCATTCGTCTCCAAATCTTTTCCTCTCCATGTGTGGAAACAATATGCCTGCCAAACTCTCCTTCTCCCTCCGGCGGTCCCACCACTCCACCCCGTGTGAAAAAATCTGCATGCATGACTCTCCTCCCCCCACGCTCGTCCAATCCGTTGTGACCAGCAATATTTCCACCCCTTCGCTCCCCCGTAATTTACTCCAAGAAATATGCCCATGTAGCTTTTACTTAACTTCAGGTGCATTGGGTCACTGACATACGGGCCCAGCAGTGTATTGGCCCACATGTCAGTGACGCAACTGGACCTGCAGTTAAGTTAGCGCAGCTCAGTCCATATCTTACGTAGGTGTGCCATTGCTCGCTATAAATACTGCGCCTCCCATGACATCGCTATCTCCTCCCCCTCACGTTCGCGTTCATCGCTATCTCCTCCCCCTCCCTCTCACGTCGACCACCATGGCATCGCCCCTCCCAAGCCCTAGGAGCCCCTCCCTACACTGCGCGGACGGTCACGCGTTGCCGTTTCATTCCTTGCCGCCACTAGTCAAGGAGGACGCGTCGGCGTTCCGCTCCTTGCTGCTACGCGACGTGTCGCCGTTCCGTTCCTCGCCGCCACTAGTCGAGGACAACGCGTCGGCGTTCCGCTCCTCGCCACGACGCGACGGGTCATCGTTCCGTTCCTCGCCGCCACTAGTCGAGGAGGACGCGTCGGTGTTCTGTGCCTCGCCGCGACGCGTCGAGGTGGACGCGTCGGTGTTCCCAATCTCGCCAGCACGCACGTCGGAGGACGCGTCGGCTCCCCGCTACGAGGAGAACACCGCGCCGCCCATCGAGCCCCCCCCAGCCTTGAGGAGCTTTGGAAAGAAATGGATGTCGCCTTGTGGGAGGCTTTGCCTCCAGCAGAGCGCGCCAAAATAGAGGCGGAGAAGAAGGCCGAGGAAGAGAAGCGCACCGCGCAACAAACTTTCTGGGAGATCTATGTCGCGTCCGAGAGAGTCAAGCAATTGGTTATTTGGCAGAAGGCTCGTGCGAGGGCCGTGAGGGTGGCGGAGGACGCCTGTGCCAATGCCCTAAGTGCAGTCGGGCCCAAGCGCCTCATCTACGCTTGGCGGTACGTGGACGGGTGCACGCTTCCAGCCAGGAGGAGTACCTGTTGGCGCCGGATCACCACACTGGTGAGATCGCGCTCGCCCGCCGGCAAGCTGCCAATCAGCACCTCGCGAGTTGCGAGGCTGAGGAAGAGGCATTGTGTCGGCGCGTTGGGAAACGGCCGCGCACCAGGGCACTCGTGGCGCGTCGCGAGCGCTCCTGTGAGTGCCGTGGCTTTTAGGAGGAGTATAATTTTTGTTTCGTAAGGCGATCTCATTAGTTTTGGGACGCAAATGATAAATCCCGAACATTCAGGAATTTTTAGCGTCCTTAATTAAGTATGTAAAAGGGAAAGTTTGGAAACATTGTGTATTATTACGCATTTTGCAAGTACGTGCATATAGCACAAACTTTACTATATACTATCGGACTACACGTCTCTCTTGCTATATGCTTATAGACTGTGCTACTCCCTCCGTCCAGGTCAATAAGTCATCTTTGGTTGTGCACGGTGACCAAGAAGGAGGGAATACTTGTACACCTAGACGGAGGGAGTACTACTATTACTTATGTACGTGCAAATGCACATTTTAACATTACGATGCGGTTTTTGTAAAAGTAGAAAAACAACACTAGTCAAGCTTGTGAAACAATTCAATGCAAAACAAATGCAAAAATGTGCGTTTGATTGTTTACTTTTAGCTTCCTTCTCTGTGGTTATTTCCCTGTCGTACTTTGTATGGAGTATCTCACTGGTTGGAAAGGCATGCAAATTTCCAAACCGCTTCCTACACCCTGTATCGAATTTTTTGCCTAACAAGTTGTGCCGTGCAATTGGAATTCCAACTTGAGTACTACTACTAGTAGGAGTACCAGGGGCCAGTTCTTTTAGGCTTCTAGATTAGTAATTCCATAACTACTACCTCCGTCCTGGTTTATTGGTCCCCATTGTAATCTGTGTCAAATTTTGATCATAAATTTAACTAATGAAATGTTAGTGCATGTCACATGCACTACTCCATCCGTCTAGGTGAGTAAGTCATCTTAGGCTGTGCACCGTGACCAAGGAGGAGGAGAAAATGAGAAACATTAATGTTTATTTGCTAATTAATAGTATTGCATGCAATGAACTAACCACTGCATGTCGTGTTTGATATCTCAAGTCATTAAAAGCATGCACACTCTTTATCTCTTATTGGTTGATATGTCAAGAAACAAGAAACGAGGTAGAAGTTAATGCACCACGCCTAAGTGTTTTGGGATTATTTGGTTTTCGTAAGATGACTTACACACCTAGATGCACCGCGCCTAAGCGTTTTGAGTAACATTTTATCAGTTAAATCTTTGGTCAAAATTTAGCACAAATTACAATGGTGAGGAATAAACCAGGACGGAGTAGTAGTTTAGAAGCCCAAATAAATGAGGGAGGCGCCTTATTGTTACTCTCCACTGTGACTAGTCTTGTGGGAAAAGCTGGGGAAGCCGCCAAAAGAACTGGCCCTAGGAGTATTAGCTAGGGATCGAGTGTGGGAGGTGAACTGGAGAAAGTAAATGCAGAGAGATGAAACGCAAAAAAGACGGAGGGATGTGATGGTTGCTTGTCCGTTTATTTTACCAGGCCATTTATTACTGGGAGTGGTTGGGTTTTGTGATATGACGGCTTTACTGCCGCGCCACGAGCGGGGTGAGAGGTGAGACTCCCATGCAGCGCTGCCCTCTACACTTGTACTACATCGGTCGTGGTTTATTAGTCCCCCATTGAATTTGACTGAAGATTTAACTGACAAAATGTTAGTGCATGTCAACAGAAACTATATCATTGGATTTGTATTTGAACATAGTTTTGGTTATAGCTCAATACTTGTGGTCGTGGACCGCTAAAAATAGAAGAAGCCCTATGATTTTGAATGATATAATTTTAGGTGACATGCATCAGTATTTATCGTACTATATATAATGTTAGTTCAATTTTTGGTCATAGTAATCTATAGTAGTAAGGTGCCCGTGCGTTGCACCGAAGAGTGAAATGCATTGATCGGGGAGTTGTTTATTTTGACAAAGGATGTGGGGTTCATCTCATGTGTAACGGGTATCGATAGGTTTCTTCGGATATTATCTCATCTCTAGAGCTCACAAACATCCGGGTGAAATAGATAAAAGGTATCTTTTGCAAACAAAAGCGTTCAACTGTTCAACTTGCATCCAAAACTTGTGAAGAAATAACACTTATTGTGCTTTGCAAGAAATGATCTTTAAGAATTAGTTTTTGAGTATCGATTGTTATACATGTTGGCTACAGATGACATGGCACTTTCTTATAGTCAATAGTTGGCTATACTATTAAGTAATATTAACCATGCCCTTATACACCTAGACGGAGGGATTAAATCAGGATGACTTGCAAGGGGGCAGAGGAGATGTAAGAAATGGTTCATCGTAAGTCTTTCACCAGTAATGTAGTAAAAATTCATACATGGAAGATTCTAGACTAAACCATAAACGGATACACTTTTATTCATGCGCGATACTCCAATAGAGCAAGATCATGCATGGAAGTCTCCACATGCTTAGACAGCGGATTACTTGAGCGAAGACTAATGATCAACATTTAACTTGATAATGCATTTTTTTAGAAGAACAGGGAGGCTCCTCCCCGGTTCCATTATCAAATGAAACCCAAAGTGTCTTACATCAGCTCACTGAGAGGAGCAGTTCAAAGGAAGGACTGCGGTGAAAGTCACTCAAGTTTACCGACAAGCTTACAGAATCAAAAGTGGCAAAGACACGGGCCATAAGCGCCCACACACACAATACATGTTTTCTAAGTGCACTTGATAATGCGTATGTCTAGGTGAACCTCCTTGGAGTCTCCGTGCACCGACTCGGTGGGTAAAGGATGGAACGGATGCCATGGGTTTTCCATGTCCACATTGGCGGGATAGTCCCATCTCCTCAGAGTCCAAGTCTGTCCGATGAGGCCGGTTTAGCCGCACGCGCACGGAGGTGTAGTAACATTGACCACGCACCCGTACATCTGCCTCATGTCAGTGTCAGCGTCAGCGGCAACGCCCCTGATGCACATTACAGAGACATGGCAGCGGCCTGCGCGGGCCTCGCCGGTGCCCACGATCAAGAGGAAGACGCTGCCGTCCTCCTCCGAGACTAGCAGGCGGCGGTGATCCTCCAGCGACTCCGGCATGGTGAACCGGTAGCACGTGCCGTACTTGATGTTCTCTGCCAAGGGCCAGCAGTGACCGCTGCACGCATCCGTGAGGTGATGCACCATGTCCGCCAGCGAGCCACAAAACGGCATCGGGCACTCATAGCAGTGGACGAAGGGCTCCTTGGAGGCATCGACCAGGCCGTCCATGAAACGGGAGTGGCTGTAGGGGACGTTGCGCCAGTTGAATATGTGAGCAAGTTACTACAAGATTTAATCCGAATAAGCACAAAATAAATCATGACGGCTATAACAGAGATGAAACTAATCATGTGGACTAGCATAGTAGTAGGATACAGAGTAGAAACATGAATTCTACCATGATTTCGAGCAGGAAGGACAAAAACACATACGGTGCAACATGAGCAGCACCGTTGGCGTTGAGGTTGTCGCCCATGTCGTTGAGGAAGAGGTTGCCGAGGTCGGGGAAGAAGTCGTTGTCGGTGAAGTCGTGGCTGCCAGCAGTCGCGAGAGTGCGCTCCCCAGATTTCAACAGTGCCCGCCGGATGGAGCGCAGGAGGGAGTGGCTGTAGGGGACGTTGCGGCCGCCGAATGGAGCGCAGGAGTAGCACACGAAGCAGTAGATGGTATCCTTACTAGTACTCCCTAGTCTCTATCTATCTATATCTATATATATCTACTGTTATAGAAAACCGAGTTGGTGATGATGGTATGCCTGCCATCTTGTAATATAGACCGTCCGATCTATATCTGACGGATAGAAAGCCAACTATGACAATTTTAGAAAAGATGCCCGCACCTCTCTCCACATTTACAGATAAGGCCTTACCTCGTGCTCCTCCCTATGTCTCTATCTCTACAAGTAATTTTTTTAACAAATCGAATAGTGTTGCGCCGTCCGCTGCCCGCCCGGCTGAATGATACGTCTCCAACGTATCTATAATTTTTGATTGCTCCATGCTACTTTATCTACAGTTATGGACTATATTGGGCTTTATTTTCCACTTTTATATTACTTTTGGGACTAACCTATTAACCGGAGGCCCAGCCCAGAATTGCTGTTTTTTTTGCCTTTTTCAGTATTTCGAAGAAACAGAATATCAAACGGAGTCCAAACGGAATGAAACCTTCGGGATCGTGATTTTCCAACCGAACGTGATCCAAGAGACTTGGACCCTACTCCAAGTAGTGCCCGAGGAGGTCACGAGGGTGGAGGGCACGCCCCCTACCTCGTGGGCCCCTCAGAGCTCCACCAATGTACTCCTTCCTCCTATATATACCTACGTATCCCCGAACGATCAGAACAGGAGCCAAAAACCTAATTCCACCGCCGCAACCTTCTGTATCCACGAGATCCCATCTTGGGGCCTGTTCCGGAGCTCCGCCGGAGGGGGCATCCACCATGGAGGGCTTCTACATCATCACCATAGCCCCTCTGATGAAGTGTGAGTAGTTTACTTCAGACCTTCGGGTCCATAGCTAGTAGCTAGATGGCTTCTTCTCTATTTTTGGATCTCAATACAATGTTCTCCCCCTCTCTCGTGGAGATCTATGCGATGTAATCTTCTTTTTGCGGTGTGTTTGTTGAGACCGATGATTTGTGGGTTTATGATCCAGTATTATCTATGGAAAATATTTGATTCTTCTCTGAATTCTTTTATGTATGATTGAGTTATCTTTGCAAGTCTCTTCGAATTATCCTTTTTGGTTTGGCCAACTAGATTGGTAGTTCTTGCAATGGGAGAAGTGCTTAGCTTTGGGTTCAATATTGCGGTGTCCTTACCCAGTGACAGAAGGGGCAGCAAGGCACGTATTGTATTGTTGCCATCGAGGATAACAAGATGGGGTTTTTATCATATTGCATGAATTTATCCCTCTACAGCATGTCATCTTGCTTACGGCGTTACTCTGTTTTTAACTTAATACTCTAGATGCATGCTGGATAGCGGTCGATGAGTGGAGTAATAGTAGTAGATGCAGAATCGTTTCGATCTACTTGTTTTGGACGTGATGCCTATATACATGATCATTGCCTAGATATACTCATAACTGTGCTCAGTTCTGTCAATTGCTCAACAGTAATTTGTTCACCCACCGTAGAATACTTATGCTCTTGAGAGAAGCCACTAGTGAAACCTATGGCCCCCGGGTCTATTCTCATCATATCAATTTATATCACTTTGTTTACTTGCTTTGTTTTTACTTTGCCTTTACTTTTTTACTTTGCAGATATCTATCAAAAATACCAAAAATATTATCTCTATCAGATCTCACTCTCGTAAGTGACCGTGAAGGGATTGACAACCCCTAAGCGTTGGTTGCGAGTTGCTATCGTTTTGTGTAGGTACGAGGGACTTGTGCGTGGTCTCCTACTGGATTGATACCTTGGTTCTCAAAAACTGAGGGAAATACTTACGCTACTTTGCTGCATCATCCTCTCCTCTTTGGGGAAATCCAACGCAGTGCTCAAGAGGTAGCAAGAAGAATTTCTGGCGCCGTTGCTGGGGAGGCTCACGCAAGCAAGTCAACTATACCAAGTACCCATCGCAATCCCTATCTCTCGCATTACATTATTTGCCATTTGCCTCTCGTTTTCCTCTCCCCCACTTCACCCTTGCCGTTTTATTTGGCCTCTCTTTCCCAATCTCCTCCTCTCTTTCCCTTTTGCCTTTTTCCCGTTGCCTTTCTGCTTGCTCGTGTATTAGTTTGCTTGTCTTTATGTCTAATTCCTTATCCGCTCCTATGTCTCCCGAGTTTGAAGTTCTTCACTTCAAGCAAAGGCAAGGAGAAAACTTAAAAGATGCTTGGTATAGGATGATGGAATCTTATCGTAAGTGCACCCTAGAGGTGAACTTTAGAATTCTTCTTCACAATTTTTATGTTGGGTTAAACATGACACATAGAAAACTCTTGGATTGCATTGCCAAGGGAAATTTCATTGAGATTGATCCCAGTATTGCGCATGAAATTATAGAGGGAATAGTGGGAACACTACCCCAAAAGGGAGGATCTCATCCTACCCAGGAAGAAACCCAAGTGTTTGAGAAGATTTGCGAAGTAACAAAATTTTTACAAAAATCTCTTGAGCCTCTTAAAAGTGTTAGCGGAAATCTTCACCGCATGAATATGTTGATTACTCTCTGTAATAAGCGGTTGGACTCTTTAGATCTCAAAATTTCCGAATATGAAGGGAAGCGGAAAGAACCTCCCGGATTTGAGCATGACTCTGCCAAAAAAATGAAAATCAAAGATGGCAATACCTAGATCTATCAGTGCTTTTATGCCTAGCTAGGGGCGTTAAATGATAGCGCTTGTTGGGAGGCAACCCAATTTTTTTTTGTTTTTTTTTGTTTTTGCTTCTGTTTAGGAATAAATAATTCATCTACCTTCTGTTTAGATGTGGTTTTATGTTTTAATTAGTGTTTGTGCCAAGTAGAACCTATAGGATAACCTACGATGATAGTTGATTTGATTCTGCTGAAAAACAGAAACTTTGCGCGCAAAAAATTAGTTATGATAAATCACAGGAACGTTCTTTTGCGTTGATTCTTTTTGATGATGATCAATAAACAAATTGTCCAGGACTTCCTATTTTGGTAGAACTTTTAGAGTTCCAGAAGTTTGCTTTAGTTACAGATTGCTACAGATTGTTCTGTTTTTGACAGATTCTGTTTTTCGTGTGTTGTTTGCTTATTTTGATGAATCTATGGCTAGTAAATTAGTTTATAAACCATAGAGAAGTTGGAATACAGTAGGTTTAACACCAATATAGATAAAGAATGAGTTCATTACAGTACCTTGAAGTAGTCTTTTGTTTTCTTTCTCTAACAGAGCTCACAAGATTTCTGTTGAGTTTTGTGTTGTGAAGTTTTCAAGTTTTGGGTGAATTCTTTTGATGGATTATGGAACAAGGAGTGGCAAGAGCCTAAGCTTGGGGATGACCATGGCACCCCCAAGATAATCCAAGGACACCAAAAGGTCAAAGCTTGGGGATGCCCCGGAAGGCATCCCCTCTTTCGTCCACTTCCATCGGTAATTTACTTGGAGCTATATTTTTATTCACCAACATGATATGTGTTTTGCTTGGAGCATCTTGTATTATTTGTGTCTTTGCTTGTTAGTCTACCACAATCATCCTTGCTGTACACATCTTTTGAGAGAGCCATACATGAATTGGAATTTGTTAGAATACTCTATGTGCTTCACTTGTATCTTTTGAGCTTGATAGTTTTGCTCATAGTACTTCACTTATATCTTTTGAGCGTGATAATTTTTGCTCTAGTGCTTCACTTAGATCTTTTAGAGCACGGTGGTGGATTTGTTTTAAAGAAACTATTGATCTCTCATGCTTCACTTAGATTATTTTGAGAGTCTTTAATAGCATGGTAATTTGCTTAATGTTAATATACTTGGTGTTCAAGATATGTGAAACTTTCTTTTGAGTGAATTGAATACTAAGATAAGTTTGATGCTTGATAATTGTTTTGAGATATGGAGGTGATAATATCAAATTCGTGCTAGTTGGGTGATTATGAATTTGAGAAATACTTGTGTTGAAGTTTGCAAATCCTGTAGCATGCACGTATGGTTAAAGTTGTGTAACAAATTTGAAACATGAAGTGTACCTGGCTTGTGCATCCTTATGAGTGGCGGTCGGGGACGAGCGATGGTCTTTTCCTACCAATCTATCCCCCTAGGAGCATGCGCGTAGTACTTGGATTTTTGATGACTTCTAAATTTTTGCAATAAGTATATGAGTTCTTTTGACTAATGTTGAGTCCATGGATTATACACACTCTCACCTTTCCGCCTTTGCTAGCCTCTTCGGTACCGTGCATTGCCCTTTCTCACCTTGAGAGTTGGCGCAAACTTCGCCGGTGCATCCAAACCCCGTGATACGATATACTCTATCACATATAAACCTCCTTATATCTTCCTCAAAACAGCCACCATACCTACCTATCATGGCATTTCCATAGCCATTCCGAGATATATTGCCATGCAACTTCCATCATCATCATCATGACATACATTACTTTTGTCATATTGCCATTGCATGATCATGTAGTTTACATCGTATTTGTGGCAAAGCCACCATGCACTATTTTCCATACATGTCACTCTTGATTCATTGCACCATCCCGGTACACCGTCGGAGGCATTCATATAGAGTCATATCTTGTTCTAAGTTTCGAGTTGTAATCCTTGCGTTGTAATCAATAGAAGTGTGATGATCATCATTATTAGAGCATTGCCCAAATAAAAAAAGAGAAAGGCAAAAAAAAGAAAGGCCCCAAAAAATATATAAAAAAGGGCAATGCTACTATCTCTTTTTCCACACTTGTGCTTCAAAGTAGCACCTTGTTCTTCATGTAGTGAGTCTCATAAGTTGTCTTTTCATACTAGTGGGAATTTTTCATTATAGAACTTGGCTTGTATATTCCTATGATGGGCTTCCTCAAATGCCCTAGGTCTTCGTGAGCAAGCGAGTTGGATGCACACCCACTAGTTTTCTTTTGTTGAGCATTCATAGCTCTAGTGCATCCGTTGCATGGCAATCCCTACTCCTCATGTTGACATCAATTGATGGGCATCTCCATAGCCCGTTGATTAGCCTCGTCAATGTGAGACTTTCTCCTTTTTTGTCTTCTCCACACAATCCCCATCATCATATTCTATTCCACCCATAGTGCTATATCCATGGCTCATGCTCATGTATTGCGTGAAGGTTGAAAAAGTTTGAGATTATTTAAGTATGAAACAATTGCTTGGCTTGTCATCGGGGGTATAGAAGTTGGGAACATCTTTGTGTGACGATAATGAAGCATAGCCTAACTATATGATTTTGTTGGGATGAACTTTCTTTTGCCATGTTATTTTGAGAAGACATGATTGCTTTGATTAGTATGCTTGAAGTATTATTATTTTTGTGTCAATATGAACTTTTGTCTTGAATCTTTCGGATCTGAATATTCATATCACAATTAAGAAGATTTACATTGAAATTATGCCAAAGTATCACTCCGCATCAAAAATTCTTTTTTATCATTTACCTACTCGAGGACGAGCAGGAATTAAGCTTGGGGATGCCTGATACGTCTCCAACGTATCTATAATTTTTGATTGCTCCATGCTACTTTATCTACTGTTTTGGACTATATTGGGCTTTATTTTCCACTTTTATATTACTTTTGGGACTAACCTATTAACCGGAGGCCCAGCCCAGAATTGCTGTTTTTTACCCTTTTCAGTATTTCGAAGAAACATAATATCAAACGGAGTCCAAACGGAATGAAACCTTCGGGGTCGTGATTTTCCAACCGAACATGATCCAGGAGACTTGGACCCTACTCCAAGTAGTGCTCGAGGAGGTGACGAGGGTGGAGGGTGCGCCCCTTGGGCGCCCCCCTACCTTGTGGGCCCCTCGGAGCTCCACCGACGTACTCCTTCCTCCTATATATACCCACGTATCCCCGAACGATCAGAACAGGAGCCAAAAACCTAATTCCACCGCCGCAACCTTCTGTATCCACGAGATCCCATCTTGGGGCCTGTTTCGGAGCTCCGCCGGAGGGGGCATCCACCATGGAGGGCTTCTACATCATCACCATAGCCCCTCCGATGAAGTTTGAGTAGTTTACTTCAGACCTTCGGGTCCATAGCTAGTAGCTAGATGGCTTCTTCTCTCTTTTTCGATCTCAATACAATGTTCTCCCCCTCTCTCGTGGAGATCTATGCGATGTAATCTTCTTTTTGTGGTTTGTTTGTTGAGACCGATGAATTGTGGGTTTATGATCCAGTATTATCTATGGAAAATATTTGATTCTTATCTGAATTCTTTTATGTATGATTGAGTTATTTTTGCAAGTCTCTTTGAATTATCCTTTTTGGTTTTTATCAAGATGGGGTTTTTATCATATTGCATGAATTTATCCCTCTACATCATGTCATCTTGCTTACGGCGTTACTCTGTTTTTAACTTAATACTCTAGATGCATGCTGGATAGCGGTCATTGAGTGGAGTAATAGTAGTAGATGCAGAATCGTTTCGATCTACTTGTTTTGGACGTGATGCCTATATACATGATCATTGCCTAGATATACTCATAACTATGCTCAATTCTGTCAATTGCTCAACAGTAATTTGTTCACCCACCGTAGAATACTTATGCTCTTGAGAGAAGCCACTAGTGAAACCTATGGCCCCCGGGTCTATTCTCATCATATCAATTTATATCACTTTATTTACTTGCTTTGTTTTTACTTTGCCTTTACTTTTTACTTTGCATCTATCTATCAAAAATACCAAAAATATTATCTCTATCAGATCTCACTCTCGTAAGTGACCGTGAAGGGATTGACAACCCCTAAGCGTTGGTTGCGAGTTGCTATCGTTTTGTGTAGGTACGAGGGACTTGTGCGTGGTCTCCTACTGGATTGATACCTTGGTTCTCAAAAACTAAGGGAAATACTTACGCTACTTTGCTGCATCATCCTCTCCTCTTCAGGGAAATCCAATGTAGTGCTCAAGAGGTAGTACTGAACACGCCTCCTCGCCTCCATCATCACCAACTGAGTCTTTTATAGGAGTAGGAGTAGAGAAAAAACCGAGTTGGTGATGATGGTGTGTCGTGCAATGCACAGGCATCTTGCTATTTTTTTGCATATAAGTCCAAACACCACGTAGACACAGTCTTTGAGCATGGTTCGTAGTCATTCCATGATCGGGCATCGAAGTTTGTAACTATTTTAGATTAGAATATACTACTCCTCCGATGCTAGTAGTAGAGCAGAGTCCTACTCTACTACTCTACTCTAGCAAGCTAGGGCATAGTACTGTAGTAGGTACTGTAGGGAGTACCAGTACTGTGATCACTCAAGCAAGTTGTGTGGCATCGATATGACCCTACACTGCTGGTATGTGTCTCGTAAGTCAAGTGGCGTGATGTAGTCATCATCACTTGTCCACTTCCCGCAGCACATATTCGCTTCTCCATCTTTGTCCGCACATAATCTCGTCCAAGCTTCCATCCCCGCTAAGGCGCCTCCCCCCCCTTGTCCGAAACCCAAGCACTAACAATGGAAAAACTGAGCAGCGTCCGTCGAAAGAGTGGCTGGAATTCGCTCCCCACAGAGGTAATCAAGCTCATTGTTTAGCGTGTGGACAATCCCAGTACCATGCCGCTCGCCGCGTGCTCGTCGGGGCTGTACCGTTTACTCAAAGCCCTCAAGTCGGAGCTTTTTAAGCCAGCTTCTTGCTTGCTGATGCCGCCTGATCTTTAGAAACGGCCTGTCATGCAGCATAACGATCGTAGGGTGGCGAGCATCAACCCCCTTCACTGCGATCCGATCCCCGTCAGCCTCAGCTACATTAATGGTATGTACTAGGTCGGCATGAACACGTCTTGGATGGTGCTCGTCGACGGCCGCGGCAGCTGGATGCTCGTGGAGGTCTACACCCGGCGATTGATCCCCCTTCCTTCGATTAACACTGCACTGCTTTGGCACCGCGGCCCAGAATACTCGGAATCTTACAGTAGCCAACATGATACCAAGTTTGATTTGCTCAAGGTTGTAATCTGCCAAGTGCCCACAAGATCTGGGAATTATAAAGATTTCAAGCTAATTGCGTTCTTCAACCGCGGTCTTGCCTATCTGACAGGTCACTGCGGTAAGTGGATAAATCTGCACGTCCATCACAGGATCATACATCCTCCATGGTTCTCTGATGCCATTGAACACAAGGGCTTCATTTACGCTGTCGACTCCTTCTATGGCTGGACGTATTGCTGGCCTACTCTAGTCATCGCTACAAACGGCTGTTACAACAGTATGTTACTTTCCTATGATATCATGATGGCTTGCTTATATTACTGTCAACATTTACTGAAAAAATATTCATGCTCATAACATGTTGTTCTTAAGATTGACCAAATCAAGAGCCCTTTTTTATTTGACTCCAACTTGATATGATGTTGTAGGCCGCTTGGTGTCCCTACCCTTCCTAATCCCAGAACCTTTCAAAGAAAAGCGGGATGGCAGTTGCAGGTGGTTCCTGGCTCGATCAGATGACGATGAAAGATGATGATCGTTCCCACGTACTGGACGTGTTGTTTTGCGGAATACAATCACAGTCACTGCAAGGTCTTTGAGCAGGATCCCAGCTTCTCTGGCCCTTCAGGAATTTTTGACTGGAGGCTGGTAAGTAGCCTTGGTACACGCTCTCTATTTGTCGGACTGAATTATCCGATTAATCAGGAGATAACCGATGGCAAGGATCATGATGCAGCGCGGTTTCGTTCATCAGGCAAAACTGTGTGTACACAGCGTGCCATGCGTCTCTGCATGCACCATACCCTGATATGTGCCGCCACGCTCTGCAGCCCAAAGTAGGAGAGAGGGTCGCAAGTATCAGACTTCGACCTGCTGGCTGGAGTTTCCCCCGTCAGGCACCCATCTTGTTCAAGCCGTCACTCAATCTCCACAGCTTAATAAATAGTAACGTCTAACTGAGCCAGTTAGTTAGATGCGTACACTTGGTGTAGTAGGATCTTTATTTAGTTTGATGCATACACTTGTTCTTTTTGGTAGCCCTTTTGTAATGATGGCTGATGTTTGGTTTGGAAGAGAGAGCTGCGTCTTCACTCTTCTGGCCTGCTTACTACTTCTGTTGCACCCCTAGCCCTGGTTGCTGCTGCTGCTGCTGTTTTCAATGTACAATCAGCAGTATATTTCGTCTGTTGGTTGAATATAAATGTGTTGTTAGAATGACAAACACAATGTTTTGGAAGTCGTTGCATGGTTCGATCCTTTAGTGCCCCGTACCGTACGTAGCTCATACTATTTTTCGTAGGAAACACATTTTCCACTTGTTGATAACATGCAGCCCACTGATGAAGGCCCAATAGAGAAGCCCATAATTAACTGGAAGGGAGGCTCTCACATGAATACGACCCAGGTACATGCTCATGGTCCCCTAAACATAAATAAGTAAATAAATAAATAAAGCTAAATGCTCATGCACCAGTTCTTTGGGAAAATAGGTAGCCCAATATTTCTTTTTGAAGAATACCCAAGCTAGGCCTATTTGTTTTCTCCGAATTACTGGGCTGCAAATCTTTCAAGACGAGCAAATGGGATATTAGTTATTTTTGAATTTTGTTCTTCACTGATATCTTATATGTATTTCATTGGATTTAACATGACATAGTACTAATTTATTTTTAAATTTGTTTTAGTACGGCTATTAATTTTTGGATTAAGAATATTTCGTTCCCCAGCAAAAATTTCCCACATATTTAGTTAATTTTTGACCCTCGTACTGACCAGAAAATGGCTGACAATTCTAAAAATGGAAAACGGGCTGCAATAAATTCCATATGAATTAGAAAATGAGTAAAAATTATAATAATAGCAAATGGGCTGTACAGGCCACAGATTTCGAGGATGACTTGTTTACGCAAGGCTTTGTCAGTGAACACACGATTCTAGCTGCCGTGCTTCTTCAATCTCTGATCTTCCTGCTCTAGCCGCCTATTCTAGCGCCGGCGGGACTGCCTGCTCCCTCCTCTTGTGGCCCGCTGTGATGCCGCGCAGGCTTTCCCGGCCCACCCTACTCCCTCCGCTGGCCTGGCCGCACGCAATCAACTGCCTCCTTATTACGCGAAATAAAATGATTCCTCCCACTGACATCTGGGGCGCACCGGTTGGGAGGCTGACCTGTGGGCCTACTACGTTGACGCGTATGTAGGGCTTGTCAACTTAGTCGACAAACGATTCTAGCAGCAGTAACCGTTGGATTTGAATCGAACGATCCTGCTTCTTCTTCAATCGCTGCTCTTCTTGCACCAGTCGCCCAAACCAGCACCGGGGAGACCACCTGCTCCTGCCTCCAGTGGCCGGCTGTGCTGCCGTTGAGGCCTCATCGCCCCCTACTACTCCCACCGCTAACCAGGCCCTGCGGCGACGGTAGCCTCACACCACAGCCGAACCAGTGAACGCTCCTACTCCTCTCCGTGTGGGCATCCACTTTCGCGTCTTCCCCGGCTCCGCATCGTCCCCTTCCTAGGCCTTGTTGTCGTCCACCGCCCTGGTACTCTCGGCGCGGCGTGGTCAATGTGGTCAACAACATTCCATCGGGAGAGTACTTTACGTGTAGAGGCTGATAGCTGGGTCCACGGCCATAGCCCAGTTTTTTTGTGATTTGCCAAGTAAGTCGCTTTGTCATGCCTGTTGGGCTGCAAATCTTTCAAGATGAGGAGAGCTTTCATTTGGCTGGCCGAGAAAATGGCCCATCAGTAATGAGAAATGGGTTGTACATTTTTAAAACACATCAAACCGGCAATTAGTTTCAAATATCTTTTTTTTTTCATTTCGAGATTTTAAATTACATTAATTTTTATGCATGGAGAATTTGTTGGATTTTATATTGATATACACTTATTTTTAAAATCAGTTTGAATGCGAGTCGAAATTTCGGGATTAAAAATAGTTCGGACCGCACCGAAATGTGCAAAATTTCGTATAAGTTTTTAACCGTGGCCACAATATGGGCTGTAATGCTAACAAAAAGAATATGGGCTCCAAAAAAACCTTAAGAATTAGGAAATGGGCTGTAAATTATTAAAAATAATGGCAGATGGGCTGTATGTTGTTTTCCACAGATTTGAGGCTTTCCTAAAAAAAAGGTTGACGCACAAGCAGTGACTGTTGGATGGCCATCCAACGGCCGTCGTGCTTCTTCAATTTCTGCTCTTCCTGCTCCAGCTGCTCAAACAAGCGCCGGCGGGACTGCCTGCTCCCTCCTCCCCGCGGCCAGCTCTGACAGCTCAGACCCACCAGCTATATCTTCATACGCAAGGAAGTGCCTCCTTATTACGCACAAAAAAATGAATACTCCCCCTGTTAGCTGGGACCCAGTATAGTGGCAGGCTGACTTGTGGGCCTACTAAGTTGACGGGGACGGAGGGCTTTGTCAACTTAGTCAATATGCACGATTCTAGCTCCAGTGACCGTACGATGTCCATCCAACGGCCATAGTGCTTCTTCAACCTCTGGTGTTCTTGCTCCAGCCGCCCAAACCAGCACCGGTCGTGCCTCGTGCTCCTGCCTCCCGTGGCCGGCTACGATGCGGCGAAGGCCTCACCGCCCCCTACTACTCCCACCGCTAGCCAGGCCATCCCTCTACTCACCCACACCCCCTGTTATTTTGCGGCGACGACAACCTCACACCACAGCGAACCAGTGAACCCTCGTACTCCTCTACGTGTGGGCATCCACTATCGCGTCTTCCATGGCTCCACGTCGTCCCCTTCCTAGGCCTCGCCGTCATCCACCGCCCTGGTGCTCTCAGCGCAGCGTGGTCAACATGGGCAAGGAATGGCTTCCATCGGACGTGGACTGTACATGGAGAGGCTGACAGCTGGGTCCACGGCCGCAGCAAGGAAGTGCTTCCTTATTACGCGCAAAATAATTATTCCTCCACTTGTCAGCAGGGAGCCACAGGACGGGCCACCATATTTCGCGAAAAAAACGTTTCCCCCTTGACTGCTGGGACCCATCAGCTACACCTTCGCACGCAAGGAAGTGCGTCCGGGCAAAAAAAAAACAATTCGCCCCCTGACTGCTGGGACCCACCAGCTACATCTTCGCACACAAAGAAGTGCGTCCGGGAAAAAAACGATTCGCCCCCTAACTGCTGGGACCCACTAGCTACATCTTCACACGCAAGGAAGTGCGTCCGGGCAAAAAAAACGATTCACCCCCCTGACTGCTGGGACCCACCAGCTACATCTTTGCAGGCAAGGAAGTGCGTGACAGTCGGGACCCACCTGGTCGAAGCGTACGTAGCGTTGTCATTCTGGTTGCGAACGTGTACGTACATACTGGTCGAGGTAGAGGCACGCACGTGTCGTAGTAGAGGCAAGCACGTAGCATGTACAAGTATGTACAGCGACGAGGGTGCAAGAAAGAAAATACGGCCACATACATACATATGGGCAGGGTCTCGAATGCCTACTCGCGCATACATACATGGCTGGGTGGGATCGGAGAAACAGCGTCGTCGTCGTGTTCATGGGGAGCCAACCGGCTGGGTCGGAATGGAATGCGTGGTCGTGTTCATCGGGAGGGCTCGGACGGAACAGGCGATGGAAACAAGGCCCGGCGTACCGCACAACGGAGGAAACGGACCTCCTACATTCGGAACGGGGTCCTGTTGATCGGGAGGGGTGTGGCGTACCGCAAAACGGACGAAACGGTCCTCCTACGGTCGAAACGGGGGTCCTGTTGATCGGGAGGGGTGTGGCCTACCGCAAAACGGACGAAACGGACCTCCTACGGTCGAA